>NW_020837949.1:43498381-44023259 GCF_003676395.1 Aethalodelphis obliquidens | reverse complement strand
CACACACACACACACACACACACACACACACACACACACACACACACCCTCCTCCAGGAGGGAAGCTAAACTCAACTAAGAGTTTGGTTGTTGACACTGCTGCTGATAATCAGATTCTCCCCAGTTCTCCTGTAAGTGGGAAGAGGTGAGCCTGAAACAATCTTCCCTGTTTCCTTTTCTACTTGCATTAAAAAACAAAACAAAAACAAAAAAACAAACCATGTATCGAAAACTAGAGCTTGGTTAGAGGAAGCTGTTAGAGAATATGCCAGCTGTAGGTGATGTCATTCTCATGCCCTTGCCTTTCCTCTTCCAGGCCACTGACCTCTTCCATCAAGGGCAGGAGCGCTCCTATCCAGCCAGACTTCCACCAGTGGGTGGTCAGCAGAGTGTGCGTTGAGGGGCCTTGGAAAGATCTGATTCACCCATGCTACAAGTTGAGTGACTTTGGATCTTGGAGGTTCTACCACTGACAGTGTTGAATATTACCTGAAACAGTGAAGGTGGAGAAATCCCCTGTCCTTTCATGTCCTGGGAAATAGCTTACAACAAAAAAAAACCCCACCCTTTCCCAGATGACTTAGATAACACTCAAGGATGTCCCTTTGCTTATCTATGACAAGGGTAGACACTGACCCTACAAATGCCCATTCTTTGCCTCATAAATGATTAGCTAAACTGTTTCATCCCCACTGACCAACTGGACAAAATGCTTGTTAACCAAATTGTGGTTAAGCTTCTCTCTTTCTTCCAGGCCTCTGAATTTTGGCTGACTCTCAGCCTGAGCCAGCATACAGCCCTTCCTGAGAATTGAATTGGACAATAAAATTTGAATTTCATACAGTTTTCACTTGTCACAAAATATTATTCTTCTCTTGATTTTTTTCCCAGCCATTAAAAAATGTAAAAATCATTCTTAGCTTTAAGAGTGTATAAAAGCAGGCAGCAGGCTAAATTTGACCTGTGAGCTATAGTTTGCCAACCCCTGCTCTAGATATTCTAATGAAAAAGTTTATTGTGGAAAGGAATAAAGTCTCCCTGGTGAAGTTTTCAGATCTGTGTGATTGGGAAAGCAAATTTACCACTGCTGAGATCTGTTTGGGGACAAGATATTCAGTTTCTTTTAAAATTTCAAATAACATTTTTAAAGGGCTTGAGATTTTTCTTTTTCTTCAAAAGGAGCATGGGTTCCCATAGGTTGAGAAACATTCCTCACCACAATCACCTCACACCCAATAGGATGGCCACTATCAAAAAAAACCCATAAAATATTGTATTTTACAATATGTCCTTGTACTGGCAAGGATGTGGAAAAATTGGAACCCTGTGCACTGTTGATAGGAATGTAAAATGGCACAGCTGCTGTGGGAAACAGTATGGCAGTTCCTCAAAAAGTTAAGCACAGGATTATCATATGATTCAGCAATACCAGTTCTGGATATGTACCCAAAAGAATTGAAAGCAGGGTCTCAAAGAGATTTCCCTGTTCGTAGCAGCATTATTCACAAAAGCCAAAAGGTAGAAGCAACTCAAATGTCCATCAATAGATGAATGGATAAAGAAAATGTGGTAAGCACATACAGTGGAATATTATTCAGTCTTTAAAAAGAAGGAAGTTCTGTCACACGCTATCATGTGATGAATCTTGAGGACATTATGCTAAATGAAACAAGTCAGTTACAAAAGACAAATACTGTATAATTTCATTTTATGAAGTACCCAGAGTTGTCAAACTGATAGAAAAAGAAAGTAGAATGGTGGTTGACAGGGGCTGAAGGGAAGGAGAGATAGGGAGTTGTTTCATGGGTATAGAGTGTCAGTTTTGCAAGATGAAAAAGTTCTGGAGATGGGTTGCACAGCAATGTGAATATACATAACACCACTGAATCGTACACTTATAAATGATTACAATGGTAAATTTTATGCTATGTGTATTCAACCACAATTTTTTAATCCAATTATTTAAAAGGAAGAAACAAACGAAGAAAGATGCCCCCAGAGTAACAGAGAATCAACCTGTGCCGCCTTCTAGGTGATAAAACTGTGAGTATATGAAGACAGCAATTGTGCTCCCACAAACCTTCTCTCTTTCAAGCCAACTGCCCGCTTCATCAGCTCATCCCCATGTGACAGGCTGCTCAGACCCTTTGTTCCCTTCCATTGTGTTCCTTTTAATGCTCTCTAGTTGTTGTTGTTGCTGGGGGTTGGGGGTGCTGAATTCCAAGACAGAAGACCATGATCCACGTGTGGTCTAATCAGGATAGAATGAATACTTTGGAATTGTTTCTTCCTATATAATCCAGCAGACCCTGGACTTCCATCAAAGTGTTCTGAAAATGCCATCTACTAAAACCCCAGGCCCGTTTTGGGCAAGCTTCTTTCCCCGTTTGGTACATGGGCCTTTAAACCTAAATGAAGAATTTTCAATATATTTCTATTCTAATTAAGTTCATGTCTTGCCTCAGCGGTGTTAACTTAAATTAAACTGAACCACTTCTAAGAAGCAAAGAATAAAAAAAAGTAAAAAAGCCACTAGATTTCATGGTCTAAGTAAAAAAAGACCAAATCTGAAAGTCACATGAATCTCCCTTCTCAGCTTTTCAACTGTTCTTCACATGATAAATTTCAACAACTGAGCTTTCTTAGATCAAGATTGAGACAAAAATATCACATACATGGCAAATCAGTTTTGTTTAGTGTGCCTGCATTTGATTGGTAGTGGCTGCCTGCAGCGCTGTGTTTAGCAGGAATCTGGAGCCACAGTTAAGGCATAGCAGGGAAGATGCAGGGATAGATTTAAGGTGTCTGTCAAAGACAGAGGTAGGGAGAGAGAAGCAAGTATGTCACTAATTTCCCAGCAAGGCGCCATGGGTTTTACTGTGGTTGAATTTCTGCCAAAGATCCTGTGATTGAAATCTAGAGGCTGTTAGCAGGGAGTGGTTCAATTGCTCTTAATTGTCATTACCCTGTGGTAGGAAATAAAGCTAGAAAAGGAAACATAATATCTGTAATTCCCTCAGACTTTAAAGGACATCTGCACCTACTGGGCTGGTTATTCTGTTTCTTTCCCTCCCACCCAGTTCTGAGCCAGAGTCTAAACAGAAACAGGAAACATAATTCTAAAGGAAGCCAAAGACAGAGAAGACATCATGATGTTATTTTTAATTATCGATAATATATAAAACATATGTATGTGAAAATATTCTTTCAATTTTATATGAAATTTGTATGTGGGGTGTGTGTGTGTATGTGTGTGCATGAATCTAGCCTCACTAAGAAAGACATATACCTTGTACCATATACCATATACAAGGACATATAAAATCACAGCAGAAATACATAGGAAAAGGACCAACTAGTCTCAATATCATCTGTGTTGCCAGCTGTTATATTTAAAGATATTCAGAGTATTTTTATGTTATGAGGCAAACAATGGCCCCCGAGCCAAATGTGGTCTGTCGCCTGTTTTTATACAGCCTGTGAGCTAAGAATGTTTTTTATTTCTTCTAAATTGTTGGGAAAAAATAAAAAGAAGAATTTTTCATGATATGTGACAAGTATATGAAATTCAATTTTCAGGGTTCATAAACAAATTTTAGTACTGGAACAGACCAACACTCATTGCTTTACACGTTATCTCTTGTTGCTTTTGCTCTGCAACCCTCAAGTCGAGTCATTTTGACAAAGACTGAATGGCCCACAAAGCCAAAATATTCACTGTCTGGCCATTTACAGAAAAAGTTCTGAGGGAAAGTGGCCATGATCATGTCCAGGACTTAGTTTCTTTTACAGATTCAGCATTGAAACCTCGATTTTGGATCCCAAAGTAGGTAAGATTTCAAGCAACTTGGGGTTTGTACTTACCCATGTAATTTTATTATAATACATCTTCATCTAAAACAATTTAATAAATAATAGATCGGTCTGAATGTTTTGATAAAATATCAAAATACAAATGGTTGTTTTAATTAATATATTAAATATTAAAATTTTATTAATTAAAATATTACATTTAAGTTTTTAATTTTAAAAATTATGATAACAACCATTTTCTTTTTAAGTAGTAAACAGCAAATAGCCTAACACCTGGCATATACTGGTCATTCAATGAATGTTGGTTGCATTTAATTAAAATAAATCTTCTATTTCAATTCATTAAATAAAGCAGATATTCCAAAGGCTATTATTTTCAGAGCCTGCTCTAGCAAAGGAGTCAGCCACCATCACTCATGTTTTGGCAGAGACTCAAAGTCAGGCAGAGGAGTGGAAAAGCTTTATGGTGGAAAAAAGGGAAGACCTGAGGCATGCCCTTGACTGAAGGCTGTTGGCATGGGAAGCTGCAGTCAGGCTAACTAGAAGTGGAGCACCTTATGTGATTAGTTAGGGGAGCATATCTGGCTTTCTCCAATCGGTCCAAAGTTGAAAGTAGGGGCAAAAATTAGAGAAGCTGTCAGTTATTAATCAAGTCTTGACCATTTTGGGCCAGTTGCTATGGGAGTTGTTTGGTTTTCTGGACTCGTTGCTGTAGATAGAAAATCAGAGTTATATTTTCATATATGGTCTATTTGTATATTAGTCTGTCAAATGCAAAAGACTAAAATTCACTTCAATCCCACAAACATTTACACAACCATCATCTACATGGCAGGAACTGCATCGAACGCTAGGAATAAAAAGATGAAGAGGACGTGGCCACGGCCCTACACTGAGGGGGAGGGCCTATAAAAGAACCTATTAGGAGAACAGTCCATCTCCTTATCTCTTGCAGACATGAATTAAAGCTTTTCTTAAATGAACTATTGACCTAGAACCCTCCAAAAGAAATTTCACTGCCTTCACGGTAATGCAAGGCCCTTAGAGTTAGGAAATAAATGGTTTTCATATCTGTCTAGGTGTCAAGACAATATTCTCAAAGCTTACCCAGCAAAATGAGAAATCCATGAAATTTCTTTACTTAACATTTTTTTAAATTGAAGTTCTGCCATTTTTTCAAATGAAGTCTTTGATTCACTGTTGCTTCCACTCTCACAAACCAGAAAAGTGAAAACTCTATAAAAATTAGACTAAGCTAAGGTGCACCAGCTTCCCAAAACGAGTCTGTTGATTTTTTAGAAACATATCTTGAATATTGAATGGCACCAGCCAATCAGCAATTGTTATAGCCCTCTGTCCCAATCCCAGTTTTCTACCTAGAGCCCTGCTCCTCCCTCCTCACTGTACTTAGGGCTGCTCCCTTCCTCTGTTCTGGGATCTTACAAGTCCTGCTGGGTTCACTGAGGCTTATCAATGGCATCCATCACTTCTGCCTCATTTTATTGGCCAGAGCAAGTCACACAGCCAATATCTCCACCTCCTCCTCTTCCAGCCCCCTTCCTCCCACCAGTGCCTCCCACTGATCAAACACAATGGGAAGCCAGAGGACAGGAGCCTGCTGATGCAGCCTCCCAAACTAGGGTTGCCAGGTTTAATAATAACAATAATATAATAACATACAATGGAATATTAGCCATTAAAAAGAATGAAATCGTGCCAACTGCAGCAACATGGATGGACCTGGAGATTATCATACTAAGTGAAGAAGTAAGTCAGACAGAGAGAGACAAATATCATATGATATCACTTATATGCGGAATCAAAAAAAAAGATACAAATTAACTCATTTACAAAACAGAAAGACTCACAGACTCAGAGAGCCAAACTTATGGTTACCAGGGGGGGAAGGGGAAGGGGAAGGGATAGATTGGAAGTTTGGGATTGACATGCACACATTGCTATATTTAAAACAGATAACCTCAGGAATTCCCTGGAGGTCCCGTGGTTAGGACTCTTGTGCTTCCACTGCAGGGGGCCCGGGTCTGATCCCTGGTCGGGGAACTAAAATACCACAAGCCTCGTGGCGTGGCCAAAAAAAAATAAAATAGATAACCAACAAGGCCCTACTGTATAGCACAGGGAACTCTGCTCAATGTTCTATAATAACCTAAATGGGAAAAGAATTTGAAAAAGAACAGATACATGTATATGTATAACTGAATCACTTTGCTGTACACCTGAAACTAATACAACATTGTTAATCAACTATACTCCAATATAAAATAAAAATAAATAAAAAATACAGGAGCCCAGATATATTTAAATTTCTGATAAACAACAAATACCTTTCTGGTATAAGTATGTCCCAAATATTGCATGAGACACACTTATACTAAAAACCTGTTTGTTTACTAAAGTTCAAATTCAAATTAAACTGGGCCTCCTGTATTTCATCTACATCCCAGGCCACAGAGCAGTATAAAGAAGAGTAGAGCTTCCAGTAGTGGTACCAAGTCCAGCCGCTTTGGCCACTGTGTGGGTCACTGCAGCTTCATCACTCACCCTGACTGGTCCAAGGATAGGAACTTCATCATGTCCAATTCTGGGACTATGAGATCCTTTACTGGTACGTGGCTGGAGGCTGTAAGCTGCTGAGGAATCACTATGAGAGCTGAGAACTGGAGTGGGCCACCCACACCTGCGTGCTCGACTGCCATGTCTATGGCATGTGGCCAGATGGCTCAGATGGAACCGACATCACTCCCTGTGCTGCTCCCACAACGAGCGTACGGTGACTGCGTCCGACGACTTCCGCCAAGCGGACCTCTTCCAGTACCTGTGCGCGTGCGCCAAGGCGCCGAGCCTCTTGGACTGGGGTCACGGCAGCCACGTGTCCAGCGTCCAGTTCACGCACGACTCGCACCTCGCCTCGCTGGGCGGCAAGGACACCAGCAGCTTACAGGGCGGAGTGCTGGGCGCTGGGGGCTTGGGGCCGGCGCCCACTACGCCCTCTCAAACCCCCTCCCTGTCCCCTGCTTCCTCTCTCGACATCTGACAGCTGCCTAATGGAACCCACTAGACCTGCAGCCTGGCCCCATCTCACCCAAATCCCCCAGGACCTGGCCAACCATGTCCTTGCATTTACCTGGAGGGGGCGAACGGCACCCCTGCACACACTGTATAGACTCGCTGGCTGAGCCGGGCAGCCCCAGCCTGGGCCCTGATTCCCGGTATCTGCTTAGAGGCGACAAACTAAAAGCAAAGTTTAAAAAAAAAAAAGAGTGGAGGTGGATGGCCGGGGTGGGGAGAGAGGGGGCCACAAAATAAGACTCTTCAGAACAGCACGCATGTGCCTTTTGTTAATAATCCTCTTCTACCGGTTTCCCTTTCTCCTTGTTGGTTGAGTTTCTCAGGTCAGCTTTTGTTTCTATCAGTACTAAGGAGAGAAAAATACCAGTCATGTCCACCAGAAATGCCGCCCCACCTGCTGATGACAGAAATCTCCACAAGCTAGGCCTCTCCTCCAGCTGCAGAAAAGCAGTGAGGACTCTGTCACAAAATTTCCCTTGCAGGTGGTTTTTCTACCAAAGAAGTCGTCTAAGACACCCCGACTATGAAAGTAAACTTTCACCTCTTAAAGTCTATCATTTTACTTTCACCTCTTAAAGTCTGATCTCCTTTCTTAATAATGTATTGCCCTTGTAATGATATTTAAATTGATATTTTGTTTTCTGGAAGGTACAAATATTTGGAAATTTTCTTTAAGCTGGGAAAAGATTGACGACACTTTCCTTTCCTCCCACATGCACAAGCTAATGTCAAACCTATGACTCTGACTAGAGTTTTTTACTTAAAGAGTTTTAACATCTGTATCAAGATTAGAATTAATAATAGTATCTGTCTCATTGTGAAAGTTAAATGGGCTAATGCCTGGGAAGTAGTTAACGATTACACATAATAAACTCACTTATTTCAGACTGGCTATCGAACTCTCAAACGAAGTTTGTGCACCTGTGCATTAGAACAGAAACTCAGAAAGTGGAACAAACAAAACTAGGAGAGACATTACACATGGCCAGTGTGGGGCAGGCCCAGTGCCCAGCCCTGGGAGAGAGAGAAGCCAGGTGGAGGAGCCTAGTCCCCGGGGCCTGTCTAGGCTTCATCAAGGGCATGAGTGGGCCCCAGCAGGAAGGCAAAAATGGTGACCGGGAGGCTATAAGAAGCTGATACATAACAAGGACAAGACGGCAGGCCACATCTGACAACAGGAAGTTGGGCCTCTTCTCCTCTAAAATAATTTATATGATTACAAGTTATGTTATAAACTAAAACTAATTTTTAACATTCTGCAATGTCTTTGCATCTGTTAGCTTGTATTATTCTTATTTTACCATCTTTGGAGCATTTAAAGGAATTTTAAACAAATTCATCTAATGAGTCTTCAGACAATGTGCTTTATAACAATTATTATCATAGACAGCCTTCCTTAAGCACTTTCTATGTGTTGGAGGATATGTTAAATGCAGCACCTAGCTGATTGTTCAGAGCAGGGCTTCTGATGATGTCCTAGATTCAAAGCCCAGCTGCACAATTAATAGCTGTATGATGTTAGGAGATTATCTCACCTATTTTTTAGGTTCATCATGTGTGAAATGGGTGAAGATAATAAGAAATTTGCCATCGAAATCTCTACATAAAATGCTGGCCCTAGTACATATCAACACCTGTTAGCATGTCATCACTGTATAGTCATGTCATCATTGTAACAGCACGGTCAAGCTTGGAGTATTCCCATCTTATGTTCAGGGAGGTTAAGCTACCTGTCCAACTTTATGCAGGTTCAAATCTAGGTCTTTCTGACTCAGACCCACGCATGTTCTTAACCACTGTACTATGTCAAACTCCCACCATTTATCAAATCTGAGCATTTTGAAAATGACAGAATTGTTTTAGATCTGTGCACATTTACTTTGTATATTTTTTAACATTTGAAGAACATTTTTTGCCAGTTTGTCCAAAGGGCTATTTATTTAAAATGGAACTAGGGTCACAACAGACTATGAAGCCATGGCCTGACAAACAAAGGACCAATCACCAATTCTGCTGTATGAAGGGGGGCTGGGCCTAGCAACCAGGGGGTGCCCAGTGGCATCCTAACCAGGACATGAGGTCAAAGCAGGAGAAGCAGCAGTGCCCAACTGAGACCAGGGCGTTTACACTTCCTCTGGTCCCCACAGTAACAATTAAATACATGTGTGATTATCCAGCAACTTGGAAACTGTGAGATAGACATGTTAAATGACTTACCCTTTAAGTAAATACTGCAGCAGGACCTGTACTAGAGCTTAAGGTGTGGGGCATGAAGTGGAAGAAAGGAAGGGGCAGACCACACAACAGAGAACACCTCAGAGGTGACCAAGGTGGTTGCAGGTGGAACACTGCATCTACACCCATGAGCTGTGGGCAACTCCTGGTGCCTTGTCTAGGTTGAAAGGATCTCAGCCAAAGTGGAACACACCTGGGTCCGGCTGGAGCATGAGCTGCCTCTGGGGTCTCCCTCCAAGCTAGGGGCTGCTGCCCCAGCCGGCAAATGCAGTTCTTAGAGGAAGGAGGTAGCGAGTACAAATGAAGGTAAAGTAAGGAGAGAGACAGCTCTGTGGGGACCAGACCCCAGTCTGATGCCTAGCAACCAGAGCAAACCCAACACGACCCCAGAGCACGACCTCAATTCTGCAGCTGTCTCAGGCTGCAACTTGGAGACTCCAACTCTGCACTGCAGGTGAAGACAGTGAAGCATCCAACTTCATTTAGCCCATGAACAGAGTAGGAGAAAATACTTGGGTTCTATATCAGCTGGGCATAACAGGAAAACCTGACCGACAGTGGCTTGCTTAACCACAAATGCATTGAACCGAAAGACTGGAGATATAACCTTGTCAGTGGGCAGGGCTTTGCTTTCTCCACCCACCCCCAGCTCTGGGGCACAGGAGCATCCCCTCCTCCCGGCCCAGGTTCCCACGCAGCTGGGGTGGGTGAGCTTAGGGGGAGGGTGCTACACTGTTGGCGATCAGGCTAAGCCTTCCTGTCCCTGCCTTATCCAAAAGGAAAGGCTCCAGCATCTTGCGAGCCTGGCGCCTCGAAGCTTCATTGACCCCCTGGGAGTGGCCAGCATTATGCTAGGCCCTGGCAATCCAACTACAGACAAAGCAAGGTTCCTCCCCTCTTAAGGAAAAGTCCCCTTTCACCCCGCGCCTCCTTGTAATAGCAGCTCTGGGTTCCTACTTCCCTACGTAACAGTTTCATCCAAGAACAGGCTGCCAGTGGCTGCAACTGCCTCATCTCCCACCACCTTTTAAGAATTTTTAATTTAAAAAAAATGTAGAGACCTCCCTGGTGGCGCAATGGTTAAGAATCTTCCTGCCAATGCAGGGGACATGTGTTCGATCTCTAGTCCAGGAAGATCCAACATGCCATGGAGCAACTTAAGCCCTTGCGCCACAGCTACTGAGCCTGTGCTCTAGAGCCTGGAAGCCACAACTATGGAGCCCGCGTGCCACAACTACTGAAGCCCTCGCTCCTAGAGCCCGTGCTCCACAACAAAGAGAAGCCACCGCAATGAGAAGCCTGCACACCGCAACAAGAGTAGCCCCCACTGGCCACAACTAGAGAAAGCCTGTGCACAGCAACCAAGACCCAACGCAGCCAAAACTAAAATAAATAAATAAATTTTTTTTAATGTAGAAAAGTAAAACAAAACAAAACCACAAACGTATTATTTATCTCATCTAAGAAAATATCTGGAGATAGGTAGTCCCAAGATTGTTCAGCTTTTCTGCACTTGTGTTGGCCTTCTCAGGATCACAAGATGGCTGCCAAAATGCCAATCACTGCAGAGTCACATAATAACAATCCAAGCAGGAAGGAAGAGGACTGGTGGGAAAGAGCCTTCTCTTAGTACATAGCTCTTTTTTGTTAGGCAAAAAACTTGTCCCTAGAAATCACCTAGCAAATGTCCCCTCCTACATCTCACTGGCCAGCACCAGGTCATATGTCCAGTTCCCTAAAACACTAGCAAAGAGAAATGAGATCCCATGATTAGCTTAAGCCAAACCTGGTTCCTCACCTGGGGCTGGGAATCGCCTCCCAAACAAAATCGGGCTTCTTTTAACAAGACTAGGCCAGCAGCAGTGGCTCCATCTCCTACTCCCAACCTACCCATTACCCCTCCCCAAGAAGTCAGTCCTTGATTTATCAAATCCATTTGGCCTACTCACAGAAGAAAAGAAGAGAGCTCTTCTTAATGAGCGTGGGGGCACTTTGTGTGAAGGCCAGTTTCTGCTAACTATACCACAGAAGTTCTTGCCACAGACATTACCAGTGGCACCCAGGTGGTGTGGCTCTCCATGGGAAGGCTCTGCTTCCCTCACACCCAAGGACTCAGCACTTTGATACATCTCAAAACAGACCAGTTCCTCAGCAAATTTCCTGGTCATGGACATTTCACTGAAGAGTCCATAGAAGCAGACACAGAGGAGTGGAGAACCTCAGTGCACAGCCGTTCATCCCAACAATTCTCCCTTGAAACACCCCTCCGGACCTACCTCCCTGGTAACTCACCACCTCCCCTCTGCCCTTCCTTCACACACCCTCCACAGAAATCGCCCTGAGTAGTCTCTCTTGCCTTCAGCCCACTTTATCCACTCAGCCAAAGGCCCAACAGCCAATCCTGGGTTTGGAACCAAATATTATTCCTCAAGCAAAGCAATTAAAATTATTCAATATTATAGATGTTGATAAGTAGGACGAGTAGGAGAGCAAGGGATAAAGGGTGGAGATTAAGCCGAGTAATTTCTGATAGACAATACTGCAAAGAGAGCATTTACTGTTATATCTTCCAGCAGGTGTTTGTTTTTTAGGTCTCCTAAGAGTAGCTAAGTTCTACAATTAAAATTCCTGGGACTTCCCTGGTGGTGCAGTGGTTGGGAATCCGCCTGCCGATATGAGGGATGCAGGTTTGAGCCCTGGTCTGGGAGGATCCCTCATGCTGTGGAGCTGCTCAGCCCATGCATCACAACTACTGGTTCTGAGCTCTAGAGCCCGCAAGCCACAACTACTGAGCTCGAGTTCCACAACTACTGAAGCCCACGCGCCTAGAGCCCGTGCTCTGCAACAAGAGAAGCCCACGCACCACAATGAAGAGTGGCTCCCGCTCGCTGCAACTAGAGAGAGAGCCTGCATGCAGCAACAAAGACCCAACGCAGCCAAAAATAAATAAATATATATATTAAAAAATAAAAATGAAAAAAATTCCTGGCTCTGTGAGATAAAAAAATATACCCAAAGCAAGAACAAATCAAAGTCAGTTAGGGTTGTCATACCTCATTTTCATTAGCCCTAATTTCATGTTCAAACTTTTTTTTATACGTACGTACGTGTGTGTGTGTGTGTGTGTGTGTGTGTGTGTGTGTGCTAAATATAAAGAAAAATTAGCCAAATGGACCCAATTCCCCAAACCTCTCAAAAGCTTGCTATGGTGAAACCAATTTTACAGGCATCTGTCTTACATAGACAGCCAATTATTCGGATCTCTTTAGAATCCCGATTGTACCTTAGGGCTTGCCATGTTTCCTTTCCCTCTGTTGATATTCAGGCATAACAGGCAGGGGATAAAGTATATGAGGTGCTCAAAGAACTATTGACTTTAGTCAGCTGAGAGCTGATGCTAAGACAGCTCACAAAGGGGGTGCACTTGCTACCTCACTGAAAATAGGAACTGTGGTTGAACAAAATCGCTGGGGCCATTGATTGAGAATTTTTCAAACAGTGAACTTGGCTCAGATGTACCCTTCCTGGTTCCCCTCTAGGAAAGCTGCTCTCACCCTATTTCAGTTTCAGTTTCCCTTTGCTGTATGAAACACACACATGCACACATGCAGCAAAACTTAGCAGCTTAAAATTATAACAATTTATCATTTCTCCTAAGTCTGGAAGACTGTGTCTCAGGTCACTCATGCAGCCCACATTCAGCTGGGAGCTGGCAGGAACCCCAGTTCTCCTCTACATGGCCTTTCTTTTCATGTGCTATCTCCAACTCTGGCTCCTCCCAGGTGGCCTCTCTCCAACAGGGAAAACTAGACTTCAATAGCACATGGTAGTTGGGTTCCAAGAGAGAATGTTCCAGAAGACAAACCCCAACACACAACCCTGTATCCAACCTCTGCTTATACCACACCTGATAATGTCCCATTGGCCAAAAAAGTCACAGGGCCAGTGTGGGAGGAGACTCCACAAGTGGTTCACTGGAGGCCCTGTTGAAACTGTCTACCACACCCTTAAAGCACCAATTTCTGTACTTACCTCTCTTTGAAGCATAATACTCTTTCTAGATGGGACAATTGTGAGACCCTATGGGCTAAAGATTCTGAGTCAACAGAAACAGTGCTGTAACAATTAGTACAGAATTGAGTTAAAGAGGATTTTAGAATATGTGTTAAGATTTGGTACTCGGTGCTACCAAAAAAAATCATATTAATAAGGGTCAGTGAAAATATAAATCGAAAGCATTTAATCAGAAAGTTTTAAATTTTTTTTTTTTTTTTTTTTTTTTTTGGCTGTGTTGAGTCTTCGTTGCTGTTCATGGGCTTTCTCTAGTTGCAGCGAGCGGGGGCTACTCTTTGTTGCAGTGGCTTCTCTTGTTGTGGAGCACAAGCTCTAGGTACACAGGCTTTAGTAGTTGTGGCTCGCAGGCTCTAGAGCTCAGGCTCAGTAGTTGTGGCGCACGGGCTTTGTTGCTCCACAGCATGTGGGATCTTCCCGGATCAGGGCTCAAACCCATGTCCCCTGCATTGACAGGCAGATTCTTAACCACTGTGCGACCAGGGAAGTCCCAGAAAGTTTTAAATTATTGAGTCTGGAAGGTAGTGGGTGTGCCTAATTGAAACTTGTCTTCAGAAATGCTTCGCTGATCTCCCCTTTCCTTAAGTTAGTACTTAATTCACCCATTTTGTTAATCTTTAAGTGTTTATGAAGCACCTGGCGTCACTACATGTTAAGGCTTTGGGCTGGGCCCTACTCCATCTCCCACCTTCTCCTACCTGGACTCTGGCAGTGGCCCAATAGCTGGTCTCTCCACCCCAACCACATGTGTTTGTTTGAAAACACAAATCTAATCCCATTTTGTTTCTGCTTTGAGAACCTCTGACACTATTAAAATTTAAACCTTCTAAAGTGGATTTCAAGGCCCTTCAGAACTGAACTCTCATCTATTTTCTGTTAAAGTATCATTTTTCATAAAGGATAAAATCATGACTCAGACAAATATAAAGTAAGCACATGTCAAAGATTTTACTTAGCCATGAATTAATGAGGAACTTATAAGGCATTAAAACCCAATTCAAAGGAGTGTCCACAGAGCAGACACATACACAGGCACTCAGAAATGCTGAAAGGAATTCGTTAACAGATGCAAAACTAGATGCTTCCAACTGTAGGGTTTGGGGTGTTGAGGAGGCAGGGAATCAATTGCAACTCTGCCAGACAAAATTCGTTTTCATTTCTATAGACAAGAATCATTTGCATTGCTATCAGAGTTACATAACTTACAATGTATAAAAAAGGTCAAAGACACTGAAAGGTGCAGAACACTATAGAACCAGATGATATGGAAGAGGGCACAAGTCAATGCCCAGCATTCTACTGATATGACACCTCGTAATCTTTTCTTTTCCTTTCCTATTTCAAAGTCTTTGACAATTTTTTTACACTTTCCAGCCTTGGCAGCAGTGCCTCTAGCCCTCCACTCTAAACTGTAGCCATACCGTGTTCCTCATAATTACTCTGGAAAGCCCCAAGCACTTCTGACCACATTCCTGGGCATTTTCTGCATCCTCTGCATGGAGTGGACCCATCTTTATTTGGAGATCTATCCATAATTTTTTTTAAATTCCACATATACTTCCTTCTACACCAATAATAGGCCAAGCAGTGAGGATTCAGAAGTGAAGAAAACAGACAAGGTCCCAGCCTAGACTGGGAATTGTACTTTGGGTGCTGCTGTTCACCTTGAATCATCCGGACTTCAGGAAATACTCTGATGTCTAACCATTGTGTAACTGTGAGTGGTGACGGGGCTTCCCTTGCAGTACACGGACATTTCCGCTGTTCATCATTCTGAGTTAAGAGGAGCCCTCAAAGGAGACTGAGGAGGAACATTCAGAGAAAGCGTAGGATCAGGACAGACCAGGACAGACAACCAGAGGAAGTCGGATGGTGGTCAACAACGGAACCACCATGGAGAGGTCCAATAAGAATATGATTAAATATGCCCATGTGTTCTAGAAACTGCCCTTTGCAGAGTGTTTCAATGGAAAGATGGAAGCAGAAATCATAGTACTCTGGCTATAAAATAAAATTGGGGTATAGAATTTTAGAGATTGGCTGTGGTTTTTTCTTTCGAAGGAATACGGATTCTACTGTGGAGCTAGAAAGTGGAGGATCATGGGAAGAGGAAGTGTAGTGCAGGCTAAGTCATCCCCCAAAGAAAATCAGCTATACTGCCATAGAGAAAAAGCACTGGATATGGAGGCAAAAACTTACATTCAAACCCTGGTTACAAGATTCGGGGCTTGTTTTGCAATCTCTTTAGACCTTAGTAAAATTGGAATAGTAATACCTTGAAATATCTTTCGATGACATAATCTTTATAAAAGGACACAGTACAAAGCTTAATACATCCTATCTGCCCAATGTGTGTTATTTAAAGCCTCAGCGAGAGAGCAACTACTACCCTAAGTAATCAAGTCAATAATCTTGACAAATACCCATTTCATTCCTTGAGGTTTTTGTTTTGTTTTGTTTTCATATCCTGTCTGAGTGGGGTTTCAGAAGTGAAGAGTAAGGGACTTCCCTGGTGGCGCAGTGGTTAAGAATCCACCTGCCAATGCAGGGGACACGTGTTCTAGCCCTAGTCCGAGAAAGATCCCACATGCCGCGGAGCAACTAAGCCCGTGCACCACAACTACTGAAGCCCACGCGCCTAGAGCCTGTGCTCCACAACAAGAGAAGCCACTGCAATGAGAAGCCCGTGCACCACAACCAAGAGTAGCCCCCGCTCGCCACAATTAGAGAAAGCCCATGCACAGCAACGAAGACCCAACACAGCCAAAAATAAATAAATCAATAATTAAATTATTTTTTTAAAAAAAGTGAAGAGTAAAAGAGTACACTGTCCAAATGCTTTGAACACTTTGTTAATAAGAGTTTGTTTCAGGATCTGTTTCTAAATAAGGACCTGGGAGATGATCCTGCTTTGCTCTGATCTACCTTACTGAAGAGCAAGGCCCAAGAAAGAGACCCCAGAGCAGACCCTAGAAACCAGGTCTCCTGAGAATTGTCCACTGCCCTTTCCACCTTACTAATTAGACCCCAGAAAGATTCTGTGATGGACTCGAATGGGAAATATGAACAGCTTCCTTTCATCACCAAGGAGACAAAGCAACAAAGAACCAAAGCATCTTGCAGTAGAGTTGATACAAACCCCATGCCTCCTATGACTAACATTCCACCCACCACCCTCTCCCAAACCCACCACTCCCACCCCCCAGAGGAAGAATTAACTACTTGAAACAGATGAGTTTAGGTTTCTCTTCTGTCCTAAAGAGGGGAAAACAACTTCACTTTCTCTCCTCTAGACAGCATCCTAATTTGTCTCCACTTGGCCACATAGCTCAGGACAAGAGCTTTTGAAATTAATGATGCTTTTCTAAGAGTAATTTCTTCTGCTCTAATCACATGCTAGTTCTTGCTGCTCACAGGGCTCAGCGTTAAGATTGCCTAAAGGAATCAGCAAACTGCCAGAAATGCACTGCTCTCAAGCTCCCAGGTTGCTTAATAAACGATGATGAGTCACCCTAAGCCAGATAGTCACCTCACACACATCTCTTAAAATGTGAGCTTTCACATCGATATGCTCCCTAGGATGCAAATCAAAATATGGGGCTGATGACTTCCCTGGTGGCACAGTGGTTAAGAATCTGCCTGCCAATGAAGGGGACAAAATGTTCGAGCCCTGGTCCAGAAGATCCCACATGCCATGGAGCAACTAAGCCCATGCGCCACAACTACTGAGCCTGTGCTCCACAGCCCGCAAGCCACAACTAGTGAAGCCCATGCACCTAGAGCCCGTGGTCTGCCACAACAAGAGAAGCCACTGCAATGAGAAGCCTGTGCACCTCAGCGAAGAGTAGCCCCCGCTCACCACAACTAGAGAAAGCCTCACGCAGCAACAAAGACCCAATGCAGCCAAAAAAAAATTAAAAATAAATTTAAAAAGAAAAGTGAGCATTTAAAAAAATATATGGAGCTGAGAAAACTAGGGGCTCAGATTTTTTAGAAATCTTCCCTGCTCATTTTTTTTTAATGGATAAGAAATTCACAAAGCATACAATTAACCATATTAAAGTATACAGTTCAGTGGTATTTAGTATATTCACAACATTGTGCAACCACCAGCTCTCTCTAGTTTCAAAACGTTTTCATCACCCCATAAAAAACACCCTGTACCCATTAGGTAGTCACTCCCCATTCTCCCCTACTTCATCCCTGATAACTTCTAATCTCTACAGGTTTTCCCAAATCTATATTTGCTTATTCTGGATGTATCATATAAAAGAAGTCATGCAATATGTGCCTTTTGTGCCTGGCTTCTTTTACTTCACATGATGTTTTCAAGGTTCATCCATGCCGCAGCATGTATCAATACTTCTTTCCTTTTCATGGCTGAATAATATTCCATTGTATGGATATACCATTAATCTTCTGTTCATCTATTGATGGGCATTTGGATTGTTTCCACCTTTTGGTTATTATGGATAATGCTCTATGAACGTTCTTGTATAAATTTCTGTGAATCCCAACTGGTTTTTTTGGGGTATTTTTTTTGCGGTACACGAGCCTCTCACTGTTGTGGCCTCTCCCGTTGTGGAGCACAGGCTCTGGACGCGCAGGGTCAGTGGCCATGGCTCACAGGCCCAGCTGCTCTGCGGCATGTGGGATCTTCCCGGACTGGGGCACGAACCCGTGTCTCCTGCATCGGTAGGCGGACTCCCAAACACTGTGCCACCAGGGAAGAACCCCAACTGTTTTTGATATACTTCTTTGCTCCTTCAGCTCATAGAGATCACTTGACTAGATCAAATTCCAAGAAACCCCCAGTAAGAAGAAATAAGATATTCTTAAGAAGAAAGGGATGTTCTTCTTTGTGGTTTTGTTTTCAGTTTGCTACATGATTTTATTGAAAATGTTTAGCATGGTATTGGAGGAACATTGTATTCCAAACAGACATGACAGTACCATTATTCCTGGATATTGCTGGCATATAATATAATCTAATATGAATACCTGTAAGTTGGTTGATATAATGTAAGTTTGGGTTCAATGACTTTTGCATGTTCATATTTTCCTGACTCCCTTATTTGGCTAGATAAAAGTTGAGTCTCTTTGCATTCAACAGAGTTAGATGTGACCAGAAAATGTGGTCGGGCTCACAGATTCTGGATCAGTGAGGAGCAAGAGATGGGGAAGCACTGAGACCTGCTGCTTACAACCTTTATCAACTGGGTTGGATTGCAACCCTCAAATCTCCGTAAATATTTGGCCCCTGAGTATGCTAAATCTCGTCTAATTAATTCACAAATGTGTATAAAATACTTTAAAACACAAAAGTAAAAACAAAACAAAACAAAAAAACCCACAAAAGTAATGTTAAGTCATGATAGAACAATAAATTCAAGCCAGGATCACTCCCTAACACCATACACAAAAATAAGCTCAAAATGGATTAAAGACCTAAATGTAAGGCCAGAAACTATCAAACTCTTAGAGGAAAACATAGGCAGAACACTCTATGACATAAATCACAGCAAGATCCTTTTTGACCCACCTCCTAGAGAAATGGAAATAAAAACAAAAATAAACAAATGGAACATAATGAAACTTCAAAGCTTTTGCAAAGCAAAGGAAACCATAAACAAGACCAAAAGACAGCCCTCAGAATGGGAGAAAATATTTGCAAATGAAGCCACTGACAAAGGATTAATCTCCAAAATTTATAAGCAGCTCATGCAGCTCAATAACAAAAAAAACAAACAACCCAATCCAAAAATGGGCAGAAGACTTAAATAGACATTTCTCCAAAGAAGATATACAGACTGCCAACAAACACATGAAAGAATGCTCATCTTCATTAATCATTAGAGAAATGCAAATCAAAACTACAATGAGATATCATCTCACAGTCAGAATGGCCATCATCAAAAAATCTAGAAACAATACATGCTGGAGAGGGTGTGGAGAAAAGGGAACCCTCTTGCACTGTTGGTGGGAATGTGAATTGGTACAGCCACTGTGGAGAACAGTATGGAGGTTCCTTAAAAAACAAATAGAACTACCATATGACCCAGCAATCCCACTACTAGGCATATACCCTGAGAAAACCATAATTCAAAAAGAGTCATGTACCAAAATGTTCATTGAAGCTCTATTTACAATAGCCCAGAGATGGAAACAACCTAAGTGTCCATCATCGGATGAATGGATAAAGAAGATGTGGCACATATATACAATGGAATATTACTCAGCCATAAAAAGAAACGAAATTGAGCTATTTGTAATGAGGTGGATAGACCTAGAGTCTGTCATACAGAGTGAAGTAAGTCAGAAAGAGAAAGACAAATACCGTATGCTAACACATATATATGGAATTTAAGGGAAAAAAATGTCATGAAGAACCTAGGGGTAAGACAGGAATAAAGACACAGACCTAGTAGAGAATGAACTTGAGGATATGGGGAGGGGGAAGGGTAAGCTGTGAGAAAGCGAGAGAGTGGCATGGACATATATATACTAACAAACGTAAGGTAGATAGCTAGTGGGAAACAGCCACATAGCACAGGGAGATCAGCTCGGTGCTTTGTGACCGCCTAGAGGGGTGGGATAGGGAGGGTGGGAGGGAGGGAGACGCAAGAGGGAAGAGATATGGGAACATATGTATATGTATAACTGATTCACTTTGTTATAAAGCAGAAACTAACACACCACTGTAAAGCAATTATACTCCAATAAAGATGTAAAAAATAAATAAATAAATAAATACAAGCCAGGGAAAGACAATACAGATTGTTAAGTCATATATTCTGTCTGAGGATCATTTTTTTTTCCAAGTTCATAATTTATTGTACAAATTGAGTACCACATGATGAGTTAACATTAGCTTCCTCAGGCACAGGAACTTAGATGAGGTACATTTAGAACCTGTTTATGTTGCTTTCACAGCTGGAGGCTTTTCTCTTTTTTTTAGCATCTTTATTGGAGTATAATTGCTTTACAATGGTGTGTTAGTTTTTGCTTTATAACAAAGTGAATCAGCTATACATATACATATAGGAGGCTTTTTAAATATTAACTTGAAGGATAAGACCATCAAAGCAGTGAAATATTTTTTAACACCAGTGAAACGGAACTGGGCATCAGTTTTTGGACCTGCCATAATTTCAACCTTGCAAAATGCACAAATTCCACAGGCTGTATCCTTCAACATATGCAGCTACCCCTCCCAATGATCATTATTTTAAAACTAGTTCAGTATATTCTTAGACTCTAAATAATCTCAAAGCAAAACGTTTACCTCTAAATGAACTGGTTTTAGCCACACCAACATGTCTGTATTTGCATGTCAAGATGTCTTCATAAACAGGTCAAAAACTACATTTCCATTTCTTCAAGGAAAGAAATTCAAATGCAGAATTCATATATTTCTCAAAAATAATAACTATTACATAGCTTCTTTTTTTGAAAGAAATATTTGGTTTTTGTGAGGTTTTTTTTTTAATTAATTAATTTATTTGGCTGCCCCGGGTCTTAGTTGCAGCATGCGGGATCTTTTAGTTGTGGCATGTGCGATCTAGTTCCCCTACCAGGGATTGAACCTGGGCCCCCTGCATTGGGAGTGAGGAGTCTTAGCCACTGGACCACGAGTGAAGTCCCTACATAGCTTTAAAACATGGTCCTTTTATCATGCTAAGTCAATTCTTTCTAGATATAAGTCGTTGTACTGTAATTGTTACCAGACTAAAATAAAGCTCTCATTTGAAAACTTTTTTAAGGTGCAGTAAATTATACCAGTTCTGCCAAAATAACTTACTGTTATTTGCTAGCTTCAATTTTAACCTATTATATGAGTCTAAAACTCTAAATGCTATTCAATTCTGTTTGATCAATAGCTTTGATTTTCAACTCACAGAATTTAGATCAGAATGTATTCTCTCCCTTTTTTAAGATTCGGCAGAATGAAAGTTCCTAGGCTTTGTCTACCCAGGCAAATCCCCTCCTCTCTTTCTGATCTGAATTATTCAGGTTGGAGATCCAGCCAATCTGTATATAAAATTCAACCTTCTCTTCAGCTGTGTAGGCAGTATGGCTTCTCACTTAGGAAAAAGTTGTGAACTGCCAGCTTGTGGATAACAAAATCCACAGTGAGCTTTTCCCCACCATCACCTTTACTTTGGGCAATTCTTGAACATCTTCCTAATGAAACAATTAAGGCTTACTTATTAGTACTTTTTTCTTGACATTCTCCAACCTGTATTTTTCAGATAAAATCTGGTAGTTTAAACAATCATTTTCCTAAGACACTTGCCACTTCATAATACAAAAAGCAAAAGCATATTTAATATGAATGAACTAATCAGACACAGAAAGAAACAAAGAAAAGGGATAGTGTTTATGCATTTGGAGACACTCATAACAAAGTCATCTATTTCTTATATGAAAAAGCAAAATAAAGCATCAGACTGGATAAATTCTAATGGATTTTGATAGTCTTTATTTTGAGCGAAATCCACAACATAAAATTACAGAGGGAAAAAGGAAGGGTAGAAGCTAAAAATACAATGTAAATGAACAAAATGGAAGGATATATTAAAATGCATCTCAAAGAACTAGGACATACTGTACATCTTCCAACTTCCATTTGCAACTCACTAAGACAGTCAGAATTTGCTCATCAATTTGATGATGTTTAAAGCAAGTAGCTCTACTGCTGTACATAACTGGAATTTTAAGATTTAGAAGTTCAAGTAAGTATGAGTAGTTATCACATGCTTTAAGAAGTGGTGGTTTAAAAGTTATGATGGGGCTTCCCTGGAGGCGCAATGGTTGAGAGTCCGCCTGCCGATGCAGGGGACCTGGGTTCGTACTGCGGTCTGGGAAGATCCCACATGCCGCGGAGCGGCTAGTTCCGTGAGCCATGGCCACTGAGCCTGCGCGTCCGGAGCCTGTGCTCCGCAACGGGAGAGGCCACAACAGTGAGAGGCCCGCGTACCGCAAAAAAAAAAAAAAAAAAGTTACGATGATTTCCCAGTTGAATTAGAGGCAATTCATAAAACTGCATTTACTTATAATTACATCACACCTGATTCTTCTAATTCATATGAGAAAATAAATGAGTCATTGGCCATTTTTAGCTAAATAAAGTTTGGTTCAAATTAAGCAAAATAGCTAAACTGGTTTATTTGACCCTGAAAGTCAACATTCAAGGTATTTCATGATTTCCTAATGGTCACTCAAAATAAAGGGCTAATTATTCAAATGTTCATAACATGTAAACAAGTACACGAAGTGCTTTAATAGGAAGTTATCTTTCTTTTATTTTATTTATTTTTGGCTGTGTTGGGTCTTTGTTGCTGCGTGCAGACTTTCTCTAGTTGTGGCGAGCAGGGGCTACTCTTCGTTGCGGTGCACGGGGTTCTCATTGCGGTGGCTTCTCTTGTTGCAGAGCATGTGCTCTAAGTGTGCGGGCTTCAGTAGTTGTGGCTCACGGGCTCAGTAGTTGTGGCTCACGGGCTCTAGAGCGCAGGCTCAGTAGTTGTGGTACTCGGGCTTAGTTGCTCTGCGGCATGTGGGATCTTCCTGGACCGGGGCACAAACCCGTGTCCCCTGCACCGGCAGGCAGACTCTCAACCACTGCGTCACCAGGGAAGCCCTGTTTTGTTTTTAACTGAATTATGTTGAATAAGAAATGTCTGTGTTATTTTCCCTTGTTGTGACAGGTAACTTTTACCTTTGCTCTTACAGTACTTTGAGACGACGATCATATAATATAATGGTATATAATTATATAATTTCCTTATGTAACATAAACCCCCCTTGTGTAAATTCAGAGTTTACATATTTCTGAGGTTGTCAAAGATAACTTCCTATCGGGCTTCCCTGGTGGAGCAGTGGTTAAGAATGCACCTGCCACTGCAGGGCACATGGGTTCCAGCCCTGTGCTCCGGAAACAACAACAACAACAAAAAACAAATGGTCCTCTATCCCTATTCATTCTCCTAAACCCATAAAAATATGTTCCAAGGCTTAATTTTTTTTTTTTCTGGCCACGCCGTGCAGCTAGCAGGATCTTAGTTCTTGAACCTGAGCCGCAGCAGTGAAAGGGCCGAGTCCTAACCATTGGACCACCAGGGAATTCCATTTTCCAAGGTTTAAAACAGTGATCTGATGCTTTAATATTCATCCTTCTGCTTTTTGTTTTTTGGGTTTTTTTTGTGGTACACAGGCCTGTCACTGTTGTGGCGTCTCCCACTGCAGAGCACAGACTCCGGACGCGCAGGCCCAGCGGCCATGGCTCACAGGCCCAGCCACTCTGCGGCATGTGGGATCCTCCCGGACTGGGGCACGAACCCATGTCCCCTGCATCGGCAGGCGGACTCCCAACCACTGCGCCACCAGGGAAGCCCCATCCTTCTGTTTTTTATTGAGTTCTAAAGTCAAAACTTTTTTTAAATTCAGAGTATAATTAGTAGTAGCAAAGAAAAGGACTACAACATAAAAAGAAAATGATCTGAGAATAATTTAGTACAGACGATAAAACCACTACTATTGGAACTTTTCTGAGATTTCTTGAACCACTGTAATTTCCCCATATGTGTTACTTTGGCTGCTCCTTCCCTATGATTAGCAGGAAAACCTTTAAAACAAAAAAGGCCTGTGTGTTTATTTAGCCCCTGTACTAAGAGCCCTCGAGTTCAGGCACATCCTTGTGCTACTCCTGCCAGAGAGGATGTAGACCATATTACAGGAAATGTCACAGTGTTATGCAATGGGGTGGGGATTTCATTCTGTGCCCAGACAAGACCCCCATCAGAAAGGATCTCTTCTTGCCACAGAGAGTATAGCAGTAAAGCAGAGAAAGTTCATTAAGGTTGAGAACAGTCACCAGACGAAGCATCAGATGGAGAGAGTGCTTCTCAGCAAAGCAAAAAGATAAGAGCCACTCCCAGAAAAGCAAAAACAGAACACCTCAGCATTTTGCAAAACAGATTAGAGGAAACAACCCTTAATAGAAATCAATTGATGAAAATCGCAGTAAACATGAACTTTTTGCAAACAACTGCAAAAGTAGAGTCAGAGGCCTTGATATGAGAATACTATCTACTGGGATTAATCCCAATAGAATGAGAAAAACATAGGACAAATGGAAGAGGGGTGACAGATTCTGGATACTGAAGACTTGATCTGAACACGATTATTCTTGTGGTTCATTGGTTGAGAGTTCTGTATTGATTAGCATACTTCCAGCAGCAAAACAACAATAAAATAGAAAATTCCAACCCAAATTAGCTTAAATTATTATAAGGAATGCATTCCTTCCACTAAACTGCAAGACCAGAAGTAGGGTGGTTCTTTCTCCATTTCTTTGACCTCCTCCATGTCTTAGCTTCATTCTCAGACTGGCAAGGAGATAGCTACAGCAGGTGCCAGCCTCATACCCACACATAACAAAGCCCTGAGAAAGAAGAACAAACCATGCTCACCAGGCCAGAGAAAACCTTTAAACAGAAAGAATCATGTGCTTGAGGTAGGAGGTCATTGGTGTGATATGGAAAACTCCGCCCAAGTTACAAGTGACCTCCAGGTCCAAGGGGATAATTACAAGGGGCATTGACAGCATCCACTACATTTCCCAGAACACACTCCCCAGGCAGGCCCTCAATTTCCACACTTCAACTACAGTCTCTCCTCTCAGATGTTCCTGGTGTCCATTCTAACTAGATTTCATCTAGATTCAATCAGCAACAGGGGAGGCATGGCTTGGGCAAGCCCCCAGCAGTGGTTCTGGAAAGGGTAAGACTCGACATGTACTGAGTACCTAACTACAGGCCCAGTTCTGTACATATATTGTCTCATGGTGATGATCAAAACAGCCCTATGTTTTTCACAATGTCCTCCCAATGCTATATATTGTACATATACATACACATCCCCATATACTTATATATACACATATACATATACACATACATATATATATGGAAACAGACCTGGAAAGGGTGGTAACTTGCTCCATCTCAAATGTCTAGGAATTGACACAGCCAAGACTCAAACCACGCATGGTTAACGCCAAAACCTCACACCCTTTCCTCCTAACGCATGACGAGAAGCCAGTGCCTCTTCACCTCTCAGCACATTTCCCTTAGATCAAAAGACCCAAGTTTACATTCTTGGGAACTTCAGAAAGCCCCAGTCCTCCCAGAGCCAAAGGTAAAATAAACCTGATTGTTGGCCAGAATATCTTCTCTAATACTAACATATTAGTACCTAAACCCTGCCTACAGGTAAACCTCTCCTTAAGACACGTCCACGTAACACAAAGCCCTTTTCATGTCAGGCCAGCTATTTTGCTGCTTTGGGTTTATATGAGGAGGGATTGATGTAGAACAAACCAGAGAAGAAATCTACTCGTGTTACCTCCCTCCAGGGGAACACTTTCCAGGGCTGGGGATTAAAGGAATTCAGTACTCATTAAGTGGAGAGACTTTGCCTACAGGACAAGCAAGCTTTAAAGAGTCCAGGTGACATATGTGGCCGTGCTTTCCAGCCTGGGGACTGTGTTGCACCAAAGGAGTGGATAATTTTAGCAAGTTCACCTGCAGATGATTTCCCCTATGAGTCTCTGGAGAAGACTCCTCCTTCCCTCTCAAGGCAACATGAGCTGGGATTATTTTTTCAGCTCCTACAAGAGATTGGATCCCATATAAAATCCTTTGCCCCGCCCAAGAAGCTCTTAGCAACCATCACCTTGGTCTCATGTTTCACCACTGGGCAATAATTCCATTGATTCATAGGCATTTAATGGGTATCTCCACTGCTCCCAGCCCTGTGAAAAGCAACAAGGATACGAGCAAGGTCTAGTTGCCCTCAAAGAACATTGAGGAATGGAGGATTTGCATTTTTTCTGAGTATTAAATTAGACAACAAACGTGCAGACGCTGCCATTGTGTCTGGCACATATAGGCGCACGGTCAGTGTTGGTTTATTTTTTCTCATCATCGTCTTCAAAATACCTTTATGGAAATTCACTTGTTGATTTCTCAGAGCTTCCTCGAATCCAATTTGGAATGAGAGAATAAAAGCACATAAGTAAGTACAGGAATCCTGTGAGTAGAAAGAGGCAGGCAGTATTAGCTTCATCTGTACTTGAGGAAACCACAATCAGTTAGGCCATGGAGCAACACAACGGGGAAGGGCACAGCTGAGGAGCCTGGGTTGAAATTCTAACCTTGTCACATCCCAGCCCAGACCTTGGACATGAACTCTCTGCCTCAGTTTGCTCATGTGTAAAAGGGTTTGTGGTGGTCAGTTGCATGTGTCAACTTGGCTAGGCTGTAGTGCCCCGCTATTTAATCAAACACTAATCTAGGTGTTGCTGTGAAGATATTTTGTAGATGTGGTTAACAGGTACAATCAATTGACTTTAAATGAGGGAGACTACTCTCAGTATTGTGGGCGGGTCTCATCCAATTAGGTGAACAGCCTTAGGAGCCAAAACTGAGGTTTCTCAGAGAAAGAAATTCTGTCTCTGGCAACATAGGCTCCTGCCCCAGCCTACTGATCTGCCCTACGGACCTAGGACTTGCCAGTTGTGTAAGCCAATTCCTTGAGATAGGTAGGTAGGTAGGTAGGTAGGTAGGTAGGTAGGTAGGTAGATAGATAGATAGATAGATAGATAGATAGATAGATAGATAATGGGTACATAATAGATCTATAGAGATAGAGATACGGAGAGATCGCATATTGGTTCAGTTTCTCTGGAGAACCCTGACTGATACAGGGGACAATAATACATCCCCTCTCACTGGGTCATTGTGAGGAGCAGTGTGCTTAGGAGAGTGTCTGACACAAAGCAAAAACCACACTAAATGTCACCTACTCAAGATCACTTGGCTGGTGGCTGTGAGCTAGGACAAGCCCGCAAGGGCAGGACGTTTACACCACACCCTCTAAATCATCTGCCAATGCGTAGAGTTGTGCCCATCTGTCCTGCCCTGCAGAACCACTCGAGTGAAAAGGTGAGCACAATTTCCCGAATTCCTGGCCACCTACTCTCTTAGTTGATTTACAAAATGGCTGGGTCCCCTGCTTGAGTGATGGAGATCCCGACTAGAATCTGCATCTCATTCTTCCCTAAGGACTTCAGGGTTATTAATGGGATACCCTCAGGAATCCCCTCAAAGCTGAAACCTGGGTTTGGCTTTAAGCCACAGGTGGGGAGTTCACTTTTCTATCAAGTGTCATTGACCCATGAGGAATAATCAAAATCATAAAGATAAAAAGTAATTTATTAAAGAACGGAGTTATTTTTAGCATTATCTTTTGGTCTCATCTTGCTTAGCCTAAGAAAAGAGACTGGGAAATGGTAAAGGGGGACTGAGAAGGAAATGGAATTTGCCAAATTTGCACACAACAGAGCAAGTATTAGAAGGCAGATCCCCACTTCTCCTTTAAGTTCCATACTGGGCCCTCTTCCTTTCTGCCTCCTGTTCCATCTAAGCCCCTCCTCCTGGTCCCCCTGCACTCTTTAGCTCCTGCTGCAGACTGTCAGCCTTTTTCAAGGTACCAGGGGCCCAGAGGCAGATGAGGCATTACTACAATTAATCCTGTGCCTGCAGGGAAGAAATAGTACTTTTGAAATAAACTGGGAATGCATATCTCTAAGACACACATGGAGAAGTGCAGGTGCTCAGACACAAGCGATTTCATTCAGCTTCTGGGAGAGAGGGGGTAATTTTATCCAGTGTAACCCAAACATCACCATCCAGTCATGGAGATGGAGTGGCATAGCCAAGAGCTCTGAACCAGGTGTCAATGACCTA
This sequence comes from Aethalodelphis obliquidens, assembly GCF_003676395.1. Taxonomy (NCBI): domain Eukaryota; kingdom Metazoa; phylum Chordata; class Mammalia; order Artiodactyla; family Delphinidae; genus Aethalodelphis; species Aethalodelphis obliquidens. The sequence goes on along the minus strand of NW_020837949.1, from coordinate 43,995,240 downwards.
AGCACCGGTTCCAGCTCAGCCCCTAAGTCCCGTAGGCAAGTCAATGCCCCTCTCTGGACCTAGGTCTCCTCTTCTATAAGGTGCAGGACTGGGCATAGAGGTGCTGAAGCTCCTTTCCAACTCATCACACTCTGGATCCTGTGCTCTAAGAGACCACAGCTCTCAGTGCAAGCTTGTGTCATCTCCAAGCACCAGTGAGGAGGCCAGCAGGAGGCCAGGCTTCATTGGGTGAGGTCCTCACCTCTCGGAAGAGAGGGGGGAGTCATCATTTGCTTTCCCAAATAAAGCAAGGGTAGGATAGAAGAAACTAGGCGTCCCTGAGGGTTCACTTGTGGTTCCCATCACTATGGAAAATTCCTGAAGCTTCTGTAATCTCCACCTGTGGTGATGTGAACACCCAATCTGGATCTGGGAGAACACCTGGGCCAAATTGCCCCACTGAGCATATCACGTCTCCCCCAGCCTTTTCTCACCCTCTTGCCCACACAGCCTGCATCTTCTCTGACTCAATTTTCTCCACTAATTAAATGTCACACTTCCAGCTGCAATCACTAAGAGATGCTCTCCAGGCACTTTAGCAGAGGGAAAAGTAAGGTCCTTCCCATTTCCTACTACCCCCATGAGACGGTGACCATGAAGATGGCTAAAACCAATGACAAATAACAGGGCTGCTCTGAAGAAGTGTTAATGGGGCCCACGGCCCAAGAAGTTGCAATTAGGAGACAAAAGCAAATACTTAAAAGGAAGTAAACAGACTCCTTCCCAGAGATCAGGGGAAGCATGTGAGCCCATGACCCACATATCTATGATTCACCACACTCCATGGTCATGATCTTCTACTCTATTTCTCTATTTTATAGAAAATAGAGTGATCAATTATTTTGCAGGCATTCTGGTCGATGCCACAGTTCTTTTTGGAAAGCTGTGGCGTATAGATTCAAAAGTCAACCAGGATGTTACCAGCTGGTATCCAATGATGAATGAAGAGGAATCCAGAATCGGACCCCATGTCAATACATACAGTTGGCCAAGTTAAAGCATTTCACATCTGTGAGACCCCTGCATCTTCAGAACACCTGTATAGAATGGGAAAGGCATGAGTTCTTGTCTTGGTTTAAAAGATGAGGAAACCAAGACCCAAAGAGGATAAATGGCCTGCCTGAGTTCACTCAGTGAATAAGTGATAGAGCTTCTACACCAGACCATGACTCCTCTCCATGTGGTTTCCACTCTGACAGTTTTCAGGTTCACTCTCATTGGAACAGAACAGAAAAGGAAGAGGCAGCAAGGAGAACAGGAAGCATCATAGCTTTAAAAGACAAGCCACAGTATCCAAAAACCACTAGATTCCCATGGGACAAGAAGTCATGGGAAAATCCGCAGATGTGGAAACATGCCCTCAATTCCCAATGGCTACCAACACAGAACAGATTCCAAACACACCACAGCTGGCAGTGATGGGGTGGCTGTTGACAGGAGGGAAGAATGAGCACGCCTGGGCTTTGCAGACATGACCTGTCACTTACGGTTAACCACCCCTCCTCCCCACTTGGACCTCAGGCCCTTGACTGATTTTCTCTTCTGCTGAAATGAAGACAACCAAAGGTGGAGAGTTGAGTACTGGAAGGAAACCCAAACATCCAATTCAACTCCTGTTTTATGGATGAGAAAACTGAAGTCCTAAAAAACAGAGGTGACTTGCCTGAGGTTACACAGCCACTTGGCGACAAAGTCAGGTTTCCTGATTGCCTTTTCATGCCTCTTTCTGAGCTGTTCAGCTGCCCACTTTGCCTGCATGTGACTGACATAGTCCTAGTGACACAGGACTCCTATCAAAGTGCTCAAGAGAAAAAGTCAGGCCCACAATGTATACAGAGTTTGGAGAGACAGCTCTTACATTCTCTTAGACACTCCCTTCCCTCCTCAGGACATGCATCCCTGGGGGCATGAGTTAGGATGAGTTTCCTAGGACCTTCACACTTCTTGCTGATCCTCAGCTTCTTTCTGAAGCCACTTCCTCATACTTATGACTCTTTGTTCCCCTCTGATGAAATTGCAAGACCTCTGAAATCCCTCCCTTCAACCTGTATTGGTATTGGGTTGGCCAAAAAGATCGTTCGGGTTTTTCCATATTTCACCAGAAAAACCCAAACGAACTTTTTGGCCGACCCAATATGTAGCCCCTCTCTTCCAAACGCATCAGATAAGCCTGAATGGGTCTGAACCTACAACCTCCAAAAGACTCCCCATCCTCCTTGTAAACTGGAGGGTACAAACAGATCCTTTAGAGAAGGGAATACCTTAACCCCACCGTCCAGATGTTGCCAGGGCTCAGTTCTGAGCCAGATCCGATTTTCAGCAGTACTCTGTATTCCAGCTTCCCACTCCCACCACAAGCAGAACCCATTCCTCTCTCTCCATGTGCTCCAAAAGCTAACCTACTCATCACACTGTATCACAGTTAGGGAGATGTGTCTCCCGGCCACGCAGTGAGCTTCCGGAGGGCAGACACAAAGTAGGTGCTGAGTAAATGACTGCATTATTCATGATAAACATGAATATTTTTAAATCTCCCTGTCTCTTTATTTTACTCCCTCTGCTAACCTTAAAGCTAACTGCTCTGCAAGTTCAGCCATTTTCCAAGTAATAAAGCCCACTTTCTCGGGCTCGTCTTAAAAGATAGCTTTACTGACACCACTTAGTTCAACAAATCACATGAACCCTTGTGCCCAGGCACTGAGCTTTGTGGTAGAAGATTCAAAGAGGACAAAGGGCTCAATTCTTGGGGGAAATGTTGTGGACTGTGTGACAGCTTGAATTGTTGAAATGGAATTGCTGTGACAGGAAAACCATAAAAGTAAGTTGATCCAGGGTCTCTTAAAAATAGTAGTAATGACTACTGCCATTTATTGAGCACTTACTATATGACTGAAAGCTATACTAGATGCTTTACATGTATTATCTTAGTTTTTACAACCCTGAGAGGTAGTTATTTTTCCCAATTTACAAATGAGGGGTTGGAACCAGAGACATTAAGTAGCCGCCTAAACTCACACAACTAATAAATGATTGATTGGGACTAGAGTCGACGTGAACCTGATTCTAGAGCCCAGGTTTTCATCCACAGCATTATATACTTAGAGACAGTTTTTTACAGCACCTCATGTAGAAAATATGAAGCAAAAGATTCCTCCTTTTCAAAAATAAGTGTAAAATAGTATGGACTCAACCCTCTACCTGCCCTTGTGGTGTGATCCCAAAGTAAGTACAGCAGAGTAGAAAACCAGAACCTGATTTGGAATGCAGGATCTGGGGAAAACGAAACACCCTTGGCTTCAGCAACTCTTAGCCTGTTCCACAGTGCCCTCCGGCGGCCAGCTGATGTCACGCATGATTTTTCTTAGGTTCAGGAACAAAATGTTTTAACAGCCTAAGATTCAGTCAGGGACAACCTTGAATAAAGTAGACGCAGTATTTACCAGCCATTCTCTGTTCCAGTCTAATGCCAAATGACCTCACACTCCTGTGACTGGAGCAGACAGAGAGCAGATTTGGGCATCAGGCTGACCTGAGATCAACCGCCAGCTTCACCACTTAGAGATGTCAGTGAGTGGGAAGCACAGGGCACCAGGACCAGGCTGGTCACCTAATCACCATTAATCCTTGCTTTCTATATTTCACTGACTCAGTATTTAGGTATGGATTATTTTTTCTTAATAGGTATAATTTTTATCTTTACAAAATGAAAAACTCAATCTTGAAACTGACCCAGTACAATAAAATGCACTCTTCCTTATCAGAATCTATATGTCCTTAGTCAAAGAGGTGAGACCTTTATCCATTTATTTTTTTAATGGTCATCACTGTTTTCAACGCTTATCAATAATATATTTGGGGGACTTCCCTGGGGGCGCAGTGGTTAAGAATCCACCCGCCAATGCAAAGCCCTGGTCCAGGAAGATCCCACATGCCGCAGAGCAACTAAGCCCTTGTGCCACAACGATTGAGCCTGCGCTCTAGAGTCCGTGAGCCACAACTACTAAAGCCCGCATGCCTAGAGCCTGTGCTCCACAACAAGAGAAGCCACCACAATGAGAAGCCTGCGCACCACAGCAAAGAGTAGCCCCCGCTCACCGCAACTAGAGAAAGCCCACGCGCACAGCAACGAAGACCCAACCCAGCCAGAAATAAATAAAATTTAAAATCTTTAAAAATAAAAAGATACAATATGAATTTCTTCTTCTCAGAAAACTCCCCCCCCCCCGTATGCTGTACTTTTCCTCACACAATTCCTGTCTCTGCACCATTTCAAGACGGCATTTCAACATCTGTACTAATTAAGGAATCTGCAGAGAAACAGAGCCAAGGGTTTATAAACGGTAAGATTTCTTGAAGGAGCTGGCTCATGTGGAGGTGCTAGTCCAACATCTGGCAGGTAGAGGCACAGTGAAGAATTGTAGGTCACAGGCCATACGCTGGCACAGGTCCCTGTTGCTCAGACTGAGACTACTATTCAGCTGGCAACAGTGGTGAATTCAGAAGCTCTCCTTATCACACCTAGTTTTCTACCTGGAAAAGCTGCATAATATTTACAACATGCTTTATCTCCAGCAGGATACTCAGAAGAGCAAGTTTAACATTATCTTTCCTACTTGGAGAGGTGAGATGGGAGAATCACCCCATGGATCCTCCTGCCTGCCTAAAGCCCCCTCCCCCATGTACTGAATGAAACACTAGATGTCCACCTTCCAAACATTATCAAGTCTTGCTTGTCATCTTCCTCCAACATACTTTTCTGACATCACCATAATAGCTTTTAGAATCTTTTAGGCCATGTCCAAAAAGTACAGGGACTAGGAGCACTAAGGCACCTCTGGCCTCACACACGAGGGGACTTTGGTTGGATTACTCTGTGACCCTGGGCCAGTCACTGACTGGGAGCCTCAGCTCCCTCATTTGGGGAGCTAGGATAGCAACAGTACCTAGCTCATGGGCTGCTGAGGTCAATGAGAGAACCTGTTTCTAGCATTTAGCAGAGTAACTGGCATATAGCTAGAATTCGAATGTTTCCTATTAACCTGAACAACAAACACTGCCCATGCACTGCTACAGTCTCTCTGGTTTGAGGACAGGGTGAGGAAAGGGCGGTAATGGACGCAGGTGTTAGAAACCTTCAGGCTTTGGCTCACAGGGAGGGTCCCTAATCCCACTGAACCTCTTTGGGGATTCAGATTCCTTACCTGCCCCAGGAATGGAGAACGGATTATAGACAGCATTCTGGTACCAGGGACTCAGGTGAAGCTGCTGGGCCACGGGGTGCACATAAAAGAAATGTCTGGAGTTACTGCCCTCAAAATTGTCGTTGTTTCCTGAAGAGTTCATATCCCAGGCTGAAAAGCAGGTATTTGTAGTTAGCAAAGGACAGCCGCACTCTGCCCTGTAAAGTGCTGTAAAGGAAGAAAGTCGTCCTTGTCCCCCATCAGAACTGGGAGCCTGGGTGGAGGTCCCTTACCTTCTCTTCCCGCTCGCCTGGGATGGGGACACGCGGAGGCTGCCCTGCGTGCGTTTCAACCAGGGGAGCAGCGCCCAGAGGCCCGGGCCCGCGTCTTGCTGAGCAAGTCTGGCTCCCCAGGCAGGAGCACCGTGGGAAGATGAGGCCCTGGAGGCGCGGGGTACCTAGTGCCGGGCGCCAAACGCCAGGGGCCAGGCCCCGCGGCTGCACTGGGAGACGCGGCCTAGGCCTCGGCTGCACCGCCCTTGTCCACAGCCTCTCCAGCCTGCCCCCCAGCCTCCACCCGGGCCGAACCCCTCCTCAGTCCGGGAGTCCAGGCCCCCGGCTCCGCGTCTCCTACCACCCCCCTCCCCACAGGCCAGTCTGTTCCCGCGACCTCCACACCCTGCTTCAGTAGCTCTGGTGCACGGGCTCAGTAGTAGTGGCTCTCGAGCTCTAGAGCGCAGGCTCAGTAGTTGTGGTGCACGGGCTTAGTTGCTCCGCGGCATGTGGGATCTTCCCGGAGGGCTCGAACCCGTGTCCCCTGCATTTGCAGGTGGATTCTTATCCACTGCACCACCAGGGAAGTCCCCATATTGTATCTTAAACATTCTTGGAATTCACAGGCTGAGCTGCTATATACCCCTGGTTTTTCTACACCCTTAAGGTTTACAATATTTTATTTCTCCTTTAGAGTTGTGGTTTAGGAGAATTAAAGAGGTAAGTGCTGGAAGTAGGAATAAGATTTGTACTCGGTTTTTCTTAATTGCAACATGACTCAGATTTTAGTGAGAAGAAATTTATAGGATATATTGTCTTGTGAAACCTGGAATTCCAGGAGTGAAGCCACTTCCGGTGGGCTAGATGGGGATGAGATCCCTACAGGGTTTGTGTTCCTGTATGTTGTGATTGTCTGTTCACGTCTCTCCAATACTGGGGGTAGCAGTCTTCCCTGTACACCCATTGCTGTGAATGATCTGAGAAGAGTTTGTGATATATTAGCTTATTTACTGTTTTGGGAGTAAGTGACTTCCAAGCATTTTACATATCCAGAATGTCTACCACCTTTTAAATATTTAAGACATGGAGTACACAGTGCTGTAGAATTGAAAGAGAGGGCTGAATTATGGGGGACGGGGGGGGTTGTTTTTTTTTGTTTTTGTTTTTGGCCACGTCCTGAGGCTTGTGGGATCTTAGTTCTGCAACCAGGGATCAAACCCACGCCCTCGACAGTGAAAGTGCAGAGTCCTAACCACTGGACCACCACAGAATTCCCTGAATTATGTTCTTAAAAATGGAATGATTTTAGTAAATATTTAACTTCTCTTTGCCTGTGTTGTCTTCTGAATAATAAGCTGAATTAGAGGAGTTTTTGCCATTGGCCAACGTCTCCCCGTTCCCCCACACCCGGGGCCTGTCAACCACCATTCTACTTCTGTGATTCCACTTTTTCCATATATTTACATAAGTGATCATACAGCATTTGCCTTTTTCTGTCCAACTGATTTTTCTTACCAAAATGCCTCAAGGTCCATGTGTTGGCAGGATTCCCTTTGTAAAATGATTAGGCTTTGGTAGCAGTTTGGTAGCAGGGAAGGTAGGAAAAGAGGAGTTGCCTTATGTGGAAGAACCCGTCTATGGCAAGGTCCTTATTGGACCATCTTAATGAGATGATACCCTGAGAAACTAGATGACGCCATCCTAAGAAATGTGGTCATTGTTCCTCGTTATCCTGACAGGCAATGATAAGCCATTCAAATACTGTGAGGATCACAGATTGTTCAGAAAGATTGTTCTGGAAGCAAAATGCATTACAGGCCTGTGAGATGTGTGGGAGATGGGTTAAGAAAGTTGTTAGTAGTTATTCATGTAAGGACTTGGGAGGACTTTAAGACCTTGCCTTTGGTAACAGAAGACTAAGTGGTAGTCCTGTGGTGGATTTGAACAGTTTTGACTGTACAGGTGTGGTGTGTACTGGCTGAATGTTGTGACCAGCTGCAGGAGACAAAATAGCTAACTATTCCATTCTCTTTCTAGGTTTCACAAATGCAGTCTGTATTTTCCATATCCTGTGGTGCTCAGTGAGTATCCTAGCTTCCTCGTCCTTCAGTCCCCATTGCCCACTACTCTCAACCAAAGACCCATGGTTCCTATGTTTTATAACATGGCACAATTCCAACAATATGGTGGCTACTGGGAAGAAACAAAAACAAAAGACACACAAACAGAAACTGAACCTCAACAGGCTGAAAACTTGAATGAAAAACAAGATGTTAACTCAGAAGGCAACAGCCATGACATAGGAAGGGTGACCAGTATCCCTGTGAATACATTCTGCCCTGAGAATGTGGGTGAAAAGGAAGAGGTAGAGAACATTAGCTATCCTGAGGGAGGTATTGCCTCCCCGACCTGGTTGGCTCAGGTCAACAAAGTAGATGAGGCCACTCAGGGTGCCATGGGTCAGTGCTATGATGCACAGCCTGAGCCATCATCAGAAAGCAGTGAAGGACCACGGTGGAAGTACAGGGACCTCTTTGAAACTGATGATGATGATGATTCTGATAGTTACGAGGAGTATTTTTATTCCCCTGTAATTTCCCCTGTCCCCCTGCCGAATGAAGTAGGTGAGGGCATACAGCTCGAGGAATACCCCCAGCAAATGCCCTCTGGAGGTGACTCTCATAGCCTCTATGAGGAGTGTCATTATTTCTCCCCTCCTTCCACCCTGTACAGAGTAGGTTGATGGCATCCAGTGGGAAATGAGAAAGGGAGCAGAGCAGCTGGAGAGTAGGAACCAGGATGAAGATGAAGATGAAGGTGAGGTAGAGAACAGTAACTATGAGGGGCACATTCCCTCCCCTACCTGGTCGGCCCAGTTTACCAAAGTAGAAGAGGGCATCCATTGCGACATGAGTTGGTATGAAGCACAGGTAGAGAAATCCCCCCAGCAAATGCCCTGCAGAGATGAAGGGGCCTCACCAGACTGCAAAACCAAGGGGTCATGGAGAAAGCCAGTCACAAATAGGAAATTAAGTGCAGACAAAGATGAAGTGATGGTGAATGATGAGATTGGGGAGGTGCCTAAAGAGAACTTGAAAAGGTGTGCGGAGACTAGAAAGACTGTGCAAGGCAGGAAGCTGAAAGACCTGAGCAGCGTCTCAAATGTTAAGACAGCCTATTTGCTGCAGAAAAGCGCTGCCTTGACCATCGTGCTTCCTGAGGATTCAGAAGACTCTGAGTTGGAAGCTGAAGATGTAATGCACAAGGTAGAATGCCTCCTTGAAGAAGTGAGTCCACAGGGCCCTCTGACATCTTCCAAAGGAAGGTCTTATCTGAAGGCTGGAAGGATAATCAGGATGCCACCTGAGTGCTCTGTCCCTCCCCAACTTATGGTCTGGCCCACCAGAAGTAAGTACAGGTTATTACAAGCTGGTGATGAATATGAGCACGTCGTCCCTGTGGTTTACCAGCTGAAACGACAGGATGGCTATGAAAGCACTGGTGTCACCCTCCGAAGAAAACATACTATGCCCAAGCCAGAGGGACTGGAGTCCAGGAGAGCCTCTCACAAACCACTGGAATGTAAGTGACTAGGGGGTTCATCTTATTTGGTTGTCTGCGGTGGTTCCATACTGGGTCCTGGATGCAAAGGCAGCTGTGAATCAATAGTATTTCTCCATTTTTAAGTATGTTTTCCCTTAAGCTGTAGGTGCCCATATTCATAGGATTTGCAAAAAGAATCCCAAGTTAGAATTCCTGCATTCTAGGAAATTGCAATGTAATGTGAAACAAAGTGCTCTATTAGATTATAAAGAGCTGGATGGTGGCGGTAAGGAGAGTTGGGCTGAGATCGTCAGGAGGACATCAGTCTAGCTGGATTGATGAGAATGGGCAGTCTATGTGGAGGCAGAGAATTTCGACACAGTTTTAGTTTCTGTGGTTTGGAGACAAAAGAGGAGCAAGTTTGGAGTGGGAAGGGAGACAGTAGCGTGAGCTCAAATGGGCAGTCAGAGCAGGGTTCCTCTCGAGACCATCCTGCCAGAGAAGGGAAGACTGGCAGAGGAATTGGGAAATAGGAGAATGGGGTAAAGTAGTAGTGTTTCTCTTCACTTGTAGATTATTATCCTGTAGGCAAGGGGCTAATCCAGATTGAGTAGAGAAATGAGACAAATGTGCCGTAGGAATTTCAACCAGCAGTATTTTATAGGAGAAATTAGAGTGAAGAGTGCCTATATGGCTGAAAACCAGTTTCATTCAACAAAACAAAGTGGTGAGGGTTTTGATTCACATGGGAGTAAAAGATATGTGAGAGGACTAACAGAATTGAATCTTTAAAAGAAGGCTGGAGTCAGAAGTTGGGAAAAGTTGTTTTGCTTTGCTGTGTGGGTTATGGTGGGAGGGGCATAAAATGGTGAGATTGAGGGACTGGACTAGCAGCCTCCCCACACCTGGTTGAAGCTTGAGTTTGGACCATCCTATGACTGGCGGGGGCACAGCTGACAGGAGTGGGGAGGGAGGAAGGGCCCAAAGGAGAGCTTTGGGAGATGATTACCTCTGGGGTGCAAAGAATGAAGCAAGCAGGTAAGTGAAGAATGGGATGCATAAGAGCCCCAGGGAAGTTTAAATAAGTTCCAGTCTTAGTCCTAAAACCATTAGACTCAAGAAATATTTAAGCCTACCACTTCTACTTAAAGGTGGGGTAATGTCACATCTTAACTCTTGGCTATTATGACTTTGATTGATGCTCGGTGATTTGGAAGGGATTTTTAAAAGCAAGGTGAGTTTATGAGCAAATTTTTTGCCTTTGGTATGTTTAGTCCAGAGCTAAACTTCAAAATAACCTTCTTAAAAGAGGTTGGAAAAAAAAAAAAAAAAAAGAGGTTGAGGTGGTCCCTTGGAGGTGAGGAGAATGAAGGAAAGGGGCTGGGAAACACTATTTTAATTGTGTGCGTGAAGAATCTTTGTACAAACAACGTCTTTAAAGGCAGCAGTACCCCTTCTTCAAACACCATCTTACGCTGGATGAAGGTGCTGCTGCTCTGATGCGGTGGAGGGTGTGCACACAGAGCTCTACCTGTTCCAGACCCACCCTCTGTGGCCCAGAGCTCCTCTCAGGTCACCTGGATAAAACCTTAACATGGAATATCCTTTCCATTACAGGCATAATACTGAAGCATATACTCTGCAGGCAGCTACAGCCCTGTGGAAGTCCATTGCCCTTGCAGCCAGAAGCCCTGGAGTCAAAGCACCGCTCTGCCTCACCTTGTACCACTTAATAACATATGTTAGGCGGCTTCCTCATCTATAGAATAGAGCTCGTACCCTGACTTTAACAGCGCAGTGGTGGGAACAAATTAAGTAAGTGAACTTTTTTGTAAACAGTGGTCTATAACTTGCACGTATTGAGGGTGTTACTTGAAACCCTTCCACACTCACACTGCATGACTTTGACTTCTTTCCCCAGTGGCATCCAAAGTCCTTTGGTTGGTGCATGGGCCAGAAATTCCCTGGCATGTTCATTGCCTGGGACATCTGGTATACAGTCTTCTGGCTTAGTCTCACCTTCCTGAAAAAGGAAAGTGTGTAAGCTATGCGGCAAAAAAGCACCGGAACTCTCTCCCACTTGTTTGAGAACACAGCATTCCCAGTGCAGGCGACACGGGTTCGAGCCCTGGTCCAGGAAGATCCCACATGCAGCGGAGCAACTAAGCCCCTGCACCACAACTACTGAGCCTGTGCTCTAGAGCTCACGAGCCACAGCTACTGAGCCCGCGCGACAACTACTGAAGCCTGCGTGCCTAGAGCCCATGCTCCGCAACAAGCCACTGCAATGAGAAGCCTGTGCACCACAACCAAGAGTAGCCCCAGCTTGCCGCAACTAGAGAAAGCCCGTGTGCAGCAATGAAGAACCAACACAGCCAAAAATAAAAACAAACAAACAAACAAACAAAAGTACCAACAGGCAAACTACAAACTGGGGAAGTTATTGCAAAATGCACGATTAAGAGTAACGTATTAAGAATTCTTACAGATTAGTAAGAAAAAGAACAGCATCTCAATGGCAAAACCCTCATATAAGTAATTCACAAAATACAAATCAGTTCAAAATTACTTTTTAAAAATTTAAACATACCAGGTTTTGCCTATCACAATGGCAAAGAGAGGAGAAAATAGAACATAGCCAATGTTGTTAAGTGTGTGAAGGGTACTATGAAAAACTACAACTATATGTAGGTTGGCACAAACTTTTTGTTGGCAACATGACAATATCTATCCTTTGACCTTACATATTTATGAATTTATTCTAAGAAAAATAAAAATGTATAAAGATTTAGTTAGACTACTGTGGCCAGTAATAAAGAATAGGCTAAATAAGTTATGGTAAATCCATTTAATAAAATATTATGCACACATTAATGCTGCCAAAATATTTGACACGGAAAGATTCTCCCCATTTAAATTCAAAAAAAAGTCTTATCTGGAGGCTACAAAACAGTACATTCAGGAAGAGTAAGTTTTTGTAAAAATAAAGTGGGTACTGAGAGTATATTAAGAAAGTCTAAGAGAATATACAGCAAAGTGTTTAATATTTTCCTTTTTACTTTATCTGCACTTGTTTTTTTAATGCACCTGTTCAAAATCAAAGCTCATCATTTTGTTTGGAACAATTTTTGTTTTGAGAATCAAATGGTCACCTAAATGAGGAAGCAAATAATCATAAAATGACAGGAAAGCAAGTGACAAAGTAACTACAACCACTGGCTATTGCAGTATAATAAATAAAATGACAGTTAACAAAAACACCTTTATTTTTGTTTTCAAAGAACAAACTGTTCTTCTTTTTCCAACATAATCATGATTAACTTACAAAACAGGCATTTACAATGCATCTTCAAAGCATTTCCCTTTAACGGAAAACTTGGCTTCAGAGAATACAAACATTAAAAGGTTAAAATAAAAATTCTATTTTGTTGTCATTATAAGACAAAACAGAATCTAGCATAAGTCAAGGAAATCCATTCATACTTCAGGTCCTTCTCCTCCAGGAACCAGCTGCAAAGGAGGAAAAAGTTTAATATTTAGTTTAGAACTACATAATCTAAAAACCCCTACTGAGAGTTCCTCATTGATCGGAGTCACGCCTCTTTGCCCCTCCCCCATATTTCCATTTTCTCCATGTCACTGCTGTTTACAATTCCAACATCACCAATTAATACTTAGTGTCTCAACAATGATTCCTAGCAAAACAAATGATTAAAAAGCACAAGCAGGGCTTCCCTGGTGGCACAGTGGTTGAGAGTCCGCCTGCCGATGCAGGGGACATGGGTTCGTGCCCCGGTCTGGGAAGATCCCACATGCAGCGGAGCGGCTGGGCCGGTTAGCCATGGCCGCTGAGCCTGCGCGTCCGGAGCCTCTGCTCCGCAACGGGAGAGGCCACAACAGTGAGAGGCCCGCATACCGCAAAAAAAAAAAAAAAGCACAAGCAAACTATCTTAGGCCTAATGTCATCTTCAACAGTTTGGCCATAGAGCCCTGACCACCAGAGCACCCATTTTCCATCTTAAGCACCACTGGACCCATGAGCACTTAGTCAAGCAAGTTAGTTCTGTAATCCCTGCCCCACAAAAATGGCTTAACATCTAAATAAAAATAGCTTTACTGTGTCTTACCATTGTTATGTTATTTCCATTTAGCAAAATTTGATCTAATTTAGTAATTCTTCTTCCTTCTGGCGTGATTTCACTAAACAAATAGATTAAAGGTTAATTATTCTATATAAATGAACATGAGGTCAGGCAACTGTACCAACACTTTTCAGAGACAAAGTGGGTGATGTACATCACCCCTGGGTGATGTAAATTCTTCCCCAAAGGCAACAGAGTGGACTGACTGGCCTAAGATCCACATCCACTGAGCTGATCTTCATCTAAAAAGCTGAAACTTGCCAAGGAGATCAAATATGAACTAAAATGTTTACTATCCTCACTCTTTTTACTATTATCTACTACTGATTCCTATCCATTATACCAATCTGTAATTAATTCAAATCTAAAAGCAGAGCTACTGGTCATGATCTTTATAATTAATATAACTGAGGCATCATTTACATTTTCTATTATATATAAGTTGTAGAATAATTAATTTAAAGCATTAAATGCTCTTATTATCAGTTCCTTTATTTGACCTAAGCCCTAAGATCCCTGGCTGTTTTTAGTACCTTTTACCTTAAAGCTTTGTCTCTACTAATTTCCTAGCAATTTAGTGACAGTTACATAAAGGTAATAATCCTCTAATCCAATTTTACTAACATCAGTAGGTAAAACTTCTATCTTTAGAGTAGTTCGAATAGGCAGTGTTCTCTGACTCAACAGATCATTTTACTGACTCAACAATACTAAAACTGCCTTAAATTAAAAAGAGATTCCCCTGCCCAATTCCTTAATTTTCAACACTACTCACAACTCAGTGACATCTTCCAGTACCATATCTGAAATTTGGTGTTAAGAAAATAAATATACCAAGTTAAATTTACTCTGGCTTCTGCCTTTGTTCAGTTTTAATTATAACATTGAACACAATGGCTCAAATTCAAAATGTTTGTGATTAGTAATTTCATCTTCTTTCAGTACACGCACCTCTTAAAACACTATCACAATTTCCATGAGAATAAATTAATTTTTATTATAAAAATCCATAAGTAGTCTAAAGTTCTTTTTTTAAAATACCGAAGAAAAAACCATACTACCACCTTTTAAAAGGATACTGACAAAGTCATCAAATCCCAGAAGTGTGCCAACAATCTCCTTATCACTCTTCATCACAATGTGAATCCTTGATCCTATACACTTGTCCACAAGCTCTATGGATTTGTTTTTAACAAGAAAAAAGGGGGGGGGGAGGAGAGAAAAGATTATTATGCCCATTCGTTACTTCAACAAATATGTGAGTGCCTATTGGCACTTATTACTTGCATATGGTGAAATATAAACCAGGAAAAGTATTGACTCGAAAACTTTAGATCTTACACTACATGTCTCTGTTAATCATTCTATTAACAGGAAAGTTTTCCCTGTTCTCCACTTACCCCTCCTTTGTAACAATTTATCATGGCTGTGGCTTAATATTATTTTAGATTATCCTATTGACATATGAACCCCACCCACACCCCCCCGACTCTAAGGTCCATGAGAGCAGAGATGGTGGTTGTTTTTACTCATCAGTGTATCCCCAATGGACACCGCCTGGCATACACTGATCATTCAAAAAGAGTTTGTTCCATGACACTTTACAATCACGGCCACATCCACTAGCTCAATCACCCTTCAGATACAAAATATTAAGAGAGAGGCCTGGGCTTCCCTGGTGGCGCAGTGGTTGAGAATCTGCCCGCTAATGCAGGGGACACGGGTTCGAGCCCTGATCTGGGAAGACCCCACATGCCGCGGAGCAACTAGGCCCATGAACCACAACTACTAAGCCTGCGCGTCTGGAGCTTGTGCTCCGCAGCAGGAGAGGCCGCGATAGTGAGAGGCCCACGCACCGCGATGAACAGTGCTTGCCACAACTAGAGAAACCCCTCACACAGAAACGAAGACCCAACACAGCCATAAATAAATTAATTAATTAATTTAAAAAATTTTATAAAGATATAGAACATTATTTTTTTTAAAAAAAGAGAGAGGCCTGTCTTCACCACAGATCCCTTCTCGTCACTACGTCTCCCCCACCCCCCAAAAGTCTATCCTCTGTAGTCTGACAGCAGCTTGAACATCTCTTCAGCAGGCTTAGTGTTATTTGGTACGATGTTTATTTGCCCGGCATCCTGTTTCCTGCACTGGTTTGTATGCTATCTGAAGGCAACGGCCGTGATTTTAGTTTGTTGAATAGTGCCCAATCACACTGTCCAGTGCACAGAGGCGCAATAACTGTTGAAAGAATGAGCGGCAAGAAAAGCTAGTTTCCAGAGTCCTCTTTTAAGGCGCAGTCCAGATCCTGGTGCCTCTCTCAACAACCGGCCAGATAGGCAACAGATGGGGATTTTAAACGCCAGGTTGAGGAACGGGACTGCTATCCACTACTGTAAAGGCGAGCTCACAACAAAGAAGGCCAACGACTTATTCACTAAGCGTGAACCTCTTCCGGTGACGGTTTGGTCTGGGGAGTCAAAAGTCCCTGCCTCGAGAAAACCCCACCACGCCGAAGAGACGCGGGCGGCCTGAGGCCGCAGAGACTTGGCGCCTAGAGGAGAGCCGCGAAGAAAGCAGTTGGTCATATACGTTTTTCTAACACTCAGCCAGGGGCTGCGCTGCCCCTCGGGCCCCGACCCTAATCTTCAGCTCCCCGCCCCGGCACCCCAACACGACAACGGTTACCTAGAGGGAGAAGCTGAGACGGGTTGGTGGTAGCGTTAGCCGCCATGGCTACGCCGGAAGTGGTCTGCGTCTCTCGAAGTTGGGAAGGCGAGTTTGAAAGAGCGCGCTTCCGCTTTTTCCGGCAGCCCGTTCAGACTCGACCAATCTGAGGCCGAGAGTGCGATCGGGCCGGTCCACGGGGATCGCTCCCAGTCACTCCTTCCCCGGCGATGAGATCCTGGGAAATATTTCCGTTCACTGAACGTTTTGCGGTTTCGACAGACTCTCGCTTTACTTTCCAAATTTCCAAGAGACTTTAAAACTATCCCGCCTTGTAAATAAATTATTCCTCTAACCCGGAAGACTTTGCCAAACGGAAACCTTTGAGTCGTCTTATCTTCCCCAAGTTGTATCTCATTTCAACCCAGGATCTTTCTTCAGACCAGTATAAATAAATTTGATTTTCCCGCCACCGATTCATTGTGTTGTAATTTTCGTAAATTTTGTTGTTGTTGTTATTTTTGTTTCTTTTAAGGAATCTACCAATTCTTTTAAAAGTTCAGTGGATTGAAAACCCACAGCTAAGGGACTTTCCTGGTGGTCCAGTCGTTACGACTCTGTGCTTCCATGGCGGGGGTATGGGTTCGATCCCTGGTCAGGGAAATAAGATCCCGCCTGCCGCATGGTGTGGCCAAAAATAAATAAATAAATAAATAAATAAAACCCACAACTAACATTTTTAAAAAACTTTTCTGGGCGAGGGGGAGATTTTAAATATGTTCCCTATTTTCTACTACCGTTCTTAAATCCTGTTATATCTAGGAGTCTACTATAGACTTTTTTCACTATTTCTTCCACAAACACATTGTCCAACAGGCAACCACCAGATGTCACTCTATGTTAATGACATCACATTTAGGAAACCTTGATGCTTTTACACTTCTTTTTTGAAAAGAGAACGCAAACAAATTTTCTGCCTTAGTATATTTTATGTTTGTATCTGAGGAACTTAAAACTAAAGAACCTAAGCAGGAGAGGCCAGAAAGAACATCCTTCATTCATACAACAAATGATTGTAAAGCACCCATCATTCATTCATTGAACAAATACTTTAGTTGCACACTGTCTGGCATTTTGCTGAGTATAAAACAGTATAAAGAACAGAACTACAATGTCTTCTGTCCTTATAGGAGCCAGAGGATAAATAGGGGAGAAAAACAATTAACAAACATTATGTGGAAGGCATATGAAATTTAATACATAAAGCAAAAAGTCCTCTTTTAGCTTCAGGGATCCTAGAGAAGTAGGTATGATTTAAGGCAAACATCAGTGAGGAGGTTCAGAAGACCTTACAGGTGGGCCCTTGAGTTCAAAGTCCCCTAGGATTCAACCTCCTTCTTAATACTAAGCCAATCCTGGCTTTTTTGCATTTCAGAAATATTGAGTACCTCATATGTGTCAGGAAACTTACAAATACATTTACTCCTAATATTTACTTTTTTAATAGAGACAGAGTAGGATAATTAAATAGTTTATAAATCCCACTAGGGGATTAAAGAGAGAGAGAATTTTAAGGGAGTTTGGGAGACTGTTGTAAACTAATGACCATTCAAGAAAACAATCCAGTTTAAAAGAAAATAAAAGAATCCAGTAACATAGCAGAAAATTTACTCTACCTTGAAGGAATACCAGGTGCATTCAAACCACAAATCCTGATAGTTAAAACACAAGACAGTAGATATGGGGTCTACGTCTAGTTACATGAAGTCAGGGAGTTATGGTTCTTGAAGAGTAGCATTTCTGCATGAAGCCAAAACAGGAATAAAGGGGAAAGGGGAAAGAAACTAGGTGAAAGGGGACATTGTGCTGAAACCTGAGATGAATTACCATATTTTAGTATATGTCACTACCCTTTCGTTAATATACATATGATTTAAATAGCGCCATTACAGTCTGGGTTAGACCATATAGGGTCAAAGGAGGAACTAATGATGTAAGATTTGACCTCTACCCAAAAATGAGGAAGGAGCTGGTCTTCTCCCCTCCCCACTTTTTCCTTGATTATAAAAATATAGCCCTCTTTGTTCTCGGAGCTGTGCTCCCCTGCCTGACTACTTGTATCCCTCACAAGCATCCTATGCTAATAAACCCACTCTTTGCCTATCACTTTGCTTCACACTGAATTATTTCTGTGCTGAAACCAAAGAACATGACCTTCAGTAAGTCCTGACACCATGTAAGCTGTTTCAATGAAAAGACAATGTGTTTGAGTCCCCTCCTAAGTCTGGTATTGTGGGTTCAAGTCCCAATCTGAAGTATGGCTGGGTTCAAGTTGCATCTGAGGAGGACTGCGGTTTCACTTTGATCTGGTATTTGGATAAAGTTCCTCATACTCAGAGAGTTAAATTTGCCCATTGGCCACACAGATAGCTTGGGAAGCTTCACAAAGGAATTGACAGGAATCTAGTCTTGGAGGATGAATAATTGGATAGGCAGAAAGGGGACAAGAGCAGCATTCCAAGTAGAGGGAATATTGTGTGCCCTCCTCCAAATTGGCATGTGCCCTCCTCCAAACATCTCTCGCTGCACTTTAACTTAAATCTTATATACTTCCCCTGAGTTTGTCATAAAACCCTTCCTTTTCTAAATGCTGTCCTTTAATAACCTCAGTCCTTAGTGATTTTACTTTATTGCATTTAGGATGCTCTGTCCCCAAGTTCTAATAAATCCCATTCATCCTTCAAGACCCTGTTCAAATGTGACCACCTCTGTGAAGCTTCTCTGACTTGCAGACTTGGGCTCTCTCATTATCCTGCAACAAGTTAATAGCTCTCAGAATGCTCTCAATGTTCAATGTTAATAGCTCTCAATGCTCTCCCCTGTGGGCCCTCCTGGGCACAAAAGACTTTCTGTGTCCCCCATTTCTTGTTTGTAGGAAATAGGCTTCATTCAGCCTCCTTGACCTTCCCTGAGTTCCAAAGGGCAGATTCAAACAGTTTCTAATTAGGGAAGGGAGGGGATGCAGAAATAAGGGAGGAGAAATCAAGAAACAATGGTGCAGCCTTGGGGCAGGGTCCTGGTTCTTGCTCAAGGGTCCTGGTTCTTGCTCAAGGACCATCTTTGAATTCTGTAGGAACTATGGCCCCCACCCAGGTGGAGGATAGTAGCTTCAGGTTGAGCATAAGATTCCGAGGGCTTCCCTGGTGGCGCAGTGGTTGAGAGGCCACCTGCCGATGCAGGGGACACGGGTTCGTGCCCTAGTCCGGGAAGATCCCACATGCCTTGGAGAGGCTGGGCCCGTGAGCCATGGCCGCTGGGCCTCAGCGTCTGGAGCCTGTGCTCCACAACGGAAGAGTACACAGCAGTGAGAGGCCTGCGTACTGCAAAAAGAAAACAAAAAAAGATTCCTAGAACACCACCCTGTTACCTCACTACTAATCAATCAGCAGAAAGTCACATACCCTGTAGTCCTCAGCCCAAATTTTGCCTATAAAATCTCCTTCCCCAAAACCATCAGGGAGTTTGGGGTTTGGGGGGGCATGAGCCACCCATTCTCCTTACTTGGCCCTACAATAAATCTTTCTCTGCTCCAAACTCCAATGTTTCGGTCTGTTTGGCCTCACTGTGCATTGGTCACACAAACTTGTGTTCAGTAACATTTTCTTATAATTATCTACCCAGGGGGTAACACACATCCCACCCCACCCCATTCCTGCAAAAAAAGGTTCCTCAAAGTCAAGAATTTTGGGAAGAAGCATGATTAAATCCATTAGTTTTGAAGTTAAATTACTTTGATTCAAACCTCATCTCCACCACAATTCCTTCTAGTTATTTGACCTATTCAAACTTTGCAAGTCCCATGTTACCCATTGGAAAGAACAGAATAATAGTGTCTACTTACGGGATTGTTGTGAAGATTAAATGAGATAATACATGAAAAGTAGCTAGCAGAGGACTCATTAAATATGAGCTATTACTATTTATCTTTGTTTCCTAATATTTAATATGGTGGTTGGTTTAGAGTAGGCGTTACAAAAGCTAGCATTGCTAGGTAGCTAGTCTCACATTTATCTTACTTTTAAACACATAAGCCATTTTAAGGCAGCAATTTTGTTACCGGAAAACTGGGTTTGCCTCTTGGTGGGTGTCTAGCTGAAAGACACAACCAAGCCAAAGATCCAGAGAAGGCAGGATTTCTTACTTGCAGCAAGTAAGGATAACACCAGGGATCTTTCCCAAAACAGTATCTCTCCGAACAGGAAAATTGGGGAAGTTTTAAGCTAAGGTACATGCATATTCATGAGGGGGCTTGAGCAGAAAATTCAGCACAGAATTGGGGCAAAGGTCGACAGAGTCAAAGTTTTTGTTGGTTGAAGGCAGGAGGGTCACAAAAGGTCAACATCAAACCTCAGGTTACAGTTGAGCAAAACAGCTCAAGAAAGTGCTTCAGGCTAATCTTTATCATTGAAACAGAACTGGGAGTCTTTATGACAGATGTATTATCTTTGCTATTGTTACTTCTCTTATCTGATAATATTTTTTTGTTCTTTTGTTCCATTAAGATCATTATTACTGAGACCTGTTCAAGGGCAAGCATTGTGGCCAGGTATGGTCTAAGTTCTTTAAGTTGTTTCTCATTCTATTTCATTTATATCCATCAAAAACCTCCTTAATCTTCACATGATTCTAAAGACAAAGTAATGCCAAATTTGTTGTGAAGCCCTTTTCTTTTCTTGTTTGTTTGTTTTCCTATCTGTATTCTTGTTTTATTTTCACCATACTATAGTATGAGTAGGGACCAAATTCAAGGCATTGGTTACTTGATAGAGTTTAAAATTCAGAAAAATATGCTTTAAGAAAGTCAATACTTTGTGTTCCATTACAGAAACCAAATTAACATAAGCAATATTCAATATTATTGATGAAGAATAAAGAAAGTCTCTTTATACTCTGAAAAAGTTGATAAAATTTGTTTAGAGAGTAGAGTTAATGGGGATTGCAGGAAGGGAGTGGTTTTATTTTACTGAGTACTTTCCTGAGGCAAGACAGAAAAAGAAACAATACGCAATTCCAGATGAAGAGTTTATTTTTAATGAATTTGAAAACATGTCACAGCTCTATGTCTCCAGGGTTTTTCTCCCATTAGCTCTTACTTACAGAGCAGATATAAAATAGAATTTATAATTCACCATAAAATATATATAATTAAAAGAAGCTCTTCAATGTAATGTATATTCAGAAAAGCATTTCTAATTTTTTCCCTGGAGATAAATGTCATCATAAAAATACAAGCAAAAGTTTCCTTTCAAAATAATGTTCAGAACAGAAACGGACTCACAGACTTAGAGATTAGAGAATGAACTTATGGTTGCAGGGGGGTGGGGGGGAGGGAAGGGATAGTTAGGGAGTTGATTGACATGTACACACAACTATATTTAAAAAGGATAACCAACAAGGACCTACTGTATAGCACAGGGAACTCTGCTCAATGTTATGTGGCAGCCTGGATGGGAGAGGAGTCTGGGGGAGAAAGGATACATGTATATGTATGGCTGAGTCACTTGGCTGTGCACCTGAAACTATCACAACATTGTTCATTGGCTATACTCCAATATAAAATAAAAAGTTTAAAAAAATAAAAACAAAACAAAATAATGTTCAGGAAGTATTGCATTATCTCAAATTGTTATTTCCAATCTTGTTCCTTACAATACTTTTTAAAATAAAGGAGAAATTTCTATTTTCTCCTCAATAGATATTTGTCCTTGTAGACAATATGTTGTTAATGAATTTATTTTATATTAATACAACTCATTAAAAACTAATGTAGGACTTCCCTGGTGGAGCAGTGGTTAAGAATCTGCCCGCCAATGCAGGTGACATGGGTTCAATCCCTGGTCCAGGAAGATCCCACATGCCGCGGAGCAACTAAGCCGATGTGCCACAACTACTGAGCCTGTGCTCTAGAGCACGTGTGCCACACTACTGAAGCCTGTGCTCCTAGAGCCTGGGCTCCACAACAAGAGAAGCCAGCACAATGAGAAGCCCACGCACTGCAAAGAAGAGTAGCCCCCACTCGCCACAACTAGAGAAAGCCCGCGTGCAGCAATGAAGACCCAACGCAGCCAAAAATAAATTAATTTAAAAATATTTAAAAAAAAACTACCGTAAAAGTTGTTATTCTAAATTGTTAAATGGACCAGTCTGTATATTTAGGGATGGAAAAAATTCTGGAAATCCACTTGTTTACTTTCTTTTCCAATTTTCCCTGTAACATATCTTCTTTGTTTATAGCATTATTTTAAATGACAATTTTTAAACATTTAACCAACATAATGGTTATGAATAAATGATTTAATCTTAGTTGGAGGCCCTAGGATGCAAAATGACATGGATTTTTATAAAGTTATTACTGGGTCTCCTGCACAATGAATAAACAATTGGCATTCACTGTAGATACATAGTCCTAAGATGTCCTGCCCTTACATCCTTTTGAAAAGATGTTCAATTTCACTTCAATTTTAGTTAGGCCAATTGTGGCCTAAATGTCAAGGCAGATGGAACAAAACAGTGACATATTCTGTATACAGGCAATATTATAGTTTCACACAGTTTTGAGCCAATGCCAAGACTTTTGTAATACAGAAAAGAAATAGTAGCAACATCTTGAAATTTTTCTACAGTATTTTTCTTAGCATTAAAACAGTTCAACTGAATCATAGAAAGTATATTCTAAGAAGAGTATACTGTTTTTCTCAGCCATACTTATATTAGAATGAATGTCCTTAAATTTCAAGGCCAGAAGTGGAATCAGCTGCTAAGGTTGTCTAAACTAAGGGATGTGCAACATGTAATGATAAACTTCACAGCTCGTTATTGTAATAATTGTGAATGCTATTTGAAGCAGGTACCTATCCTCAAACTGCCCTGGATAAGACTTGTTAAATCTATTAGTATTTCCATTATTCACTTTAAATTGACGTAAAATGAGATTCAATTTTTTTTAATTGAATTAGTACAAACAGTAAGGAAATAAAAAATCCTGGTGACAACAGACCCCATGTATTTTAGTACTCTGTGCTGACCAGAGTACTAAAACCAGAAAGATAGAATGAATTTTTTTTTTAAATAGCAGGACTAAAATAATAAATAAATAAATAAAATAGCAGGACTAGAAGGATCATTTTACAGGTCTCCCTGTAAATTTACTTTCAAGGATATTCTGCATCAGGCCTTAAAACACTTCCAAACTCCTACACATAATATTTAAATAAGGAAAAATAACATAGAACGAAGCAAAAGAGAAACTCTGGGTAAGCAGGTAATTTAAAGGTTGAATACACAGATATACAGCCGCACCAATATGTCTCCGTGTTATCAAAATTTAAGAGTAAAGAACAGAGAGACTGTAGGCCGGAGAGGCGAAGGAAAGGAAGTGAAAGAACTGGATACTCCGAAAGTGAAGTAAAAAAAAGGAAAGCTGAGGGACGAGATGGGAAGGGGCGGAGATTTTAAGGGGGAAGAAACGAGGACAGAGGAGGAGGAAGCGGGATAAGTTCGCACCTAGAGGGTGTGAGCGGGGGACAGGTGTGCCAGGCGACCCCACCAGGCCCCGCCCCATCCCGGCGCCCCTCCCCCTTTCCAGGCCCCGCCAGGCCCCGCCTCATCAGGTGCCTCCCAATCCTGCCCAGTCCCGCCTTACCGGCGGCTGCCGCCGCATCAGGTGACAGCCCGGAAGCAGCGGAAGCGGATGAGGGAAGCTCGGCTGCGGCCCGGGGGGGGCGGTGCAGAGCTGCAGGAGCCTCGGCCTCCTCCTCGGTCCCTGCGAGGCTCTCATGCGACGCCCTCGCTGACACCTGAAATCCACTGCTCGCCTCCTCCTGGGGGTCACGGGGTTGCTCGGCTTGCCGCCCTCGGCGGTTGCAGTCATCGTCTTGCGGGCCTGCGGCGGTCGCCCATGGAGAAAAACGGGCGCGGCGGCGATAGCGCCCCCCGTGGGCCCGTATTGCACATCGCGGTGGTCGGCTTTCATCACAAGAAGGGCTGCCAGGTGAGGAAGGGGCCTGTGCCCGCCCCCGGCCGTTCGGGCGTTCGCGCGCCGCCGGCACCCAAGCTGTTCCGCTCTGCTTAGACCTCCCTCTGGTGCCCTCGGCTTCGCCTCTGAACTTGATTCCTCTCTCCAGCTCCTCGCACTCACCCCACCTGAAGCCCACCCCCCACGCTCCCGTTTTTCTCCTGCCCCTGAAAATTGTATCTTGAGCAGCTGAGGAGCTATGTGTCGGTATGCTGGGGCTGGTAGGTATTTAGGTTCTTTGGTGGGGTGGGAGGAAGGAATCGAAGGTCGGCCCACTCTCTTCCCCATCCAGTTCTGCCTCCGCTGACTTTCTGGGTGTCCACCTATAATGGGATCCTTTAGAAAAATTCAGCACTTGGGCTGCGTTTTCGAGGTAATGAGCTCTGGGACTCCACACGAGTGAAGCACACGCGGCGCCGTGGGGAAATCAACTTCCTTTGTTTATCTGTGGAAGCCCTAGAACCCCTGTTAGGCTGGTGTACTGACTCCACCCCCCACCCTTCCCATTCGGCCTTGGTTTTGCTGTTTAGTTTTGTCCAGATCTTGCTTTTTGGTGAGAGATCGACCTCTCCAGCTCAACTGCAGTGAGAGGAACTGTATTTACCGAGCAAAGAAACGTGCAAATGTAAAGTCATTTTTAAGCTTCTTCACTGAAATGGTGAACGGGAACAATAGAACATTTGCCGTCTATGTATGGAAGGCAAGGGAACAAAGATAGAAACAGGATTATTTAATGAGAGCAAACGCTGGAAGGCAGTGATGTCATAATGTGCTAGTGAACGGTAAATTGAAATTCTTAAAGTATTAAAAATACTGATTGCTACCCACTAGGTAATGTAGCATTTTGTTTCTTGCATTTAACAGAAAATGTAACATTTTAGAAGACCTTTATTGGCAAAATTTAAGTTCGTTAGAGGATGGTAACAGAAAACTGATGGCGTGAAAAAATAGTTATGTTTGTATGTGTTTTCGTTGCCGTGTGTGGGATCTAGTTCCCGGTTTAACTTTAAAATATATCATATTCCTTGTCCCTCAGGTAAAAATGGCATAGAAAGATACCAAGGAGGAAGTGGCATTATTCAGTATGGTATTTTAAAACATTCAAAGCAGCAGCAGTAGAATATAAGTTTTTAAAATGTGGCCCTCACAGCAGAAACTAACACAACATTGTAAAGCAATTATACTCCAATAAAAATGAATTTTAAAAAATTTAAAAAACTGTTTCCCTATATTTAGAGGTATGAAAATAGATATTTGAGATAATTGTACCATGGCATGTAAACACAGTGTTCATCATCATTAGATTTTTAATACTTTAAAACTTCACATCTTTGATGTTGTCTTTTATAACTTACCTTGGATATGGGCGAAGTAACTGAAACTTGGAGGAAGTAAAATGATCTTACTGAAGTCACGCTGGAGTCAGAATTGCCTTCAGCTGAGCCCCGTGGCATTTAGGAGTCTTTTACAGTAAAGTAAGAACTGGGGCCCACTTCACAACCAAACTGAATGGAACTTTTAATGACAAAACAAGGAAATATTGGTAGGAAATAGAATAAAATCTTTTAATCGTTGCTGTCATCTAAAGTCAAGGTTAATTATTATGTGTTCTACGTGTTTTATTGGTAAAAGTAGTATAATTTATGTTTCCAGAAAGGAAAAATGATTTATGGGGAAAAAATGTAATGCTGCTTAGGCATTAAAGAGTACTGAACAACAGATTGTAAGATGAAGCAGAACTCGGGGGTGAAATAGCACCCTGGGTATGCCCTTTCTCTGGATTTGTCTGCCTTTTGGTTTCAGCATTGAAATTGATTTTTTTTTTTTTTTTGACCGTGCTGCATGGCTTGCAGGATCTTAGTTCCCCAACCAGGGTTTGAACCCAGGCCCTGACAGTGAAAGTCCTAAGCACTGGACCACCAGGGAATTCCCGGTGACTGGTTTTGTAAAATGGACGTTGTGCTGGGTGGGAGTCAGAAGACCTGGATGATGTCCTGGCTTCACGGCTCTGTGACCTCCAGCAAGTCCAAATTGCTTAATTTTTCCTGTACCTCATTTTCCTCTACCAGATTTCGTCATGAGAATTTTAGACCTGTCAGGGATCCTTAGAGGTCATCTACTCTACCTCCCTTAAATTTACAGATGAGTAAACTGAAACCCAGAAAGGTTAAGTGACTGAAACATACTTACACAGCTAGTGGTAAAAGATTTTATTCAGAAAAGCAATTGCAACATTGAAAAAGAGACCTCAGTATAGAGCTGGACTCCGAAAATAACAAGGAAAAGTGAGAATTTATAGCCAGGAAGCAGAGTGGGGGCCAGTGGATGGAAAGAAAATTAGTACCTCAGGGGTAACAGGGGTTTCTAGCTAAACCGGTCTAAGAGGATTCTTGCTAAAATTGGACAATATGGAGGTGAACCCAGAAGCCCAGAAGTCAGGGCCTAATTGAGAAGAGAGTTCAGAGGAGCCTGACTAAAGTTTGGTTAAGGAGAGCCTCTTTGTCAGCACTAACATTAAAGCCCAGATGTCCCTAGTCTTCATAACTGCATCTCTTTTAGTAGCACTTTAGGTTGTAGGCTTTTAGTAGAGTGGAAAAAATACATGCCTTATATATATATTTTTGTAATCCACAAGGTGCTTCAGGGAGACTAAGGCAATTATTTTTGAATACATACGCTTGTTGAGTGTCTGCTCACCTGGGTTGTTGATAGAATTGAAGAGAATGCAAAGGGCTCTGCCACAATTCAATGAAAGATGATTTGGCTGTGCCTGGTCTTAGTTGTGGTGCACGGGATTTTCGTTGCTGTGTGTGGGATCTAGTTCCCTGACCAGGGATTGAACCCGGGCCCCCTGTATTGGGAGCGTGGAGTCTTAACCACTGGACCACCAGGAAAGTCGCAGGGTTATTTTCTTATTGCTGGCTGAAAGCAGCTTTTGAAAATTATACTTACCTCACTTCGCGCTCGCAATGCAGAGGGCCCAGGTTCGATCCCTGGTCGGAGAGCAAGATCCCACGTGCATGCCGCAACGAAGATCCAGCGTGCTGCAACTCAGACCATTCCCAGCCTAAATAAATACATACGTACATACATACATACATAAATATTTAAAATTATAATTACATCTCATAGCAGAAAATGAAGAGCTAAGAACCTGGTTTTGCGAATCAAACAAGAATTTGTTAGAATTTGTCAAAGTCAAAATGTAGGTGATTTTTAGATAGAACTAGTGTGTATTCTGTAGCTTTTGCAAGACTCAAACACTTATAATTTTAGTAGAACTATTACTATTTCTCAGAGAAACATTTTGGCTTACTAGTAATCTGGTTTCTGTTACTCCTCTAATGGAGGTTAGCTGGAGAGATGACACTGATTTCTCGACTCTAAAGAGAGTTAAGGTTGGTGAGTTGATAATCTGAAAAAACTTTGAAACCCTCTATGGTGGTAGTCAGGTTGTGTCAGGGGTCTGCTAACATAGCCACTCCACTCAGCCAACAGAGCAAATGAATGAAAGGCTCTCACACTGAGTTGATCGATAAAATTGACACGTCAATGCAGTGAAAAACAAACTTTTGCTGGAGACATAATTTATATAAATTCATGGAAGTTCATCCAGCTGGAATAGGATGTTCAGTTAATGTATACTAGTACAGGAAAAGATGGGTAAATAGTTTGTTCATCTACATTTCTCATTTTTGGTTGCCCTACTTTCTCCCTTTTTTGTCTTAGTTTTTCTAAAATATCAAAGTGTACTAAAAATTCCAGTATATGTCGTATTAGTTCTTAAAGGATGTCCTTAACTTCTGCAAATGATTTTGGATGACCTACAACTCTTTTTTTTTTTAATTTTTATTGGAGTATAGTTGATTTACAGTGTTGTGTTAGTTTCAGGTGTACAACAGAGTGAATCAGTTATACATTTACATATATCCACTCTTTTTTAGATTCTTTTCCCATATAGGCCATTACAGAGTATTGAGTACAGTTCCCCGTGCTATACAGTAGGTCCTCTTTTTTTAATATAGTATTGTGTATATGTCAATCCCAGTCTCCCAGTCTATCCACCACCACCCCCCACTCACTGCCGCACGCTTTCCCCCCGGTAACTAAGTTTGTTTTCTACATCTGTGACTATTTCTGTTTTGTAAATAAGTTCATTTGTACCATTTTTTTAGATTCCACATATAAGTGATATCATAAGGTATTTGTCTTTGACTTACTTCACTCAGTATGACAATTTCTAGGTCCATCCATGTTGCGGCAAGTGGGAATATTTCGTTCTTTTTTATGGCTGAGTAATATTCCATTGTATATATGTGCCACATCTTCTTTATCCATTCCTCTGTTGATAGACATTTAGGTTGCTTCCATGTCCTGGCTATTGTACATAGTGCAGTGGACATTGTGGTGCATGTGTCCAACTCTGCTTTCTTAACTCTTCAAAATCCAAATATATTTGATGTTCTGTAAAGTACATGCATCAAGTCTTAGGCAGAAGGACTGTTCTAGAGACTGCCATTCTTTGTTAATCAGTAGTGTATCAGGTGTTTCAGACTTTCTAATTATGTAAGGTTTCCCTCAGGATGGATTAATCAGCTCCCTTCTCCACCATTAAGATTTTACTTCCAGGTGTAAAGGATTAAAAGTATATGGCTCATTGAATTGTAACTGACTTCAGATTGTTTTAGGTGGTTTGAGGGTGCTTTGTTAGACTGCTCTTCCAAGTACTCAAAATGCAGCAGGTCATGTTGATCACCAGTTCATTCCACACACTGAGATTATTCGTAGAGAAGATTCCCATACTTGGTTGTACTTTGTAATATTTAGATTCAAGTGAGCCGAAGTAAAACCTTTGCTTAAAAAAGTAATTCCTGGGATTTCCCTGCTGGCGCAGTGGTTAAGAATCCGCCTGCCAGTGCAGGGGACACGGGTTTGAGCCCTGGTCAAGGAAGATCCCTCATGCCACAGAGCAACTAAGCCTGTATGCCACATTTACTGAGCCTGTGCCCTAGAGCCCACATGCCACAACTACTGAACCCCGTGCTCCTAGAGCCCGTGCTCCACAACAAGAGAAGCCACCGCAATGAGAGGCCCGCACACCGCAAGGAAGAGTAACCCTCGCTCGCCACAACTAGAGAAAGCCCACACGCAGCAACGAAGACCCAACGCAGCCAAAAATAAAAAGATAAATTAATTAATTTATTTTTTTAAAAACCAATATATTTCTTTAAAAAAAAAGTAACTCCTTTCAGCAGTGTGCTGGGTTGAACATGATTATTTAGGGGAATGTACTAAATCTTTGTAGACTCTTCTGTTATAAAGGTGCTCTACAGTGCTGTGGTAAAGAGGTCGGTTTACATGGGCAAGATGAAAGCCATCTATGTTGAAGATCTTCAAACTAGGCATGTAGATGTTGATTCCTTCACTTTGTTTCCTATTTTTTTCTACCTTTGAGGCCTTCAGATGTATTTTATTTTATTTTATTTATTTATTTTTATTTATTTTTGCGGTACGCAGGCCTCTCAGTGTTGTGGCCTCTCCCGTTGCGGAGCAAAGGCTCCGGACGCGCAGGCTCAGCGGCCATGGCTCACGGGCCCAGCCGCTCCGCGGCATGTGGGATCTTCCCGGACCCGGGCACGAACCCGCGTCCCCTGCATCGGCCGGCGAACTCTCAACCACTGCGCCACCAGGGAAGCCCCAGATGTATTTTAAAGGAAAAATGCCTTCATTTAAATTAAAATGAACATCTTTATCATTTGATTATTTTTTCATTTTTATTTGGGTAATTCATGAGAATGAATTCTTCTATAG
The DNA here is from genome assembly GCF_003676395.1 of Aethalodelphis obliquidens. Lineage (NCBI taxonomy): Eukaryota > Metazoa > Chordata > Mammalia > Artiodactyla > Delphinidae > Aethalodelphis > Aethalodelphis obliquidens. The sequence goes on along the minus strand of NW_020837949.1, from coordinate 43,965,512 downwards.
ATACCATGTTAATTTCTAGTGGTCATTATTCTAGTTTATTGATCTACGTAACATTTAGAACATTTTAAGGACGCTTGGTTTATGTTAGGGTGATAGTGTCAAGCCCTGACCCATTCAGGTTTTGGTGACAGTAGGCTGGCTGACAGATACAAAGTTTATGCACCTGCTATTGATGGAATCTTGTGGTGACAATAATGAAATATTGGGGAGGTATTGTTTGTGATTCTTGTTGGAATAAGTAGGTCTTTGGAACAGAAAAAACAAATTTTTGGAGAATTAGAGGTTAGGGAAGAATAAAAGTCTGAGTGGGCTGGTTATGGGAACATCTAAGGATTTTTTTTTTTAGCTATGCGGAAAAACTCGTGAAAGAAGATTGCATTTTGTGGCCCTCCATAGCACTTTTATATTTGGGTGGAGGTTTTTTGCTGATTTTAGCCATGCTTCTTCTATGCTGAAATGATGAAAATCTCTGACTTTGCAGGGCTGCAACATTAACACTTAATAGCGGTGGAATAGTTTTCCTTTAGGCCTTGGCATCACAGCTAAACAGGGTGGGAGGTCAACCTGTGTAATGGAAATTTAGAAATTTCAGGAAGCTTCTTTTGTCCTCATAATTCTCCCCAGGTAGCTGGAAAGTGCCTAACAGTACATAAATTTCTTTTCTTTTAATTTCATTTTTTTATACAGCAGGCATAAATTTCTTTCTTTGCCTTAAGTCTTTGATCCCCAGTAAAATACATATCATGGGTAGCCTTCTCCTTGTTATCATTGTGGTGCAGATCCTTTGCTGAGCACGGATTTTGCTAGACAAGGGGAGACTGCAGAAGGGCCCTGGTCTATCATGGATGGGCACTACAAGAGAAAGATGAAGACCTACTTACCTAATAATTTTGAGAAAGACTGGTCCTATTATATTCTTTGGTTACAGTGCCATCAGAGGGAATTCCCTGGCAGTCCAGTGGTTAGGACTCCCCCTTCCACTGCAAGGGGCACGATGGTGAACTAAGATCCTGCATACCATGCAGTGCGGCCAAAAGAAAAAGATGCCACCAGGTTAAAAACTCAGTTTCTCCCTAGGGTATTTTTAGAAGATGTTATTTAAATTGATATTTCTGACAATTTTTAAAATCATATTTCAGCTGTTTTATAAAATGACTTCAAAACCATAAATTTATTTTTGGCTGCGTTGGTTCTTCATTGCTGTGCACGGGCTTTCTCTAGTTGCGGCTAGCAGGGCTACTCTTCATTGCGGTGCACGGGCTTCTCATTGTGGTGGCTTCTCTTGTTGTGGAGCACAGGCTCTAGGTGCGCGGGCTTCAGTAGTTGTGGCAAGCGGGATCAGTAGTTGTGGCTTGCTGGCTTAGTTGCTCCGCGGCACGTGGGATCTTTCTGGAGCAGGGCTCAAACCTGTGTCCCCTGCATTGGCAGGTGGATTCTTAACCACTGCACCACCAGGGAAGTCCCAAAAAATGACATTTCTTTTCAGAAGTAATATGTACTCACTGTGGTAGAAAGTCAGAAAATATAGAGAGGAAAAAAAAAAAGAAAACTAGCGCTTAAAATCCTTATCCTAGAGAAACCTGCCTTGAATATTCCTGGAGGAATATTTTTTATGAATATATATAACTTTTTCCAAAAATGTATCATACTATAAACAAATTTTAGGACCTGCCTTTTTTATGTAATATTTTACCATTAATACCTTCCATTTTGATAAGTATTGAATTATAGCATTTTTAAAGTAGCTAAATAGTATTTTGTAGAAATCTTTATTTAACTGGTCTCCTTTTTAGACACTTAGGTGGCATTCCAATTTTTTGCTATTTTGAACAGTGCAGCAAAGAACATCCTTGTGACTTTGCACCATTTTTCTAAGTGTGGAGACTAAGTCATCTTTTCTTTTCGTTCTTTTTTTTTTAACTGGGGATCTTGTTTAAATAGATTTTGTAGCAGCATATACTGAACACAGTTTAAGTTAGTCTGGATGATTCTGCCTTCATAACAAATGTCACTCGTTGTACTATGGCATTATCGGTTTATTTTAACATAGAGTGATTTGCACATGCCTCTGACTCAGCTGGGCTTTTGATAGCCAGACAGAGAGAGGGAGATGACGGAGCAGTGAGCAGTTACTTCTCAGTGTTGACCAGAAACATAATGTTGTAGTTTTCAGCTTCCCCTCCCTGCTTTCTCATATGTTGCTTCTTTTCTTCAGTGGACTGGGAGGGCACATCTACTAAATGTGTATGAAATAAAATGACTCAGTCATGGGTTTTGAAAGAAGACCTAAAGACTTCTCCTTAGTGTATTATCCAGGGCTGCATGACAGCGGGTTAGGCTGATAGATGCTTTTCTTACTTGTTCCTAGTTGGCAGTGTTCTAGGTAATTAAATTGTCAGAAGTCTGACTTCAGAATAAACTATGTTTGGGTGTCCAGTTAGATTTGAAATATGGCCCTCTGCACTTGTGTTTTCTTCATCCAACTCATCACAGGGTATGCTAGCTATATATTAATATATGAGGAAATCACTGCAGGGTTGTTAATGAAACCTGTTCCTGCCCCCATGGCTTTCACAGGTGATATTAGTAATTTGTTAGATTCTATTTTGTGGGTGTGGTGCATGCCCAGAAATTGGAATCTTTTTTGCCATGTAAAAGTTCAATATTGAAATATTAAAAATAAATTGATGTGTGGGATTTCCCTGGTGGCGCAGTGGTTAAGAATCCATCTGCCAACGCAGGGGACACGGGTTCGAGCCCTGGTCCGGGGAGATCCCACATGCTGCAGAGCGACTAAGCCCGTGAGCCACAACTACTGAAGCCCACTCGCCTAGAGCCCGTGCTCCACAGCAAGAGAAGCCACCACAATGAGAAGACCGTGCATCACAACGAAGAGTAGCCCCCGCTCACCACAACTAGAGAAAGCCTGCGTGCAGCAATGAAGACCCAACGCAGCCAAAAATAAATACATTAAAAATAAATTGATGGGGCTTCCCTGGTGGTGCAGGGGTTGAGAGTCCGTCTGCCGATGCAGGGGACACGGGTTCGTGCCCCGGTCCGGGAATATCCCACATGCTGCGGAGCGGCTAGGCCCATGAGCCATGGCCGCTGAGCCTGCGCGTCCAGAGCCCATGCTCCGCAACGGGAGAGGCCACAACAGTGAGAGGCCCGAGTACCGCAATAAATAAATAGATAGATAGATAGATAGATGTGTAAAAGATTGCTAGGGTATAGTTCATTAAAACAAATTGATTCTTTTTGGGTGTGCTGGGTCTTAGTTGTGGCATGTGGACTCCTTAGTTGCAGCATGCGAACTCTTAGTTGCGGCATGCGTGTGGGATCTAGTTCCCCGACCAGGGATCAAACCTGGGCCCCCTGTATTGGGAACCCACTGGACCACCAGGGAAGTCCCTAAAACAAATTGATTTAAATCATTTGTTAGGAAGTCTCTAATTTTTTTTTCCTGCAAGAAAATAATTTTTGTAGCTTTGATAATCATCTTTGTATATATTCTCAATAGCCTAGGGATAAATAATGTTCTGTTTATATCATCTCATCCAGAAGACCAGTCTTCATCATTCCACCCTATGTTTTTTATAAATCCTCTTCCTAGCTCTCCTGTATTAGAGGAACTTTATATACAGTATTCCTAATATCCCTTTGTAATTTCAGCTCTGCCAACTTTGTAAGAGACTAATGAGGAAGAGTGCCATTTCTTTTCTAGTATTGAATCGTCAAGAAATTTGTGAGGGAAAATATAGCTCAGAGAAGATGTGTCTTCTACGTCCAAAGTTTCATTTAAATTGAAAAACATCATGACAGAGCCTTGGTGCCTAAAATGTTTTGACTGTTAAGAAAACAAGTACCCTGTGCTTCTGATAAAGGAGGTAAAATCCCTGAGGTACTTAGGAAGGGAGCGGAGAGGTGGAGCAGTTGCTTCAGAATTTCAGGAAGCCCTCTCCTTCCCTTAGTAAGCCCTGTTGTAGCCATATCTGTGGGGTCCAAGAATGTGTTTAATTTGTATGCTGTTTAGCATTGTGGCTTTTATGGTTCTCTTGACAGTGGAGTGGATTGTTAGTGAGCAAAGGATATTTTTGAAGTACCCAAAGTCCACACCAGGACACTATGTTAATTGTTTTGTTTTTGTAGTTTTTCATTGTTGTGTTTTCAGTCTTTTGCTTCTGAAGACAAAGTAGATGGAATCTGATTAGAGCACCCCAGTTTGACTTGTGAACTGTGGAAAGGGGTTGTAATTTTTACCATTCCTGGAGGATAAACATACGTCACAGGACTTACCTAGTTGCGCAGTGGTTGGGAGTCCACCTGCCAATGCAGGGGACACGGGTTCAAGCCCTAGTCCGGGAAGATCCCACATGCCGCAGAGCAACTAAGCCCAAGAGCCACAACTACTGAAGTCCACGCACCGAGAGCCCGTGCTCTGCAACAAGAGAAGCCACCACACTGAGAAGCCTGCATACCACAACAAAGAGTAGCCCCTGCTCTCCACAACTAGAGGAAGCCGAGGCACAGCAACGAAGACCCAAAGCAGCCAAAAATTAAAAAAAAAAAAAAAAATATATATATATATATATATATATATGTGTGTCACCATTTCTTACATAGTTCATTTAGCATTAAGAAAAATTGCCTTTTATTCCTTGTGATTAGAGCATCTCTATTCCGCTTTCCCTTCTTAGCAATCATTCATTGTCTTCTTTTTCCCTCCTCTTATCTTCTTTTGTAGTTATGTAAATTATTACTACTAATTGAGATCAAAATAGATTTTACCATATGAGTGTTGGTTGACATAAAAAGAGAGCTACTTAGGGCTTCCCTGGTGGCACAGTGGTTGAGAGTCCGCCTGCCGATGTAGGAGACACGGGTTCGTGCCCCGGTCCTGGAAGATCCCACATGCCGCCGAGCGGCTGGGCCCGTGAGCCGTGGCGCTGAGCCTGCGCGTCCGGAGCCTGTGCTCCGCAACGGGAGAGGCCACAACAGTGAGAGGCCCGCGTACCGCGAAAAAAAAAAGAGAGAGAGCTACTTAAAATTTGTGTGAGTTAATCATAGGGGAACATTTGATGTATCTGTTATATATTATCTGTGCTAATGCCCTCCCAGATACCATCTTTGCTCCCCAAATTTAACTTAGATTTGGGGCTGTGAAAATAGTAACCTTACTGGATGATCATCATTCTAAATGTTGCTTATCTCTGAAGGTTTACTTTGGGTTTTGTCAGTGATTTTTCATGTATACCGAGGGCTACCCTGTACAGTATGCAGACCCTGCACAGCACAGCCGCAGGGAGAGCCCTTCTTGTAAACTGCAGTGTTGGTGGTTTCCCTTAGAGTTGGACAGTGAGGCAGCCTACTATACCTACCTTTACTTTCTGTGGTACTGCTTAGTTTTATTGGCATTATTGTTTAAATTGCGTTTTGATTCAACTGAGTATTATGTAAGACTCTCAGGTAACCTCCAAGAGAATTCCTCTTAAACCTATGTGCCGTGAATTGTGTGTCTGTCTGGATTATTTTGGACGTATTGAAAAGGGGCATATAGAATGTTGAGTCTGTATTCAAAATATGAAGAATGTACAACTTAAGGTTTATAAATCCCATTAATTGGGAGGTAACAGATTCATTGTTATTTTGTTTTTCCCCACACACTGACCGGATATCCTACAATTCAGTTCTATTCTACGCTACGTGTCTACCCCTCAGGTTCTAAAATTTCCTAGAACAACTCGTAAAACTCAGGAAAACACTGCTTACCTTTACTGGTTTATCAAAGGCTACTACTCTGGAATAGCCAAATGGAAGAGATTCATAGGACAAAAAGTATGTGGGAAGGGATATGCAACTTCCATGCCGTCCCTGGGCACAGCATCCTCCCAGCACCTCAGTGTCTTTACCAACTGGGAAGCTCTCTGAACCTCATCATCTGGGGATTTTATGGAGGTTTTATTACATAAGCATAACGTATTAAATCATTAGCCATTGGTGATTGAACGCAATCTCTAGCCCCTCTCCCCTCCCCAGAGGTTTAGGGGTGGCGCTGAAAGTTCCTAGCTTCAAATCAAGGCTTGATGGTTCTGGTGACCAGGCCCCATCCTGGAGCCATTTAGCCCTTGCCCACCGAGAGTCCCCTCATTAGCATGAACCTAGGTATGGTTGAAAGCATCTTATTATGAATAACAAAGGCTGCTCCTATCTCTTAGGAAATTCCAAGGGTTTTAGGAGCTTTGGGTCAGGACCAGGGACAAAGACCGAATAAAAATCTATTTTTTTTTTTTATTACATCACATTTAACTGTACCGAATAGCTTATAATAATTTAAAAAAACTTAAAATGTTCAACAATAAAGGATTGATTAAATAATGAAACAACACCATATAGCCATAGAAATTGCTGTATGTGTGTAGACGCAAAAAGGAGTTTGTGTGGACTATTGTAAATTTGATTAGCAAGTTTAGCAGTCTCCAAATGCAAGGATTTGTTTGTAGCAAATAAACTAGCAGAAGAATTCTAGAAAGTTGCCAACACAATATAGGCAGTGTACAATTTATGAAAAGGTTGTGTCCCAAAATTTAGCTGTTTGAAATTCTGAATACATTTTCCTGAAGAATCAATGTTACAAGTATTCTGGATGCAAGTCAGTCTAAAGCCGCCTTATTTTACCCAACGGAATTCTTCAAACATATGTAGTATCTACACTTATATTTATAACAATTTTATGAGTTGATTGCATTTTAAGTTCAAACTAGAGTCACTCAAAACAGATCTTCCTTTAACAGAATCAGGATCATATATTGAACATAACATAGCATCAGATATTAGACTCTGGCCTTTGGTAATTTGATAACTAAACCTTCCGAAAAGGAAATAGATCTCTCCATGTCCCTTTGCCTCCAAAAGGATAGGATGGAAATACTTCCTTCAGAAGTTAGGAACTGCTTGTGGTTATCATTTGCTTTTTTTAAAATTATTCTAAAAGCAGTCATTTAGGGACTTCCCTGGCAGTCCAGTGGTTAAGATTTCTCAGGGACTGCGGGTTGGCTCCATTCCTGGTCCGAGCTAAGATCCCACATGCCTCATGGCCAAAAAACCAAAACATAAAACAGAAGCAATATTGTAACAAATTCAATAAAGACTTTAAAAATTGTCCACGTCAAAAAAAATTTTTTTTTTTAAGCAATCATTTAGGGACTTCCCTGGTGGCACAGTGGTTAAGAATCCACCTGCCAATGCAGGGGACACAGGTTCGATTCCTGGTCTGGGAAGATCCCACATGCTGCAGAGCAACTAAGCCACCACAACTACTGAAGCCCGTGCACGGCAAGGAAGAGTAGCCTCTGCTCACCACAGCTAGAGAAAGCCCGCGCACAGCAACGAAGACCCAGCACAGCCAAAAGTAAATTAATTAATTTTTAAAAAGCAGTCATTTAAAAATAAATACCAATTTACTTAAAAGTAAATGATAATATCTTCAACTTATTGTCAAATGGTTTAGAAAGTATTTGTATACACGTGCAACACAAAGCACATATGGCAAAAAAATTAGTTTGTGAATATAGATGAAAGTTACAAGATTTTTGAATTCTAAATTTTCTGTAAGTTTGAAATTAAAAAAAAAAGATGGAAAAAATTAACAGGAATATTCCTTTAGCTCTAATCCCCAACTCTTTTCACCTCTCCAGAGATAAAAACCTCTATTAAAGGTTTTTTCAAGCATGTTTTTTAATCCATTTACAAAGATGTATAATTGTTAGCATAAATGGAATCACAGTATAAGTAGGATTATACTATATTTACTGATATCCTGCTTGCTTCTTAAATTTAACAGTATGTATTAATTTTCTATTGCTTCTGTTACCACAAACAACACACTTAAAACAACACAAATTTATTAGCGTTCTGGAAGTCAGAAATGGGTTTCACTAGGCTAAAATCAGGGTGTTGGCAGCTCTGCGTTTCTTCAGGATGCTCTAAGGGAGAATCAGTTTTCTTGCCTTTTCCAGCTTCTAGAGGTCGCCTGCATTCCTTAGCTCATGGTCCCTTCGTCCATCTTCAAAGCATCTTGAAGCATAGCATCTTCAAATATCTCTGACTCTGTCTCTTCTGCCTCTCTCTTATAAGGACCCTTGTGATTACATTGGGACCGCCTGGATAATCCCCATCTGGAGATAATCTTATGTGCAATGTCCTTTTGCATTGTAAGGTAACATTGACCGATTCTAGGGATTAGGAGATGGACACGTCTGGAGGGCTCTTATTTTACCAACTATATAGTATACCATACCTATCTTGCTTTATCAATATATTATAAATCTACGATTCTTTTACAGCTGGATAGAACTGATGTAAAATTTATTTGACCAATCTTCTGATGAATATTTAGGTTTCCGATTTTTATGCTTCAATAAGTCATGTTTCTGTGAGTATTTTTGTACTTATCTGTGTGAATATCTGTGTATTCGTGGGATAAATTTCTAAAACTGAAATTTCTGAGTCAGTGTATTGTTGATTTGATAATACTGCCAAGTAGTCATCCAAACTGCTGTACCAATTTACAGTCCCACAGCCGAGCCCCATACTCTTGTCAACACAAAATATGAATAATCTTTTTCATGTTTTTAAATATATGAGTAAAAACTTTATTGTTTCAAATTGCATTTCCCTGTTTAAATAAGAGATTGAGGGACTTCCCTGGTGGTCCAGTGGGTAAGACTCCACGCTCCCAATGCAGGGGGCCTGGGTTTGAGCCCTGATTGAGGAACTAGATCCCACACGCATGCTGCAACTAAGAGTTCACATGCTGCAACTAAGAAGTCCGCATGCCCCAATGAAGATCCCACCTGCTGCAACTAAGACCTGGCGCAGCCAAAATAAATAAATAAATATTAAATGGGAGGTTGAGTGTTGTCATACTACTTTATTTTGGCATTTTCTAGATTAAACTTGTCAAATGAATACAAAAAAAAAAACCACACAACATGAGAGTTGTGAGTTAAGTTTTATTTGGGGCAAAATGAGGACTATAGCCCAGGAGATAGCCTCTCAGAAACCTCTGAGGAACTGCTCTGAAGAAGTAGCAGGAGAGGTTAGTATACCTGTGATTTTTTGTTTTATGGAGATTTTGTTTATTTATGGCTGCACTGGGTCTTCATTGCGGCGTGTGGGCTCAGTAGTTGTGGCACACAGGCTTAGTTGCCCCTCGACATGTGGGATCTTAGTTCCCCAACCAGGGATCGAACCTGCATTGCCTGCATTGGAAGGTAGATTCTTTTTTTTAAGGAAATACCCTAAATCTATTATTATTATTATTTTATTTATTTATTTTACTTTTGGCTGCGTTGGGTCCTCGTTGCTGTCCACGGGCTTTCTCTAGTTGCGGCGAGCAGGCTTCTCATTGCGGTGGCCTCTCCCTGCAGAGTATGGGCTCTAGGTGCACAGGCCTCAGCAGTTGTGGCACACGGGCTCCAGAGTGCAGGCTCAGTAGTTGTGGCGCACGGGCTTAGTTGCTCTGCGGCATGTGGGATCCTCCCGGACCAGGGCTCGAACCCGTGTCCCCTGCATTGGCAGGCAGATTCCTAACCACTGCGCCACCGGGGAAGCCCTGAAGGCAAATACTTAACCGCTGTAGCACCATGGAAGTCCCAGTATACGTGTGAGTTGGTGAAGGGGATGTGTGCAATCAAGCACACATTTTGGCAGAGGGTTGCTGCTAGTCACGAGGAGCAGATGTCTCCGTTAATGATTTTAGTGCTTGTCTAGATATGAGAAGATGCAAGAAATTGGGCTCAAATCTTCTGAAAAGATCTAACTCTCTGAAGGCCCGTTCTGCCAGTTTTTCCCAGAGCACAGAGTGCCTCATTCCTGATCTCCTCCCTGAACTCCTTTCAGGGTGTGTTGAAGGTCAGTGACTGCAGTGGCTAGTGACCTAATCCTTGTAGAGGCAGATTGCAAGTGATAAGTTTTAGTTGGCAAACTTTTTGGATCCTAGAGAGCAACATACTTCATGAAGTATTTGTGAGAATTTGAGTCCATTATGTTTATATTTATTTAGAAGCATGTTTATTCCATACTAAATACTTTTAAAATAAATACTGTACATAATAATTAGTGGTTTTCCAAAAGAAATTATTTTGTGATAATTACCAGTACTTCTTAGGTGTTATATATTGGACTTTAGTGTTTACATAAAATACAATAATTTTCTTGTTTCTTTTTTTTTTTTTCCCTGTTAAAATAAGAATTCTGAGTTGGGAATTTTTTTTAGCTCTGTAACTACCAGCTTCATAGCATCGGCTTTGAATTTATGTCTTTCCCTCTGTGGCACACCTTGCCTTCCCTTACACTTTTAAGATTAGCCAATATAAAACTGGTGTCATAGAGAAGACACAGAGAAATGTGAAATGTAGCTTGAGATTATTTATGCCCAGCCTTCAGTTAATTGATGTTAAGTAACTGATCCTTTCAAACTGAAATGTTGATTGCTTCTGGAGGTGGGCGCAGGGAAATTTAAACATTTTCAATATAGAACTAGATCACCTGTTAAAAATAATCATTATTAAAGTCCTTTTATAATCGGCTCTCATGTGACTAGTGGCACCTTGATTACCTTGAGATGTGGGGAAATGAGCCATCATGTCTTTCCACATTAAAGATGGAATCTAAAAGTGATTCTTATCCCTATGTTTTTCCAACTTCAGTGTATTTATTACTAATGCAGTGCAAATTCCTGCTTAAATATACTTTGAAAGAAAATTAAACATAAGACACTTACATCAGTATGATAACCCAAGTCCTCAGCATTTAATTCTGCCTTCCTCTCCAAAAGTCTCATTGAAATAACAACAAAAGAAACCCCATAAGCAAAGGGAAAATGTTAGTAAACCTAGGGAATGCCAGAAACCGTGGGCTTATACTAAAAACTTTGTTATTTCTACAAGACAAACAGTATTAGAGAGACTTCATTGATCACTTCTCAGTCTTGGGAAAAAAATAACCTAAAGTGGTGGTTAATGCCCATTCACCTCCCTAACAACCCATCGAAACCATAGACTCAAAGCTTCAAGTATTGGGAGCAAGGGAGCCAATTGATGGGAAGCAAATCTAGAACTTGGCCCAACTTCTTAGGCTCCTTTGTTGGATCTCTCCTACTCAGTTCAGGAGGATATTGGTTTTTCTCAGGGCTCCATGTCCTCAATTACCGTCTATTTGATAACAGCTTCCACATGTACATCTCCAATCCAGTCACCACCACCACTACCCACTACCCTTGTGCACATCAAAGTTAAACTCCTTTAAATAAAAAAGGGGAAAAAGGCTTACTAATTTTTTTTCCCTCATTTTTTCTTTCTTTTTTTCTAGGGTTTTTTTCTTAACTTTATGTATTTATTTATGGCTGTGTTGGGTCTTCATTGCTGCTCACGCGCTTTCTCTAGTTGTGGCGAGCAGGGGCTACTCTTCGTTGTGGTGCACGGGCTTCTCATTGCAGTGGCTCCTCTTGTTGCGGAGCACGGGCTCTAGGCGCGCGGGCTTCAGTAGTTGCAGCACGCGGGCTCAGTAGTTGTGGCACACGGGCTTAGTTGCTCCGTGGCTTTCCTCCCTTTTTCTTTTTCCTCTTCTATACCATAGGTTTGCTGAAAATGGCATCAAGAAGTGTGGCTTATCCTTAGTTCTGTCATTCAGAATTTGAAAGCATTTTTGTCTGCCAGGATATAATGCTCCCTTTGATCATCAACCTGTTGGCTAACATTCCTTACCATTTTAGGTTGAATTCTCTTACCCGCCCCTGATTCCAGGAGATGGACATGACAGTCACACTTTACCTGAAGAATGGAAGTATTTGCCCTTCCTTGCCTTACCAGATGGCGCACACAACTACCAAGAAGGTATGTAAACAGACAGTGGAGCAATCAGTAGGTGGCTTTTTAAAAAATTTGCCACGAGTCTGAGTACTTTGGTAATGAAAGACCTTTGGCCTGTTGTGACTATTCATAAAATATTTAAATGCTTCTTTGGAGTTGACTAGTTAGTCATATACTAGAGGATCTGCAGAGAAGTGCCAGGCTTATATTGGTAATGGTTGGTGGACACTGGCCACTCCTTTGCCAAGAGCTCTGGCCAAAGTAAGTAACTAGCCATATTAGGACATCTGCTACTGGTAGCACTTTCTGCATTTAAACTTCAGACTCCTTTCAGAGACAAACTAAGGAGCTTTACCTGTACCAGCTGCAGATTGATTGGAGCTCTAGCTTCGTCCTCTAGTGCCCACCTGAAAACAGCTGGGATTGCTTCTCCACCTCTGGAGCACTGCCATCACAGTGCTCTGCTTAAAAGTTGGCTTGCATGCGTGGGGAGCATGTTAACACCCTCAAGGAAAGCAGTGCTGTGAAGTTAGTACTGAGTCTCCTATCACCGTATAGATGAGTGCTTTGAATGGTTTAATGAAGAAATAAATATACTATACTTTATCATGGTATTAGAGGCTCTACCGAGACACAAGATTAAACTTGGTTTGGCTACTTATTTTTCTAATATTTACTAATTTTTGTATGAAATGAAGCAAATATTACTCTGCAGTTTAACATAAAATTAATTTTTTAAATTTATATTTATTTATTTTTGCTGCATTGGGTCCTCGTTGTTGTGCACAGGCTTTTTCTAGTTGCAGAGAGAGGGGGCTTCTCTTCGTTGCGGTGCGTGGGCTTCTCGTTGCCCTGGCTTCTCTTGTTGCAGAGCATGGGCTCTAGGTGCGTGGGCTTCAGTAGTTGTGGCTTACGGGCTCTGGAGCGCAGGCTCAGTAATCGTAGCGCACAGCTTTAGTTGCTCCACGGCATGTGGGATTTTCCCAGACAAGGACTCGAACACGTGTCCCGTGCATTGGCAGGTAGATTCTTAACCACTGCGCCACAGGGAAGTCTCTAACATAAAATTAAAATGCTGTACTTTTAACCTCACACGTCTTCTTTTTTTAACCTTTTTATCATGAAAGCTTTTAAACATACAGAAAAGTTGGAACAATAGTAAATATTCCACAAACTTTCTTTATATATGTGTACAGTTTTGCCTATACTATTTGAAAGTCAGTTGCAAACATCATGACACTTTAAATACTTCAGCCTGCATCTTGTAAAAATAAGATCATTCCCCGGGATGACTTTCGATTCTTTTACCACAGCTAAGAGATTTAACAGTAATTCCATAATATCATCTCATATCTAATCTATGTTCAAATTTCCCCAATTGTCCCAAGAATTTCTTGGATCTATTCAAAATTTATGTGTTGCCTTTGGTTTGTATGATTCTTTTTTTATATATATATAAATTTATTTATTTATTTATGTTTTTGGCTGCATTGGGTCTTCGTTGCTGCATGCGGGCTTTCTCTAGTTGCGGCGAGCAGGGTCTACTCTTCATTGCGGTGTGCGGGCTTCTCATTGCGGTGGCTTCTCCTGTTGCAGAGCATAGGCTCTAGGTGCGCGGGCTCAGTAGTTATGGCTCACGGGCTCTAGAGCTCAGGCCCAGTAGTTGTGGCACACGGCCTTAGTTGCTGCGCGGCATGCGGGATCTTCCTGGACCAGGGCTCAAACCCGTGTCCCCTGCATTGGTAGGTGGTTTCTTAACCACTGCACCATCAAGGAAGTCCCTAAGGATAAACTTTTTTTTTTTTCTTGTTTCTTGTTTTTGGCCACGCGGTTTATGGGATCTTAGTTCCTGACCAGGGGTAGAACCCAGGCCCTTAGCAGTGAGAGTGCAGAGTCTTAACCACTGGACCATCAGAGAATTCCCTGTATGATTCTTTACTTTCTTTTTATCTGGAATAATCCTGTATAATAAAGTATTTTCTGAGAAAAGTGATTGTAGTCTCAATTCGACCTGTTATGATTCAGCCTCTTGGGCTTTTTGTCATGCGTGTACACTGGAAAGCAGTGAGAGGAATTCTAAGAAACCAGTGGTTGTGATGCTAGAAATCAGTCTGACATGGGTTCCTGTTACTTCATCGTTTTTGTTTAAGTGACTGCATTATAATAACATCAAAGTTCATTATTAATATGGGTAGTCCACTTTGGTATTTACCTTTTTCTGTATATCTCTTAGATACTGTGTTTTTTCACTTGCCACCCAGAAATGGAAATGGAGCCACTGTATATGGTATCTCTTGCTATCGACAAATTGAAGCCAAGGTACAGTTAAAATGAATAACACCAAAAAACACTAAAAAATTGTTTAATTGTTGGCCACTTAAGATGTAGAATTTGGGGAAATACATAATCTTTATGTTTCATGTGGTACCTGTGATAATGTTTTAAAGTGTTATAAACCATGTAGCTGTTTTCTCTATAGTACCAGTTTAATTCACATGAATGTTTTTCTAAGTTGACATTGGCGACTAATTATATTTGTATTGTATAATATTTTGTACATTGTTTTTAGATATTGATACCAAAATTATCCATTTGTCTTCAAAATACTGTATGTCAATTCATGGTGTCCTTGAGTTTTCTATTTCTAGTGTTTGGTATGTAACTTTAAAAAATGGAATGGTAATGAGTGTTGTATTTTTTTTTAAGGAACATTCTAGAAGTAATGGAAAGTACTTATAGTAGCTGCAAACTACTTGCAAGTTATCTTAATTATATATAACTAAGATTTTGATCATTCTTAAACTTACCTTCCCGCTTAATGCCTAACTTACTATAATATCTCTAATTAATAAATTTAAATAAATCACGATGGGTAGCTTCCCCTTTCCTGGTTTGCTTCTGTGCAGCACCGTTCTCTTGGTGGTGGGGATACCCTTTCTGAGTAAAGATCTCTTTCCTCTTATGAAATGATTAATACTCTGAAGTAGTGAGCGCTTTTCAACCTCGGCTTCACTGTTGGAATCACCTGGTGAGCTTTAGATACTTGGGATAACTAGGTTCCAACCCCAGAGATTCTGATTTAACGTTCTGGGCATCAGGAGTATTAAAAGTTTTCCAGGTGATTCTAATATGTAGGCAAGACTATGAACCGCTGCTCTAAAACAATGGTTTTTAACCAGAACTACATGGAGACTCTTTTTTTTTTTGGCCAAGAGACTTTTTTTTTTTTTGGCCACAGCATGCGGGATCTTAGTTCCCTGACCAGGGATCGAAGCTGTGTCTCCTGCAGTGGAAGCATGGAGTCCCAACCACTGGACTGCCAGGGAAGCCCCAGAGACTTTTTTTTTTAAATTTAAGTATACTTGCCGGGCCTTTCCTTCTACAGACTGAAGTAGAATCTCTGGTAGTAGATCCTAGGCAATTACAAAGTTTTAAAAGCTTCCTCAGGTGGGTAATTAACTTAGTAAGTCTTTAAAAATTTTCTTTCAGCTTTTATAATGAACGTTTCAAACACGCAGATAAATTAAAAGAATTGCACAATAAACACCTGTATACCCACCATCTCCATTCAACAGTTGTTAACGTTCTACCACATTTGCTCTGTGTGTGTGTGTGTGTGTGTGTGTGTGTGTTTCCCTCAGGCATTTAAAAGTAAACTGCACGAATAAATCCCAGCATACCCAAAGTAGTTAACTACTGTGAAATAACCCTCCATGCGCAGGGCCTGGAACATAGGACACACCCAGTAAATGTTTGTGGTTCAAATGAATAACTGAGTTTAAAGATAAAGAAACCTGCGAATAATTACGCATTTGATTTCTTCATGTACCTTACATCTTATTAGATGAGATGAATTGAGCTGCTGCCCTTTCTTGGAAATCTGTTCCTTTCACTACCTCTTATCCCCTGTAAATTGTATAACCACTAGTAAAATTATTCCTCTGATGCTGTTGTCATTAACAACAGTTCTCATGCTCTACATAGACAGCCTTTAAGTGGCATTTCATACTGCGTGTCTCCGACGCCTCTTGAGTCTGACCCACTCCAGAGTATATTGGGGTTGCCCATTCCTCCAGGTTGTTCTCACCTCATATGATAACCAGACAGATAAAGCAGATATCAGAGAGCCCTAGAGCCTAGGAGAAAGCCTTTCCTTTCCTTTTGAACAAAGCTGAGACCCGATGGATGAATCCAATCAAGGTAAAGAGGTAGAAACAGATTGAGGAAAGGCTCTACTCTTGATGTAATCTAATGACGAATCATCAGTCCTCAGGCAGTTGAAGACACTGAGACCCCATGGTCCTCAGGACAGATCCAAGGAGACAGGCAGTACACTGGGGGGGAAGAGTCATTCTTACTGCCCTCACAGCCTTACCTGAGGTTGATCAAGTCCTTTTTCCTACTAGCAGAGAACTGCAGATATCTCACATAGTCATCTTCAGAATCACCAAGGCTTGAGTTACGGCTCAGGGCTGGGCTACAATACAATACAGGTGTGCCAGGATAGACTCCAGTAACGTAGAATAACCAGCTTAACAAAACTGCTGACAATTCTTCCATCTCTGGAGAAACAAGCTGTTAAACTGTCCCTTTCTCATCAGAAACATTAATCTCCGAAAGGGGTGTCCATTTTAAAACCAGAACCAGGGATGACTGATTTGCATTATGGATGTGGCAATTTACACGTCAAGTAATCTCCACCAGCCTGAATTCCTTGAGAGTAGAGATTGTCTCTCACTGTTATGTTCCCATTGCCTGCCAGATTCTGGCAGAGTGCTCTGGCTGACACTTATTCATTCAATAAATACCTTCTGAGATTCTCAATAAGTGCTTTTAATTAAGTGTAAGATACTTTTTCTGATTGCTGTGTTATATTGAAAAATAATTATTTTTAAATATGTCCATGAAATATTTTTAATAATGACTATTTGTTTATAATAGGCATTGAAGGTACGGCAAGCAGATATCACCAGAGAGACCGTTCAGAAAAGTGTCTGTGTTCTAAGCAAGCTGGTAAGAGACCAAATAACCTGTTAATGTTAAACACTCATGGCAGCTTTTTATTTGATGATAAAGCATTATTAGAATGAGGAGAGGTTTATGAAAACAGTGATATATTAAAATTAGTCAGAGGCTTATTGTTGATGCTCTTGCATCTTCTCTTTGCCTTTCAGCAGGTTCACTCTCATTTCCCCTCTGCCCAAAACTACTTAAAAGGGAGGAAATCTAATAGATCAGTTTTGGGGAAGGAGGTTGATACGTGAGCAAAATGAGGCATCTGATATATTTAATTTATCCAGCTTTGTTTTGTTCTCGAGACTGTAGATAAGTAATATTTTACTAAAATTCAAAGTATCATAATTACTCAGATTTTATTGATGATACAAAAGTGCATGGCTCTTTACAGTGAAAAATTGTATCCCTAGCTTGCTCTTTAAAAACTGAAAATGTGTGGGCTTCCCTGGTGGCGCAGTGGTTGAGAGTCTGCCTGCTGAGGCAGGGGACATGGGTTCGTGCCCCGGTCCGGGAAGATCCCACATGCCGTGGAGCGGCTGGGCCCGTGAGCCATGGCCGCTGAGCCTGCGCGTCCGGAGCCTGTGCTCCGCAACCAGTGAGGCCACAACAGTGAGAGGCCCGCATACCGCAAAAAAAAAACACAAAAAACTGAAAATGTTTGAGGAAAGGAAATGACATAATGAATTGTACTATAACAACACTTTAAAATTGTTTCTTCTCTGTACAGGTTGATCAGATGCAAGTTTATAATCATTTTAACTTTTTAGTTTTCAAAAGAAAATATATAGCATTTCTTATTTTTCATAGCTGTCTCTATTAAATCATTTGTGATGTCCCATTTGTATTATTAATGGGTTAATAACACCTTTACCAGTAACACCAGATGCCTAGTTCTACATGTAAAATATAGTCCCCCCACTTCTGTTTGTGGGAAAAAATATCTAGATATCTATCATATTAATTATCTTAGATCTATATGATTACTGAGTACAAATGTTTCTGCAGTTAACCTAACGCAAAACAGAATATTTCATTAGCCTAGTCACCAAAAAAACTATGGTTTTATTTAATTATTTCTTCTGCAGTTGTTCCAATTTCTTATATTCACAGACAATTTAAATGTAGCTTGCTTAGTACTAAGCTTTAAAAAAAAAACCTGAGTGAGAATAATTTAGTACTATGGACCTTACTAATAAGATTTTGACGATCAGGATATTTGTTCCAAGAGAGTAATTTTTTGTTTGTTTTTTGGCTGCATTGGGTCTTCTTTGCTGCACGCGGGCTTTCTCTAGTTTGCAGCAAGCGGGGGCTGCTCTTCCTTGCGGTGCACGGGCTTCTCATTGCAGTGGCTTCTCTTGTTGCAGAGCACAGGCTCTAGGCGCGTGGGCTCAGTAGTTGTGGCTTGCGGGCTCTAGGGCACAGGCTCAGTAGTTGTGTGCGTGGGCTTAGTTGCTCTGCAGCATATGGGATCTTCCCGGACCAGGGCTTGAACCCATGTCCCCTGCATAGGGGGACGGATTCTTAACCACTGTGCCACCAGGGAAGTCCCAAGTAATTTTAAATATAGGGCAAGAATAGTCTCCTAGAAAAGGAATGGTTATAAAAGACTTCAATATCAGAAAATTGGTAAATTGCTAATCTGATTCCTGTACACAGTTTCTAGAAGGGTAGCCTGAAAAAATATACATCAGTGAATTATTGTTTTTTAATGCTGGACCAGATGACCAAAGTATAGGAGTGTTGGATATTGAATAAACACAACATGTTGAAAGGCTTCCTGAGTAATTCTTCAAAGAACAGTAATAATAATAATAAGTGCCACTTATCAAGTGCCTATATGTCAGGTATTCTATACCAGGCACTTTTTAGATATAGTTGTCATTTTAATCCTCGTAAGAAGAGAGATCTAAGTATTTATTGTTCTCATTTCACAAATAAAGATATATCTCAGAGAAAAAATGTCTAACTCTCATGAACTTGTAACTGCTATATGATAAAATTGGGGTGAAAAGCCAGTTTTATCAGACAGACAGAGCCAGCTCACACAAAAATGTTTGGTGGTTCATAGTGCATTTTAGTCTATATATAAAAATATATTTAGATAGAAATAATGATATATTAACCGGGATATTGGGGGAGAAAACTATTCCACTATTACTTGTTTTAACTAATTAGAGTATATATTCAGCATAGTCTCTGCATCCTAAAAAGGACACAGAAACCAGAAAACATCTAGAACAGAACATAAAAGGATGGAAATGGTAGGAAGAAGGTTTTAAATAGAGAAATAAGAATTAAGGAGTAACTTTTTTCAGATATACAAAAGAATATTATATAGGATATTATAAAGGACACAGACTAGTTTTAAGCCTCTATAGAGGGCAAAAAAAGGGGAAATGAAATTAAATTTAATCATGAATGTTCAACTGAATATAAGAATTAGTGCTATAAGGATGATTAAACGTTACTACAAGCTAGCAGAACAGTGTGCAGGATTACAATATGTTTTAAATTTTATGATAATGATGGCTAGCATTTAAGTGCTTTCTATATGCCAGATACTCTAGAAAGTGCTTTTACCTGTGTTATTTAATATGAGAAAGCCCCAGAAGATGTACTGTCTTTTCGTATACCCATGTTCACATCAGTCAGCAGACGCGGAGAGGTTAAGTGCCCAGAGTTACGCAGCTGAGTGACTGGAGCAAGACCCAGGAGGTCTGTGCTCACTCTCAACCCCGGTGCTCTGAGTGGGTCAGGCACTTTGCAGCTGCAGTCCAGGAGCTAGAACGGTGACTTAACGTTCAGCTGTGAATAATAAGATACTAAAGTTGTCAGTAACTTTTTCCTTCTCGGTCTTTTCAAGTTAAAAAGTCGTGGGGTGTTTGTTTTTTTTTTTAACTATTAAACTAATGGTAATTTCTCTTTTTCTTTAAGCCTCTCTATGGCTTACTTCAAGCAAAACTTCAACTCATTACGCATGCATATTTTGAAGAGAAGGATTTTTCCCAAATTTCCATTCTAAAGGTAACTTTATCCCCCCCCATAGATGTGTGTGAAGACAGATTGATGAATCAAGTAGATTTTTAATAGTGTGAGATAATCATTTATTAGCTTAAGAAGGACATTCTTGTTTGAAAATAATATTGAAGAGCCAATGATCATCCCAAAATGTACAGTTCATACTTATTAAACTTAATGAAACCATTTTTTATTAGAAAATAATGATTGACAGTTGACTGACATAAATGTTTCTGTTAATGGATAATAGCCCTTTCACTATGGCATTTCTTCTCTACATTTGTTATGTTATTAATACACTGAGCAGTATGTTTATATATCACATTTCTGGATCCTAACTCCCATACTAAAAAGCACA
Organism: Aethalodelphis obliquidens; assembly: GCF_003676395.1. Classification (NCBI taxonomy): domain Eukaryota; kingdom Metazoa; phylum Chordata; class Mammalia; order Artiodactyla; family Delphinidae; genus Aethalodelphis; species Aethalodelphis obliquidens. The sequence goes on along the minus strand of NW_020837949.1, from coordinate 43,945,250 downwards.
GAAAAACCACGTTCCTACTTTACTGAGGATGGATAATATGTTTTTCTTGAGGCTGCCATGGATGTATAGAACATGGATCTCTCCTGGATTCTAGTGAGAGTAGGACAGTTAGTTATTTAGCAAGGAAGTAGAGGAAATTTATCCTAGGAATCCGTACCACCATGGAAATGAATCAAGCTCTGATATGTAGAGGAAGAGAAGGAAGGATTGCTGGAAACTGGCAAGTTTCAGAGAGACAAAATTGCCTCAGTTAAAGAACCAATTTTCCCTTGGTCATCCTATTTCTAATTCAGTGTCTAAAATGATAGTAAAGTGTTCTAAACTGAATTTTTATTTTATAGGAGCTCTATGAACATATGAATAGTTCCCTGGGAGGAACTTCATTAGAAGGATCCCAGGTATATCTTGGTAAGTCACTTTTTTACAAGTCAGAAGAAATGCCCTCATTTCTTTTTGTTTGGCATGCTGAGTTGCATGTAAAACTTCATGATAAGCATTACGTTTCTATATGGGATCTAAATTCTCCAACATTTGATGCTGCTGCTTCCTTAAGTATCTTCTTAGACAGTATTTGCATTAAGAAGGGTTGTAACATACTTGTATCAAAATTTACAACTATTATTGTACAAGGAAAATTTCTGCTTTTCAGAGTAATAATGGAAGTTTGTTTTCCTTACATTAATGCTGACCAGGTCAGTTCCCTGTCATAACACAGAGGGAGAGCAAGAGAGAGAGATCTGCTTATGAGCTCTTTTCTATTCTAAGATTTTTCAAGTTGAGGGTTTTATGCTATTTTGACAACCCAGAACATTCATTCATGTGTTAGGCACTCAATAAATGTCCTTTTCATGTTTTAAAAAAATTGTTGATCACATAGTGATTTACGCTTGCTCAATTCCCATTTTAGCATTATGTAGCCAAACCCTGGAACTTCACTTTTGCAATCCTGTGTGTAATGTAAGCTGGTTACAAAGCTCCTATTCTGAGAATATGTTTTTCTCTAAATTAATTTATCTTGTCTTAAGGCAGATGATCAGAGAAGATTGTGATTCAGAAATAGTAACCTGTGGGGTGTAGTGACCAAAAACCATGTTTAAATGATTGACTGCCACAGTAGTACAAGCTTCATAGTTTCTAAACTTGGGTAATTTGTAAGATGGCTGGAAAATGGGGAGGTGTTAGAGCTGCATGACCACAACACGAGCCACTAGCCACACGTGACTGTTTACATTTAGATTAGAATTAATAGAAATTAAATAAAATTTAAAAATCAGTTTGTTAGTCACACTTGCCATATTTCAAGTGCTCAGTGACCACATATGGCTACTCTATTGAACAGTGAAGATTTAGAACATTTTCATTATTGCAAAGTTCTATCGCAGTGCTGTTTGACTGTTAACAGTATTTGATAAATTCTGATTATGTGTGTGTATAATGAGATATTACATAAATATTTAAATATTTGCATATTCCTACTTTTACCTGCCTTTCTTTTGAGGAGGTTAAAACTTTCTTTGACAAAAACAGTAGTTGGTAGTCATAGATTAGCTTTTTTTTTTTTTTTAACATTATAGGTTTATCTCCTCGAGATCTTGTGCTTCATTTTCGACACAAGGTATGATATGTTATTTAATTTATGACGTACTAAAATTACTTAACTGGGCAAATTCCATGAGCTGCATGGTCTAATGCAGAGCATGGCATAACTGTGTTTTAGTTTTTCTGAGACAGCTGTCATAGTGATACAAAGTTGAAAGTGTTCGTAGTGCTTATATGGTAGAAATTTCTAAAAGTATACAAATAGTGTCATTTATTTCTGTGCAGGATAGGATACTTTTTTCTATGGTTTTTGTAATTTTGGATATCATGAAATCAGAGTGGAAAAAAACTTCTTTTTTTCACAGGATGTTGTGTATCGTTCCCTGTGCTATAGGACCTTGTTGTTTATCCATTCTCTATATAATTGCTTGCATCTACCAATCCCAGACTCCCAATTCACTCCTCCCCCACACACACGTGGCAACCACAGGTCTGTTCTCTATGTCTGTGAGTCTTTCATAGATAAGTTCATTTATGTCATATTTTAGATTCCACATATAAGTGATATCTATAGCATTTGTCTTTCTCTTTCTGAGTTACTTCACTTAGTATGATAATCTCTAGGTCCATCCATGTTGCTGCAAATGGCATTATTTCATTCTTTTTTATGGCTGAGTAGTATTCCATTGTATATGTATACCACATCTAAAAGAAACATGTTTTTATCTTGCAGAGTATTTTATATGTTGCCCTGAGAGTGAAACATTTTCCAGTAAAATATCTATGCTTATATCTTTTGATCTTTATTCTTGAGGCGTCTGTTGACTGGGACATACACACATTGATCATTCACTTAACAGCTGTAATGAGTATCTGCTCTGTGAATGCCCTGGACATCCAGAAGTAAATGAATAGTACCTTAACTTTAAGGAGCTTGCAGATATTTCAAGCAAAAATGGCGCAACTTATTCCGAAAAGTGCAATTTGATAGCAATTTAAGTGGTATTCACATTTTTAGAGGACACAGGAATTTCTCAGTATAAGTTCATAATTTTCAATGTAGTGTTTAAAGCTCTAGAATTATTTAATATTATTGATTCAATGATACATGGTTATGTTTGAGGAGAGGCAAAGGCAAATGAAAAATAGGCTTGAGTTTCTTATTTTGATAGTTTTTTTTTTTCTTTCTTCAGGTCCTAATCCTGTTTAAACTAATTCTTCTTGAAAAGAAGGTGAGATTTGAATGTTTAGAATATTTAATATTTATTGACATTTCTTAAATACTATATAAAATTGAAACTAATGATAAAGTATAAATTAAGACTTTTTTGGCCATAAAAGTACAGTGGGCTAAAGCACATATTTTTGTCCACTACTATAGAAGTGTAAATTCATGCAGTCTCTTCTGGGGGCAATTTGATAGTATTCAGTTATCAGAATGGTTTTGACTATAGATAACAGAAAGTTCTCTTGATGGATTGATTGATTGCCATGCTGTGCCATGCGGCTTGAGGGATCTTAGTTACCCTACCAGGGATCAAACCCATACCCCCTAGAGTGGAAGCACAGAGTCTTAACCACTGGTCCACCAAGGAAGTCCCGAAAACTCAATTTAAATTGACTTAAAAAATAAGGAAATGTATTGGCTCGCTTCAGACTTCAGAGTGGATTGACTGAATGGTTTGACAATGTATTTAAATACCTAGATTTTTTCCATCTCTTTGTTCTGTGGTCCACAGTGCTTGCTTTATCTTGAGCCTAACTTCCCTTGTGGTGTAGGATAACTGCCAACAGTAATTGAACTATGTGCTTCCTTAGCTATAACTGGTGGCAGAGATAATACCTCTTCGCAAACCATTTAATAAGGATTCTTCCTGTCAATTCCTTTGGGCCTATGAGGCCATGTGCCTACCCAGAACCAATAATTGGTGCCAAAGAAATGCCTGTACTGATTGGCTTAAACCTGGGTTCCAGACCACTCTCTAGTACAAAGGGATGGGATTGCAATGATTTTAGATCAAAGATTTAGATGAGGAATTTTATACCAAGAGTCTACACACTAGGCCCCAGGGCCAAATCTGGTCTACCACCTATTGTAAATAAAGTTTTATTGGAACATAGTTACAGCCATTCTTTTCCTTATTGTTTATGGCTGCTTTTGCATTACAGTGGAAGAGTTGAGTAGTTGGGACAGAGACCAAATGGCCCACAAATGAAAAATGCTTACTATCTGACCCTCGATAGAGAAGTTTGCTGACCTCTGGTTTAGAGTAATCAGGAGCCATCCCTGGATCTGTGGCCAGTTGTATACACTGTGTTACTGTGCTCAGTAAAGTAGGGTGGAATGGATATTGGAGAGTCAGCCATTCACAATATCCAGTATATTTTGTTTCCATAAAAATGTTTATCCGTTTGGCCCAGTAATTGTTCTCTTAGAGGTTTAATTTCCAGAATTAATCTTAGTTGATGCAAAGCTCTATCTAAGAGATTCTTTCAGTCATTTTTAATAATGAATTATCAGTGACTAAGTAAGTATTGATTTATTTTGTATATAATTTCCAAACAACAAAAAAGATTCTGGGTGGGTTTTTTTAATTGTTGTAAAGATGTTTCATGGCATGTTAAGTGAAAAAAGTTTGCCCAGCTACATATCAAGCCCATGATTCCAATTTTATAATTAAATATATATTAATTGAAAAGAGTAGGAGGAAAGACAGCAACAGCTTGGTGAGAATATTGGCTATATTTTTAAGAAGGAAATACACTTTTCTATATTCTAGCTTTCTGGATGAATATGTATTCTTTCTTCAAACAGAAAAAAAGTAAATTTTTAAAAAGTGAATGAAACTAACATGTCCTAGTACAGTGTTTCAACCTTTCAAAATAGTTTATACTTGTAAAATACACATAACATATAATTAACCATCTTAACTATTTTTAAGTGTACAGTTTCATGGTGTTAAGTATGTTCCTGTTGCACTATTATCATCCATCTTTAAAACTCTTTTCATTGTGCAAAACTGAAACTCTGTACCCATTAAACACTAACTCCTCCTTCTCCCTTTCTCCCACCTGCTGGCAACCACCCTTCTACTTTCTGTCTCTATGAATTGGGCTACTCTAGGTTCCTCATATAAATGAAATCATAAGTGTTTGTTTTTGTGACTGGCTTATTTCACTTAGCATAGTGTCCTCAAGGTTCATCCATGTACAACAGATGTCCGAATTTCCTCCCTTTTTAAGGATGAATAATATTCCATGTATGTACATACCACATTTTGGCTGTCATGAATAATGCTGCTGTGAACATGGGTCTATGTATGTCTCTTCAAGACCTTGCTTTCAGTTTTTTGGAGTGTATACCCAGAAGTGGTATTGCTGGATCACATGGTAGTTCTATTTTTAATTTTTTGAGGAACTGCCATCTTTTCCACAGTAGCTAAATCACTTTACATTCCTAATAACAGTGCATAAGTGTTCCGATTTATTCTCATCCTCTCCAACACTGGTTATTTTCAGGTTTTTTGATAGTAGCCGTCCCTAATAGGTATGAGGTGATATCTCCTGGGTTTGGTTTGCATTTTCCTAATGATTAGTTATGTTGAGCACCTTTTCATGTGCTTTTTGGCCACTTGCATATCTTCCTTGTAGAAATGTGTATCCAAGTCCTTTGCCCATTTTTAATCAGGTTTGTTTTTTTTGTTGTTGAGTTGTAGGTTTCAAACTTTTTATTGCAACCCATAATAAAAAATGTTTTTCATTGAAACTTAGAGCACATGTGGATACATGTATCTGAAACAAAATTTTGCAAAATAATATTTAGCCTAGCCACATGCAGTGGCACTTATGATCAAGTAGACTTTATTTAATGTGGCAAATCACAGGTACACACTTTTTATATTGATTTAATAAAGTAAGGACATCTTTTAATGCAGTCTTGGTTTCTCTGTACTTGCAAAGCATTCAAATAAGCAACGTGTAAGGAGAGCACAGGAGATTATGGATGTTACGCTTTACTGGATATCACTTAGTGCCACTAAATGATTTAATGGTTTAAAAAAAGAAAAAACTCTCACCTGAGCAACTACATGCTTGTTTTTTTCCTCTAATTTAATTATCACCAGCATTAGTTTTAGTGCACTATCTAACTGAACCCTGTTCTGGATTAATTTTTGTCAATTTTTATTCTGAAAAATGTCAAACCTACAGGAAAGTTGATAGAGTAATATATAATGAACACTTTTATACCCTTCATCTGTGTTTATGAGTTGTTAACATTTTGCTTTTGCATTACATTGTTTTATATGTGTTCATTTTTCTCCCTGAATCATAATAATTTTAAAGTAATTTGTAGACACCATGGTACTTCATCCCTAAATACTTTAGGACAGCAGTCCCCAGCCTTTTTGGCACCAGGGACCAGTTTCACAGAAGACGGTATTTCCATGGATCGGAGGCGGGGCAGGGGGGATGGTTCAGGCAGTAATGCGAGCGATGGGGAGCGATGGGGAGTGGCATATGAAGCTTTCCTTGCTTGCTGGCTGCTCACCTCCTGCTGTGCAGCCCGATTCCTAACACGCCCTGGATATATTTCTTAAGAATAAGGGTGCATTCCCACAGACAAAATATCATTTTCACATTCAAGAAATTTAACATTGATATAATAAATGCTATCTAATGTACAGTCCATTTTCACATTTCCCCAGATGTCGTAATAATGTCCTATAAGCTGGTTGCTTTTCTTAATCTGGAGACCAAGGATCATTTATTGCATTGTTAGCTTTCTTTAATCTCAAACAGTGCCACCACCTCGCTCTTTTTTTGTTTCTCTTTGTTTTTATGACATTGGCCTTTTAATTTTTTTTTTTTTAAGAATCCAGATTAGTTGCATTATAGTATTAGATTTGTCTGATTGTTGTCACTAGTTTCAGATTAAATTTTTTTGGCAAGAATAGAGGTGGTGGTGTGTCCTTCTCGGGGCATCACATCAGGAGCCCCATAACTGTTTGTATTATTTTTGGCAATGTGAAATTTGATCATCTGATTCAGGTGGTGGTTGCCAGGTTTCTTTAAATTAGGTACTTGTTTTTTCTCTTTGCAATTAATAGGTAAACTGTGGGTTGATAAATTTGAAGATATGTGGATATCCTGTTGCCCAACAACCTTTCACAATAGTTTTAGCATCCATTGGTAATTTTTACCTGAACCATGATAGATGGCTTGGTGATTTTCTGATTCTATCATAAATTCTGTATGTTTTAGCTGTTACACTTCTGTAAAGAGTTTTCCCCTCTCCCTTCTTTTCTTTTTTCTTGTTTTAAAGTATCATTGTGGACTCATGGATTTTCTGATTTAATTTTGATTGACTCCATTTCAGGTTCTCTTTTATATTTCTCCAGTGAATAAATTGGTGGGTGCCCTGATGACAGTGTTATCCCTTTTTCCAGGTAAGAGCGTAGCGGTTTCTACTCTACCTTTTTATAATTTGTCCTGGACCTTTTTTTAAAAAATTAATTTATTTATTTTTGGCTGCATTGGGTCCTTGTTGCTGCGCGCGAGCTTTCCTTAGTTGCGGAGAGTGGGGGCTACTCTTCATTGCGGTGTGTGGGCTTATCATTGTGGTGGCTTCTCTTGTTGTGGTGCCGGGCTTAGTTGCTCAGCGGCATGGTGGATCTTTCTGGACCAGGGCTTGAATCCGTGTCCCCTGCATTAGCAGGCGGATTCTTAACCATTGTACCACCAAGGAAGCCCTGTCCTGGACTTTGTTTTTTTAAATATTTATTTATTTTTATTATTTTGAATTTTATTTTATTTTTTATACAGCAGGTTCTTATTAGTTATCTATTTTATACATATTAGTATGTATACTTATTTATTTTTGGCTGCATCGGGTCTTCGTTGCTACCCGCGGGCTTTCTGTAGTTGTGGTGAGCAGGGGTTATTCTTCGTTGTAGTGCGCGGGCTTCTCATTCCAGTGGCTTCTCTTATTACAGACCATGGGCTCTAGGCACGAGGGCTTCATAGTTGTGGCACATGGGCTCAGTAGTTGTGGCTTGCAGGCTCTTGAGTGCAGGCTCAGTAGTTGTGGCACACGGGCTTAGATGCTCCACTGCATGTGGGATCTTCCTTGACCAGAGCTCAACTCCATGTCCCCTGCATTGGTAGGCGGATTCTTAACCACTGCTCCACCAGGGAAGTCCATGAACCTTTTTTTTTTTTGGTCCATGAACCTTTGAATGATAAAAATTTTCAAGGAAAAAGTGGTTAGGGTTACCATTCTATTTTTTTTTTCTCCAGAAGTTTATTTATTTTTATTTTAAAAAAAAATTTATTTACTTATTTGGCTGCACTGGGTCTTAGTTGCAGCACATGGGATCTTTTAGTTGAGACATGGGGTAATCTTTTTTTTAATTAATTAATTTTTAAAAAATTTATTTTATTTTTGTCTGTGTTGGGTCTTCGTTGCTGCGCACGGGCTTTCCCTAGTTGCGGTGAGCATGGGCTACTCTTCATTGTGGTGCACAGGCTTCTCATTGCGGTGGATTCTCTTGTTGCAGAGCACAGTCTCTAGGTACACAGGCTTCAGTAGTTGTGCCTCACGGGTTCTAGAGCGCAGGCTCAGTAGTTGTGGCGCATGGACTTAGTTGCTCCATGGCATGTGGGATCTTTCTGGACCAGAGCTCGAACCTGTGTCCACTGCATTGGCAGGCAAATTCTTAACCACTGTGCCACCAGGGAAGCAACATGAGGGAATCTATTAACTGTGGCATGTGGGATCTAGTTCCCTGACATTTTCACTTTGGCCATAGGTTTCTCTTTTGTCTGACATTTTCTTTTCTCTCTCGTTTTTTATTTTAATTTATTTTTTTATAAGCAGGTTATTATTAGACATCAATTATATACACATCAGTGTATACATGTCAATCCCAATCTCCCAATTCATCACACCAACACCACCCCACCCCCCGCTGCTTTCCCCCCTTGGTGTCCATACATTTGTTCTCTACATCTGTGTCTCTATTTCTGCCCAGCAAACTGGTTCATCTGTACCATCTTTCTAGGTTCCGCATATATGTGTTAATGTACAATATTTGTTTTTCTCTTTCTGACTTACTTCACTATGACAGTCTCTAGATCCACACAAGTCTCTACAAATGACCCAATTTCGTTCCTCTTTATGGCTAATATACCATTGTATATATGTACCACATATTCTTTATCCATTCGTCTGTTGATGGGCATTTAGGTTGCTTCCATGACCTGGCTGTTGTAAATAGTGCTGCAATGAACATTGGGGTGCATGTGTCTTTTTGAATTATGGTTTTCTCTGGATATATGCCCAGGAGTGGAATTGCTGGGTCATATGGTAATTCTATTTTTAATTTTTTAAGGAACCTCCATACTGTTCTCCATAATGGCTGTATCAATTTACAGTCCCACCAACAGTGCAAGAGGGTTCCCTTTTCTCCACACCGTCTCCAGCATTTGTTGTTTGTAGTTTTCCTGATGATGCCCATGCTAACTGGTGTGAGGTGACACCTCATTGCATTTCTCTAATAATTAGTGATGTTGAGCTGCTTTTCATGTGCCTCTTGGTCATCTGTATGTCTTTTTTGGAGAAATGTCTATTTAGGTCTTCTGCCCATTTTTGGATTGGGTTGTTCGTATTTTTAATATTGAGCTGCATGAGCTATTTATTTATATATTTTGGAGATTAATCCTTTGTCCACTGATTTGTTTGCAAATATTTTCTCCCATTCTGAGTGTTGTCTTTTGCTCTTGTTTGTGGTTTCCTTTGCTGTGCAAAAGCTTTTAAGTTTCATTAGGTCCCATTTGTTTATTTTTGTTTTTATTTCCATTACTCTAGGAAGTGGATCAAAAAAAGATCTTGCTGTGATTTATGTCAAAGAGTGTTCTTCCTATGTTTTCCTCTGAGTTTTACAGTGTCCAGTCTTACATTTAGGTCTCTACTCCATTTTGAGTTTAGTTTTGTGTATGGTGTTAGGGAGTGTTCTAATTTCATTCTTTTACACGTAGCTGTCCAGTTTTCCCATCACCACTTATTGAAGAGACTGTCTTTTCTCCATTGTGTATCCTTGCCTCGTTTGTCATAGATTAGTTGACTGTAGGTGCGTGGATTTATCTCTGGGCTTTCTATCCTGTTCCATTGATCTATATCTCTGTTTATGTGCCAGTACCATATTGTCTTGATTACTGTAGCTTTGTAGTACAGTCTGAAGTCAGGGAGTCTGATTCCTCCAGCTCTGTTTTTTTCCCCTCAAGACTGCTTTGGCTATTCAGGGTCTTTTGTATCTCCATACAAATTTTAAGATTTTTTGTTCTAGTTTTGTAAAAAATGCCATTGGTAATTTGATAGGGATTGCACTGAATCTGTAGATTGCTTTGGGCAGTATAGTCATTTTCACATTATTGATTCTTCCAATCCAAGAACGTGGTATATCTCTCCATCTGTTTGTATCATCTTTAATTTCTTTCATCAGTGTCTTATACTTTGCTGCATACAGGTCTTTTGTCTCATTAGGTAGGTTTATTCCTAGGTATTTTATTCTTTTTGTTGCAATGGTAAATGGGAGTGTTTCCTTAATTTCTCTTTCAGATTTTTCATCATTAGTGTATGGGAATGCAAGATATTTCTGTGCATTAATTTTGTATCCTGCAACTTTACCAAATTCATTGATTAGCTCTAGTAGTTTTCTGGTGGCATCCTTAGGATTCTGTATGTATAGTATCATGTCATCTGCAAACAGTGACAGTTTTACTTCTTTTCCAATTTGTATTCCTTTTATTTCTTTTTCTTCTCTGATTGCCATGGCTGGGACTTCCAAAACTATGTTGAATAAGTGGCAAGGCTGGACATCCTTGTCTTGTTCCTGATCTTAGAGGAAATGCTTTCAGTTTTTCACCATTGAGAATGATGTTTGCTATGGGCTTGTCGCATATGGCCTTTATTATGTTGAAGTAGGTTCCCTCTATGCCCACTTTGTGGAGAGTTTCTTTCATAAATGGGTGTTGAATTTTGTCAAAAGCTTTTTCTGCATCTATTGAGATGATCATATGGTTTTTATTCTTCAACTTGTTAATATGGTGTATCACATTGATTGATTTGCATATATTGAAGAATCCTTGCATCCCTGGGATAAATCCCACTCAATCATGGGGGTGTTGGTCACTTAACATCCTTTTAATTTGTTGTTGGGTTCTGTTTGCTAGTATTTTGTTGAGGATTTCTGCATCTATATTCATCAGTGATATTGGTCTGTAATTTTTTTTTTGTTTTTTTTTTTGTGGTACGTGGGCCTCTCACTGTTGTGGCCTCTCCCGTTGCGGAGCACAGGCTCCGGACGCGCAGGATCAGCGGCCATGGCTCACGGGCCCAACCGCTCCGTGGCATGTGGGATCCTCCCGGACCAGGGAACGAACCCGCATCCCCTGCATAGGCAGGCTGACTCTCAACCACTGCACCACCAGGGAAGCCCCCTCTGCAGTTTTTTGGAAGAGTTTGAGAAGCATGGGTGTTAGCTCTTCTCTAAATGTTTGATAGAATTCACCTGTGAAGCCATCTGATCCTGGACTTGTGTTAGTTGGAAGATTTTTAATCACAGTTTCAATTTCATTACTTGTGATTGGTCTGTTCATTTCTGCGGTGTCTCTTGTAACATCTCCTTTTTTATTTCTGATTTTATTGATCTGAGTCCTCTCCTTCTTTTTCTTCATCAGTCTGGCTAATGGTTTATCAATTTTGTTTATCTTCTCAAAGAACCAGCTTTTAGATTTATTGATCTTTGCTATTGTTTTCTTTGTTTCTATTTCATTTATTTCTGCTCTGATCTTTATGATTTATTTCCTTCTGCTAACTTTGGGTGTAAGGTTAGATTGTTTATTTGAGATGTTTCTTGTTTCTTTTTGTTTGTTTGTTTCTTGTTTCTTGATGTAGGATTGTATAGCGATAAACTTCCCTCTTAGAACTGCTTTTGCTGCATACCATGGGTTTTGGATCGTTGTGTTTTCATTGTCATGTGTCTCTAGGTGTTTTTTGATTTCCTCTTTGATTTCTTCAGTGATCTCTTGGTTATTTAGTAACGTATTGTTTAGCCCCTCCATGTGTTTGTGTTTTTTACCTTTGTTTCCCTGTAATTGATTTCTGATCTCATAGCCTTGTGGTCAGAAAAGATGCTTGATATGATTTCAATTTTCTTAAATTTACTGAGGCTTGATTTGTGACCCAAGATGTGATCTATCCTAGAGAATGTTCTGTGCGCACTTGAGAAGAAAGTGTAATCTGCTGTTTTTGGATGGAATGTCCTATAAATATCAATTAAATCTATCTGGACTACTGTGTCATTTAAAGGTTGTGTTTCCTTATTAATTTTCTGTCTGACTGATCTGTCCAGTGGTGTAAGTGAGGTGTTAAAGTCCCCCACTGTTATTGTTACTGTTGATTTCCTCTTTTACAGCTGTTAGCAGTTGCCTTATGTGTTGAAGTGCTCCTAGGTTGGTTGCATATATATTTATAATTGTTATATCTTCTTCTTGGATTGATCCCTTGATCATCATGTAGTGTCCTTCCTTGTCTCTTGTAACATTCTTTATTTTAAAGTCTATTTTATCTGATATGAGTATTGCTACTCCAGCTTTCTTTTGATTTCCATTTGCATGGAATATCTTTTTACATCCCCTCACTTTCAGTCTGTATGTATCCCTAGGTCTGAAGTGGGTCTCTTGTAGACATCATATATGTGGGTCTTGTTTTTGTATCCATTCAGCGAGCCTTTGTCTTTTGGTTGGGGCTTTTAATCCATTCACATTTAAGGTAATTATCAATATGTATGTTCCTATGACCATTTTCTTAATTGTTTTGGGTTTGTTTCTGTAAGTCCTTTTCTTCTCTTGTGTTTCCCACTTAGCAAAGTTCCGTTAGCGTTTGTTGTTGAGCTGGTTTGGTGGTGCTGAAATTTCTTAGCTTTTGCTTGTCTGTAAAGCTTTTGATTTCTCTGTGGAATCTGAATGAGATCCTTGCCAGGTAGAGTAGTCTTGGTTGTAGGTTCTTCCCTTTCAACACTTTAAATATGTAGTGCCACTCCCTGCTGGCTTGTAGAGTTTCTGCTGAGAAATCAGCTGTTAATGTTTCATGAATTCCCTTGTATGCTATTTGTCGTTTTTCCCTTGTTGCCTTTAATAATTTTTCTTTGTCTTTAATTTTTGTCAACTTGATTACTATGTGTCTCGGTGTGTTTCTCCCTGTGTCTATCCTGCCTGGGACTCTCTGTGCTTCCTGGACTTGGGTGGCTATTTCCTTTCCCATGTTAGGGAAGTTTTTGACTATAATCTCTTCAAATAATTTTTCGGGTCCTTTCTCTCTCTCTTCTCCTTCTGGGACCCCTATTATGCGAATGTTACTGCGTTTAATGTTGTCCCAGAGGTCTCTTAGGCTGTCTTCACTTCTTTTCATTCTTTTTTCTTTATTCTGTTCCACAGCAGTGAATTCCACCATTCTGTCTTCCAGGTCATTTATCCGTTCTTCTGCCTCAGTTATTCTACTATTGATTCCTTCTAGTGTATTTTTCATTTCAGTTACTGTATTGTTCATCTCTGTTTGCTCCTTAATTCTTCTAGGTCTTTGTTAAACATTTCTTGCATCTTCTCGATCTTTGCCTCCATTCTTTTTCTGAGGTCCTGGATCATCTTTACTATCATCATTCTGAATTCTTTTTCTGGAAAGTTGCCTATCTCCACTTCATGTAGTTGTTTTTCTGGGGTTTTATTTTGTTCCTTCATCTGGTACATAGTCCTCTGCCTTTTCATCTTGTCTATCTTTCTGTGAATGTAGTTTTTGTTCCACAGGCTGCAGGATTGTAATTCTTCTTGCTTCTGTTCTCTGTTCTCTTTTTTCTCATTGAAATTTGTGCAAGCATAGCTTATTAAAATTTTTATAGGAGAGTCCCACTATTTTGATTGTATTTTTTTAATTTTTATTTTGTTTTTTTATACAGCAGGTTCTTATTAGTTATCTACTTTGTACATATTAGTGTGTACATGTCAATCCCAATCTTCCAATTCATCCCACCACCACCCCCACGTCCCACATTCCCCCCTTGGTGTCCATACATTTGTTGTCTACATCTGTGTCTCTACTTCTGACTTGCAAACCGGTTCATCTGTACCATTTTTCTAGATTCCACATATATGTGTTAATATACGATATTTGTATGTCTCTTCTGACTTACTTCAAGGGAGTTCCACTATTTAAAGCAGAATATACAACTCTTGTTTTTCCTTTACCTTATTATGAGCCAAACTGTTCACCAATATTGTATGTTTTAGGCATGATTGAACATGGTCTCAGTGATAGTTCTCAATATAGACCCCGAAAGAGTATGTCTGAAGATGTTGGGCTTCAAGAAAGTAATCCCACTGAAGATGAGTTTGTTTCTATGCCTGCTCCTGACATTTCAAATACCAACTTGGAAACTGTTGAGAAAATCATGATGAGAAACCATGGAAGAGATGCTGCCATGAAGACTGAAGAGCCTTTTTTCCAGGTAGATGATGACAGCAGTGAAGGACAGGAACCCAATGACAGCAATCAATATTTGAAACCTCCTTCTCGCCCATCTCCAGAGTCTTCAGAAAGTGACTGGGAGACCTTGGATCCTAGTGTCTTAGAGGACTCCTCCTTGAAAGAAAGAGAACAGGTGGGATCAGAACAGACAAACTCATTTCTAAAGGACTCTTTGCCCTCAGACAGTCCTCCGATTACTGTACAACCTCAAGCTAACACAGGCCAGGTAGTCCTGATACCAGGGATAATTTCTGGTTTGGAAGAGGACCAGTATGGCATGCCCCTGGCCATCTTCACAAAGGTAAGGTTTAAAATGCTTTATTAAGGCCCTTAAGGATATAACAAAATCCTCTTAGAATTTAACTTTTAGTGTTAAACACATTTTCAGTCTGAAAATTTTTCTTTGACTGTAAAATACACAGTGCTTTGGCATCTGTGACCATAGTGTAAGGCTACAGAGAATTAATTCAGGGGATTTTGAGGTCACCAATCACTGTATTTGGCCTGTTTTTAATTATTCAGGTTTATCTTTGGTGGGGGAGGAGGCAGTCTTGATTACATTAAATGAATGTATATTAAAATACGACAATTCCAAAAGCTACAAAAAAGCTTAGATGGCTAACGTAAATTTTAGCACCCCTCATAGGTATAATATAGTGTTTTGGTTAACTTGCCCTAAAAACTATTTTTTAATCTTTTTATGAAAAAACATTCAGAATGCATTTATGATTTAACTTAAACACAACGTAGTAAATCTAATTGAATCTTTGAGCCAGTATCTTATGTCCTAGGGTATCATTTCTTAATTTCAGGAATATTTTAGGATTCTGGAAGCGACATTTGGGTTCTTTTGATTTTTCATTCTACTCACGAGAAACTCCTTATTTTATTGCCATTCATGAATTAGTTTTCAAAATGGAGCAGAAGAAAAAAAATCCCCTTTTTTTTAAAAAAAATAAAATTTATTTATTTATTTATGGCTGCATTGGGTTTTCACTAATGTGCGCAGGCTTCCTCTAGTTGCAGCGAGCAGGGGCTATTCTTCATTGTGGTGCGTGGGTTTCTCATTGCGGTGGGTTCTCTTGCTGCGGAGCATGGGCTCTAAGCGCACGGCCTTCAGTAGTTGTGGCAGATGGGCTTAGTTGTTCCACGCTATGTGGAATCTTCTCGGATCAGGAATCGAACCAGTGTCTCCTGTATGTTTCATTTTTTAGTCAAAAAGTATTTATTGCCTTCCTATGTGCTAGGCTCGTACTAGGTTCTAAATTCTTGCAACCATGGTCTTGCAATCTACCATAAAAGACAGATACATCTGTCCAGTAACTAGAGCAATGTTTTATGATTTCCCTAAGTACCTTCCTTTATGCCTGAAGTAAAAGAAATTGGATAGTATTGACTTGAACATGTATTTCCACTATATGATAAATTCTTTCTGGGTGTATTCAGTATTACAAATAAGTACTTGCCCCAAGTCAGTGTTGCTGAATAGTTAACAGAAAATGCTGTCTTTGTTCATTTTGTGACCTGTTAGGGGATGCTGAAATTATCTTAATTGGTTTCATGATTGAACTAATGCACATTTTCTTAAAACTGGGATTCAGGAGCCTGGGGAGAAAACTCAGGGCTCTCAAACTACTGAGTATACTCAATAGACGCAAATTGTGGGTTTTCTGAATTCATATGTGAGTGTCATGACTGCCTGTACTTTTTGGAGCCCTTACTTTGCTGCTTCACCCACCCACTCTAATTTTTATCACTGTGGAGATATCAAGAGGGAGGGATTTTGTTTTTGTCTGCCAGGTTGCTGAATTAAAGCAATGTTAATGTGTTCCGTGTGCTGTTAATAAACTGTTTGGCAGAATATTCTTTTTGTGTCCATTATACCAGTACTGAATATATGATGGGCTTACCACCATCATTATGGTAAATTAAACTTTTTTTTTGGTTTTATGTTTTATTGTGTGATGATTCAAATCTAACTTGTTTAATCACAGTTTCAAATACAATCGCTGATTCTTTCATGTCAGTAGCTTTCAAATATGGAATATACTTAAAAGTGAATTGCCTTTAGGCTTTTTTTCTCTTGAATATGAGAGTACAAGTAAAAATACTTGTACAGAAGAACTACGTTAAAAAGCATATTTAAAAATATATATATTATTTATTTATTTATTTTTGGCTGTGTTGGGTCTTCGTTGCCGCACATGGGGTTTCTTTATTTGTGGTGAACGGGGGCTACTCTTTGTTGTGGTGTGCGGGCTTCTCATTGCAGTGGCTTCTCTTGTTGAGGAGCACGGGCTCTAGGTGCATGGGCTCAGTAGTCGTGGCTCACGGGCTCTGGAGTGCAGGCTCAGTAGTTGTGGCACATGGGCTTAGTTGCTTTGTGGCATGTGGGATCTTCCCGGACCAGGGCTCAAACCTGTGTCCCCTGCATTGGCAAGAGGATTCTTAACCACTGCACCACCAGGGAAGCCCACAGTTTGCAACTGTTTTAGCAAAAAAAAATATATGAAAGAATTAAAAGTATATGTAGTTGGAAACCAAAATTTTTTTCTGCCATATGTATTAAACTGCTTTATGTATTGCTTCTGAGTTTATATTTGGTTTGCTTGCTTACAGGGTATCATATTCAAATTTAGGGAACCTACATATAACTTGTGACTAGCTAAAAAGTAATGGATGCATGTTTTTTAGTTTTATTTAAGTGTCACTATACTATTTTTTTTCCTCTCAACATTGTTTTTAGTTCATCCGTAATTTTGCATGAAGTCGTGTATTATTATTCCTCTGTAGTTTTCTGTTTTCGGCTCTTCTGTAGCTTACGAATTCTGTGGATGGACATCTACGTTGTTTTCAGTTTCTGGCTACTACAAATAATGCTTCTATGAAATTCTTATTTGGAAATCTTGGCTGTATACATGCAAGCATTTCTTTAGGATTCAGTACCTAGAAGTGGGAATACTGGATTACAGGGAATGGGTATGTTAGCTTTACTAGAATAATTCCAAACTGTTTTCTAAAGTGGTTGTGACAGTTTGCATTCCCATAGCAGTAGTTAAGAGTTCCCATTGTTTCACATTCTTACCAACACTTGTTATTGTCAAACTTCCTAATACTTAGCCAATCTGGTAGTATCTTCTGGCTCTTAGTTTGTAATTTTTTTTCAGTAGTCACTGTTGAGGTTGAGCATCTTTTCATGTTCTTCTTAACCATTTGGATTTCCCTTTGTGTAGTAATTGTTCAAAGCTTCTGGGTTGTTTCCCTTGTTGTCACTGATTTATGGGACTTAAAGCTTTGTAGTTTTGGCTTTCACATTTTGGGTTTTATCTACCTGGAATTAATTTTTGTGTATGGTTGAGAAAGGGAGTCTGTCTCTGTGCTTTTTGTTGTTTCATTGGTGTATCTGTCCCTGCGTCAGTCCTGCATTGTGTTAATTACCATGTATGTTGAGTCAGGCAGAGATTCCTCTCTTGCTATTGTTCTTCAAGAGTTTCTTAGCCCTTTGCATTTCCACATTAATTTTAGGATCAACTTAAGTTCTCACTCACAGAGGTTGAGATTTTGAGAGATTACCTTTAAACGCTAGATAAAATTTTGTAGAGAACTGACATCCCTGCAGTATGGAGGCTTCCAGTTCATGAACATGCTTATCATCCCTGAACAGAGGAGAGATGAGAAAATGCCAGTTGGTCCTGATGGCATTGTAGCCCTTCCCAAGTCGCAATGGAGAAGGCACTATGCTTTTGCAGCTCTCTAGCAGATCAGCTCACAACAGGTTTGCCAGATTTACCAAGCTGAGGTGTGTTTTTTGACGTTATTTGTTTTTTAGTTTTAATTGTGGTTTAAAAAAAAAAACAACATAAGGTTTATCTTTACCATTTTTTAAAAATTTATTTTTATTTTTTTCTTTATTCTTGGCTGCATTGGGTCTTTGTTGTGCGTGGGCTTTCTCTAGTTGCGGCGAGCGGGGGCTACTCTTCGTTGCGGTGTGTGGGCTTCTCATTGCAGTGGCTTCTCGTTGTGGAGCATGGGCTCTAGGGACACGGGCTTCAGTAGTTGTGGCACGTGGGCCTAGTAGTTGTGGCTCACAGGCTCTAGAGCTCAGGCTTTAGTAGTTGTGGTGCATGGGCTTAGTTGCTT
The DNA here is from genome assembly GCF_003676395.1 of Aethalodelphis obliquidens. Lineage (NCBI taxonomy): Eukaryota > Metazoa > Chordata > Mammalia > Artiodactyla > Delphinidae > Aethalodelphis > Aethalodelphis obliquidens. The sequence continues at coordinate 43,926,991 of NW_020837949.1, read as the reverse complement.
TGCGGCATGTGGGATCTTCCCAGACCAGGGCTCGAACCTGTGTCCCCTGCATTGGCCGGCAGATTCTTAACCACTGTGCCACGAGGGAAGCCCCATCTGTACCATTTTTTTTTAATTAATCAATTAATTTATTTATTTTTGGCTGTGTTGTGTCTTCGTTTCTGTGTGAGGGCTTTCTCTAGTTGTGGTAAGCAGGGGCCACTCTTCATCGCGGTGTGTGGGCCTCTCACTATCGCGGCCTCTCCTGTTGCGGAGCACAGGCTCCAGACGCGCAGGCTGAGAAGTTGTGGTTCATGGGCCTAGTTGCTCCGCGGCATGTGGGATCTTCCCAGACCAGGGCTCAGACCTGTGTCCCCTGCATTAGCAGACAGATTCTCAACCACTGTGCCACCAGGGAAGCCCATCTCTACCATTTTTAAGTGCACAATTCAGTGGTGTTAAGTGTATTCTCATGGTTGTACTACAGATGTCTAGAACTTTCTCATCTTGCAAAACTGAAACACTATAACCTTTAAACCACAACTCCCCATTCTCCCCTCACCCCAGCTCTTGTCACCCATCATTGTTTCCATGAACTTGACTACTTTAAAATACCTTACATAAGTGGAATCATAATACAGCATTTATCTTTTTGTGACTATCCTCTTTCAGTTAACATAATGTCCTCAAGGTTCATCCATGTTGTAGCATACGATAGGATTTCCTTCCTCCTCAAGGCTGAATAATATTCCATTGTACGTATACACCACATTTTCTTTATCCATTTATCCATCGATGGACGTATGGGTTGCTTCTACCTTTTGCCTATTTTGAGTAGTGTGGCTGTGAGCATAGGTGTGCAGATATCTCTTCAATTTTCTTTTTTTTTTAACCATTATATACTGCAGCTCCAAATGTGGAAGTTAAAATAAAGTATCCTAGAAAAGTGGAAAGCCATGGTGAGTTTGGCTGTAGAGGCTGCTCTATGTGAAAGTACCCAGGCTCTTGCTGCCACCAGACACTGAAGACCTTTAAAAGATTTAGGCTAAATTGACCATCGTTAAAAGTAATGATGGCAAAATTTTAAGGCCATTTTGATCTACTATTTAAAATAACTTTATAAATACGTAATACTTTCACATGGTTCAATATTCAAAAGGTTCCAAAGCATCTATAATAAAAAGTCTCTCTCATTCCATACCCTGCTATTCAGTTGCTCTCTCCAGGGGCAACCAACCTTATCTATATCTTTTTTTTTTTTTTAAGCAAAATATTCCTTGGAGATGAACTTCATCACTCGCTGCAGTGTGTTCCATCATATAGAAGAACATTTATTCATTGCCCTGTTCATGAATAGTTAGGGTTCCTGTCTTCTGCAATGATAAGCAATGCTGCAATAAATAACTTTTTACAAATCCCACACATGAACAGGTGTATCTGTAGGGTAAATTACAAGAAGTAAAATGTTGGGTCAAAGAATATATGTATGTATAATATTTTAGGGAAATTTTTTTTCATATTTTTAAAAAGCTTTGAACTATTGATTTTTTTAAAAAAAACACATTCTTAGTTTTCATGCTGTTATAGACTTAGCCAAGAATTCCACTGTTGACGGTAGACTTTTCTTCTCTAACAGAATCAATTATGAAATGCAATACTATGAGCAATTAAATCAATCTTTGTAAAAATTGGCAGTTCTGAGGATGCCTTTATCAAGAAGGATTCTCAGGCCTAGTTGGGGGAGTAGGGTATTCTGGGGTCCATATCAAGTTTGAAAGAGCATTCAATATTATAGTATTTATGTTTAGAAACAGGTAGTTGGGGAGCGGGGAGCCTGTCGTTTTTAATACATAGCACACAAAGTAAAGCATGACCTGTGAGCCTTGCACCAGCTGTTTGAGTGATTTGGCCTAAGGACCAGGGGTCCTTTCCACCTTTAGTCACAAGAGGGTGTGGGTTGAGAAGCACTGTATACTCAGTATGTCTCATGCATAGACATAGATTTATTTTTGCTGCTTCTATTAGTTGGCGTTTTATAGAGCAGAGGAAGACACTGTCAAGAAGAAGAATAAAACCAGGTTTCTAGACATACATTCCAACTTTTGGAAGTCTTCTTTCATGTTAAGTATATAACAACCAGCTGTGAGGTACAAGGCAGATGGTAGATGCATGGAAGGACCTGCAGTAGCAGAAGGGGTGTGTCCTGCCCTCCGAGAAATTCGTCTCATGAGGGAAACAAGACACTATCCAGATAACTATAGTCAGTGTTTCTTAAAAAAAGGTGAGAATAAAAAATAAATGAATGAAACTGTCATCAGACTTGATTGAAACAAATTCAGGGTTTCAGCAAGTCCTCCCTCCTGCCTTCACATGCAGATTGTGCCACTAGTTGGAAATCTATCTTGATATAGAATCTTTCAGCAGAAATTCCATTTCCTCCTTCAGTGCATCACTCCAGTGCTAACACCTTTATTTTCAGGATATAGGCTGCTTTCTGTACACTTAACTCCCTGCTGTGGCTTGGTGGTTAAAGTATAATTTTCAGGGCAATGGTATTTTCAAATGCAATTCAAATGGAAAGCAATTAAATACACTACTGCCACTGTCATTTGTGCTTTAAACATTTAGTAGAAAGTGTCTTGAAATACTGCTGCATAATTTTAAACAATAGGACAGTAAAATAATTGCTATGCAGTGTTTGCCCTTCTTATAATAGTACTTTGCTGGTTATGTGCAAATGCATGTGTTTTAAAATTTTACTGGAAGAACAAACAGCTTTCTACTAAACAACATACTTTTTAATGGGCTTAATACTTCATTTCCTAAATGAAAAAAAATTCGGTTTGTTAGTTACAGTGGAGGCTTTTAAGTTGAACCGAGGAACAAAGTGGTCAAGTAAGACAACCTTCATGGTAGACTATTTTGCCAAGATTGACCATTCATGCGGACCTATGATTATTATTATTGGAATATTATTGTATTGAGTCAAAGATCAGCTGTGTTAGGAATGGTGTGGGGTTGGGGAAAGATGGGGAGTTTTTTTTCCTACTATTAGCTCTCTAGGCTTGAGGAGAGACGGGCTGTTCCATTACTTTTCTAATATTTTCTATTACTCCTGTAATTCAGGGATATCTGTGTTTGCCTTATATGGCATTGCAGCAGCACCATCTTCTCTCTGATGTCACCATTCGAGGATTTGTTGCTGGAGCTACTAACATCCTTTTTCGACAACAGAAACACCTCAGTGATGCCATTGTGGAAGTAGGTTACATATGAGTGTGGGTCCTTGACACCGCTGGTCTGTTTTCCTTCTTTCTTTTTGTTTTTCTTTTTTTTTTAATGTCTTTATTGGAGTATAGTTGCTTTACAATGGTGTGTTAGTTTCTGCTGTACAACAAAGTGAATCAGCTATATATATACATATATCCCCATTTCTCCTCCCTCTTGCATCTCCCTCCCTCCCACCCTCCCTATCCCACCCCTCTAGGTGGTCACAAAGCACCGAGCTGATCTCCCTGTGCCATGCGGCTGCTTCCCACTAGATATCTATTTTACATTTGGTAGTGTATATATGTCCATGCCACTCTCTCAATCCATCCCAGCTTACCCTTCCCCCTCCCTGTGTCCTCAAGTCCGTTCTCTACGTCTGTGTCTTTATTCCTGTTGTGCCCCTAGGTTCTTCAGAATCTTTTTTTTTTCTTTAGATTCCATATATATGTGTTAGCATACAGTATTTGTTTTTCTCTTTCTGATTCCTTCTTTCTTAATTGGAATTTGGGGCATAGTAATAATACTAATCGTGGTAATAATTGCTTCCTTTGCCAGGCATCCTAAGCGCCTTAGGTATATGAACTGGTCTGGTTTTCATAACAGCCTTTGAAATAGGCATTGTTACTGTCTGTATTACACCTGCAGAAGCTAAGGAACAGAGAGATCAGACAGCTACTAACTGGATGAGCCAGGATTCCTACCTAGGCAATCTGGTCCTACTACAGTCTCACAATTAAAATGTGTTTATCGTATAAATATTTTAAATACTTCTAGCTTGTTTAATGTGCCCCAATATCAAGAGGAAGGAACTAGAGAAAAATATTTGACATCTTATTAATATATAAGAAATTTAAATAATTTGTTCAATTTTACAATTAATGTTTTACAAATGCGTGAGGGTAATTTCGGCCACCCTAAGGTTTTTGTAGTTTCTAACAGAAAGTACCAGAATGTGCCTCCTGGGAAAACGTTTATAATACAATAAATGAAAAATCTGGGATTCAAAACTATATGTATCCCAATTTTGAGGGAGAAAAATACATATACTTTCCAAGGCAGGAGGATACAGATGGGAGGACCACAGAGTTTTCTCAACATTATTGGTTACATTCTAGGTCTGAAGTTGGTTGGCAAGTTCATGGGTATTTGTTTTATTATTATACTTTAAAACTAACCTGTAAGTTAAATATATTTCTTTCTGTATCAAGTATTACATAATAAAAATATTCCAAAGTGTCTGTGCAATCAAAGGAAAAATTTTTAGGAATTATATTTAATTGTATTCATTTCTGTTTGTATGAAAAAGGTGATTTTAACTATATATTTCTATATTTTCCAAAATATTTAGTCAACGTGAATTACTTCTATAATTCAAGATTAAATATTTATGCATATATTTTCTAAGAACAGAAAATGAGCATTTTTAAAATAGTGAAAGAAAAAAAAACTTCAGTGTAAAAAACCTGTCTCTTTCTTAGGCTCACCTTTTGAGAACGCTGTTATTCATATTTTTTATTTCCAGCTCCAACTTCCCAGTAGTTACTCTTTAAAGTGTGGCATGGATATCTGCGTGAATGCCCAGACTCTGACTTATACCCGGGTACCCTCTAGGTAGAAGAAGCTCTGATCCAGATCCATGATCCAGAACTCAGGAAGCTGCTTAACCCAACCACTGCAGACCTAAGGTTCGCAGATTACCTAGTGAGGCATGTGACCGAGAACCGAGATGATGTCTTCCTGGATGGCACGGGCTGGGAGGGAGGTGACGAATGGATTCGAGCCCAGTTTGCAGTCTACATCCATGCACTGCTGGCCGCCACGCTGCAGTTAGGTAAGGAGCTCACAGCCTCTTGCTCATTTTGTAACTCTTAAGATGTTTTGAATTGCATAAGAAACAAGTTTATGAAAAATTACCTGTCACTCCCTTATACAGACTTAACTACTCTTTGCATTTTGACTACTTGATATCCTTCTAGACCTTTTTCTAAGCCTGTGTTTTGGATTTTAGTTTTGTGGTACTTGTGGTAGTCCTTTTACAAACGTGGATCCCGTTCTTCATGTTTTTTATAACTTAGTTTTTCTTTATAATAGAAACATAAACATATTATCAAGAGAGTAAATGCAGATTTTCGTCACTTTTTACATGGCCCCTTAGTATTCCACCATATAGAAGGGTATATCAGTATTTGAGTGCTATTTATAAACACTGCTTACATGTTAAGATATATAATGGGTGAAAAGAAATATAAAAAATAGAAATCATTGAAAATCACATTCTGAGTGATTAGACCTTCAAATTTATCCCCCATTCTGAGAAATTTTATCCCTATTAAGTGGTTAAAATGGAACAGGCAAACATAGAATCACTGCTGAGTTAAAATTATCTCATTCCCCATGGAAAAGAATATATACAATGAGAAAATGAAGCTCTGCAATGAGCTCTCACACCATGGACACCTACCACCCTGGACACTTAGCATATATTCATTAGCTTTGGTGGTGGTGGTGTTAAAAGAGTATAGAGCTTTTGGTTTTCCTCTTTTCAATTATCCAACTATTTCACAGTTGCTTTTTTAAAAAATGTAGTGGAATCCACATAACCTAAAATTTACCATCGTTACCATTTATGAGTGTATCGTTCCACAGTGACATTAAGTACCTTCACATTGTTGTGTTAGTAGATTTTTAAATCAACCTCACTACTGCCACCTCCCAGGTTAGTTCTTCACATAATATATATAGTTTTAAACTCAGGCTTCGGGCATGTTCTTCATTCACTAGGAAAGCTAATGGAGCGACTCCTTATTTGCTAATGGGATTTTTTTTTTGAATGTCTGCCTCTTCTATAGCTGTAGCAGCTGAGACCCCAAAATTAAATCCTCTAACCCAGAATCATTCAGTTTATCTAGTAAGAAAACCCAAGTCTCCACCAGCCATGTAGCTTCCTGAGTAATTAATTTACTTCTTAAAAATATTTGCCCGGGTAGCTGTGAGCACTGAGTAATACATAGTAGCTAACTTTTGGGGGGAACGTTTAACATGTGCAGCACCCCCTTTTTTGAGCACTTAACATCTGCTAACTCATTTCATCCTCCCAGCAATCCTAGAGGTAGATACTGTGTCATCCTCATTTTACAGAAGAGAAAGTGAGGGATAGAGAGGTTAAATAGTTTGCTCTTCCACCTGGTAAGAGGCTGAGCTGGGACTTCAGCCCAAGAAGTCTGGCTCAGGCCCAAGCTCTTAAAGGAAATTCAGACCAATGAGCTGTTTGAGGAGTATGTTCTTAAAAGAACTTCCTTATGCTGCATACAGAACCGTGTTATGTCCTTCTCTTCCTCTCCCAGCAAAAAAAGTCACATGTTTCACCCTCAAAGCAAGCAACTTGAAGTTAACATATGAAGCAATAGCTATTTGAATCAGTCCTCAAAACCTTTTCTATCCTTCCAAGTAGAAGAAACGCTCCTCATTGAAGCTTCGCCTCGATAGCGATAAAGCCAAAAAGTTTTAAGCATTAAATATATGAAAATCTCCTTGTTATTTTAAGTATTTTGACTGTGAAATGCATGGAAACTCAAGAGTAAGTTTCACTGAATAGTGAGGCAAAGAAAAGTAAATAGTGTCTAAAAAGAACCAATTAATGTATTCTTTCTAATTGCCTTTCTTAGAAAAATGGCATTTGTGAGAAGATGAAAAGATACCCTAATTGCCTGCTCCATGTGTAGACATCAGTATGTTTAACCCACTGTCCAGCCTATAGATTTTAATAAATAATACTATGCCTCCTTACCTTGGTAAGGAGAACTTGGAAATATTTTGGAGTTTTAAGGAACCTTAGAAAATATTTGGCTCAACCTCCTTATTTTCTAGTAAGAAAAATGAAATTCTTAGTGAGTAAGTGACTTACCAAAGGCCACATCACTTCTTAACAGGATTTCTGGAATTAGACCCAAGATTCCTAACATCTGGTAGGCTGTCTCCCCAAGAAAGCAGGGGGACAGGGAGGCTAAAGCCATTTCTTTACTGGTTTAGGTTATTAATCTTTACATCCCTGACTGACTACAGTCCAGCTCAACTTTCAAATATTTACTTGACAGATAATGAAAAGATCTTATCAGACTATGGGACGACCTTTGTTACAGCATGGAAGAACACTCACAACTACAGGGTCTGGAACAGCAACAAGCATCCAGCACTTGCAGAAATAAATCCAAAGTAAGCACATCCTCTGAAGGTTGATAGAGGTGGTTCACTTACTAAGTGTGCCCCAGCATAAAGAAAATCATATCTTTTTTAAAAAAAAAAGAAAAGAAAATCATATCTTAACTCTGATGATATTGTGAATATCTTCAAGAATCTCCCTGAGTAGATTTTTATAAAAAGGCTCCCAAGTACAGAGAAGCAGCTGAAAACTGCTTCCCTATTCACACTTCTTACCCACAAAGCACAAGGCATTTTGGAAGCACTAACATTTCTCCCAGCTTCCAGCGTGATTTGGAGACAAAGTCCTGGCCTGTGAGGATCCTCCTACCTCATGGTTCTTCCCTCCCTTTCGCTGGATCTCTGCCTCAGCAGAATGGTCAAACAAGACAGAACCCTTGAGGGAAATAGCACTGGTTAAAACTGAGAGGTTATTTTATTTTATTTATTTTTATTTTTTTAAACTGAGAGGTTATTCTAAAATATGAAGTGTGAACAACTAAAGTTAATATTTAAACTCCTAGATTTGCAGTCAAATCTGATGCAGTTTCCACATCAGATTCTAGATCTAACAAAATTTAATACCTGTCACAGTGCCGACTGCTGGGCAAAGAGTTTATCCCATGTAAAAGACATTTAAACATGCTGGGGAGTGGGGCCATTAAGAAATAATACTATGTGAATGGCAGAGTAGCGTCTAAGGAGATCAATTAATATAATGCGTACATCTTGGCAACTTCTTTTCTAAATTAAAATATATAATTTTTTATTTACAATACAAGTATACGCTGAACGTTTGTTTTCATTTGTGTTTTAAACTTTACTTCTCGGTGAGAATCTGACAAAAATCAACTTAGTACTGATTACCATATTATTTGGGAACTATGGTAAACTTAGCTCAACTGGGGATGTGATTTAAGTGGTGCTACAAATACAAAACCCAGGAATTATGTCATAGTAACTTGCAGAAGCATCTGTAAGGAAGCAGGGTTTGGGAGAACATGTCTGCCAATATTTTGTACCTATCAAGAACAATGACTAGGTTCAGGACCGATTTGGGGGAATTTAATCCTCATACTGGGCTGTAGCAGAAACCTATGTTGCCATTTGGGTGTGGTAAAAACATAGAGAATTAAAAGGCACAAGCGTTTTAATGGTATTAAATGAAAGGACTAAGTTCAGAGTTTTCTCCCTCACTAACCACAAGGTCTGTGTTCTAGAGAGTAATAAGGAGAAACAGATGTGAGTTTGTTTGCCTGGCGGTGCTCCTTGTGGTAGTGCTGGGGGAGTGACCGTTCGTAGTTTGGTCTCCTCCCCGGTACTCTGACCCTTAGCCTGGTCAGATTGTTACGCAGCCCCTGCGTCTGCTGTAGTGCCTTTAACTTGAAGCAGCTCGACAGATTGTGTTGCAGGTCCATATGAGGATTAGCTGGAATGTGTTTTAAAGGAATGTAAAAACAATACTTTTAAAAATATGTAAATAAATTGCGGTTACTTAGATTGAGGAGAAAGCTGAAGAAAAGGGCCAGGAAAAAAAAAAGGTAGGGAAATTATGCAGATATGACCATCAGCAGATTTTCACCAAATTCAAAACAAGAAATGATAGTCTTCAACTGTCAGCAGGGGGTATAATTTGGAAATATTCAAAACTAAATGTAAGGTTTGAGATCTATGAAACCCTTTCTTCAACTCCTAAAGATCGGAGAAGGTAGTCCTCTGACTTCCCTTAAAAGCAGCAGGCATGTTTCATCCTTTAAGCACAGCGTTTGCAGGAATAGAGAATGATGAACTAATCTCTCAATTCTTTCCAACCGGAGACTCAGAAATCCAGAAAAAGAGGGATTGTTAACGTATGCTTAACATGGCCAATATATCAATTTGTTTTCATTTGAAAAGCCATAAATAGCATTTTGATATTTCAATAAGCGGCTACAAATTTCTCTAGGTCACTTTCTTTGTTAGACATTGACAGAGAGACCCCTGCGTATGAGATAAGAATTTGAATATTTATTGATGCCTTCTTTTATAGTGTAAAGTTGATCAGGTTGCCTGATTTTAAAATGTCGGTGCTTGGGCCCCACCCCAGACCAGGTAACTCAGAACATTAGGGCAGCACTAACACAAACCATCCCCACCCAAGGAAAAAAGCACACCTATTTTACAAGCAAGGACATAAGCTCAGAGGGACTTACATAACTGTTAAGTGGAGAGCTGTGATCAAAGCCCTGTTTCCTATATCTCATTTGGAGCACTGCCACCCGGCTGAGTCACCCCTGCGAGGGAGGTTTCCTGATTCTTCCATGTGATAACTGTGTTGCAGCTTTATTGGTGAAATACTCATAGTCTAAACTCAAACTTTGTTTTACAGCCATCCTTTCCAAGGCCAGTATTCAGTGTCAGACATGAAGTTAAGATTCTCACAGTGAGTATTTAGGGAAAATACTAGGAACAGTCTTACGTCTGAATGTATGCCATGTGTTTCATTGCTAATTGGGAATTGTTTTTCTCCACTTCACAGACTTGTGCTTCAAATAGTAACCAAATATGTGCATAACATTCTCTAGCTCAGCAGTGTGTATGTTTCAAAGTGAAAACACTGCTGTTTCATGGAGAATGGTGTGAACTAATAGCCAGATTTGCCATTTTTGTTCTGGTGAAGTTACTTTAGCATATTGTGACTGTAGGAAGAGTTAAGCATGCATCCTTACGCCCTTACCACTTTTTGGCTTATTCTTTTAGTGTTTTCTGAAGATTCACGTGCTTAGAATGTTAGTAAATTAATTGATGCATAACAAATAATGCATTATTTAGCTTCTTTTCGCAGTACTGATTTGAGGGGTGGTTATGGAGTGGTGGATGTATACCTGAGAAATTTTTTAAAATTGTACTTAACATTCCTCTCCTTTACTCAGTTCTGTTCAAAACAGTGAACGTGGCAAAAAACTTGGAAACGTCATGGTCACAACGAGTCGGAATGTTGTGCAAACAGGAAAAGCTGTTGGTAAGGATGTCTTGGGCAGGAACAGATTGGAATCATAACACATCTCTTCTCTATCCTCAATATGTCATTGATAAAAACATAAAGTTGTAGAGATCTGTGTATCACATAATAATGCAAGATGGTCGAATACAGAGGTTTTTGTTTTAAATTTTGGGCTTATTCATTAAAACAATTCTTGTGGCACTAGATGATGTCAAACCAAGTTTAGCAAATTTTGTCCTGTCTGTTCTGTTACCAGGATTCAAGCTTCTCTGGAGTTTTTCCTCCATTCCCTGAGCTGCCCACAGTTCTTGTTTTTTTTTTTTTTTTTTTTAATTAATTAATTAATTTATTTTTGGCTGCACACGGGCTTTCTCTAGTTGCGGCCAGCAGGGGCTACTCTTCGTTGCAGTGCACGGGCTTCTCATTGCGGTGGCTTCTTTTTGCGGAGCACGGTGGCTTCTTGTTGCGGAGCACGGGTTCTAAGCGCACGGGCTTCAGTAGTTGTGGGTCATGGGCTCTAGAGCGCAGGCTCAGTAGTTGTGGCTCACGGGCTTAGTTGCTCCGCGGCATGTGGGATCTTCCCTAGACCAGGGCTCGAACCCATGTCCCCTGCATTGGCAGGCGGTTTCCCAACCACTGTGCCACCAGGGAAGTCCCAGCCCACAGTTCTTTATAAATAGTAGAGAGCCATAATAATAAAGTAGGCATTAGGAGTTGCCGTCTTTTAAGGTAGTATCACACAATAAAGAAGATCAATGAAACCAACAGTTGTTTTTATGAAAAAATCAACAACATTAGTGAAACCTTTTAGACTAATATTAAAGAGAAAAAGAAGATACAAATTACCAGTATTGGGCATGAAAGAGGGGACACCACTGTAGATCTTACAGAAATTAAAAGGATAATAATATTGTGAATAATTTTATGCCAATTTTTCAACAACTTAGGTAAAATCTACAATTTCCTTGAAAGACTCAAATCGCCAAAACCAATGCAGTAAAGAAATAGAAAATCTGAATAGCCCTATATCTATTAAATAAGTTGAATTAAAATTTAAAAGCTTGCCACAAGGTTTTAAATATAATCTAAACACAGATGGCTTCACTTATGAATTTTATCAAACATTTAAGGAATAATGCTACTGTTATACAAACTCTTTCAGAAAGTAGTGGTTGAGGTAATACTCCCCAACTCATTTACTTAGCCCAGTATTACCCTGATACCAAAGCCAGACAAATGGTAGCATGCTGTTGTATACACCCTTCTGTACCTTTTTTCACTTAAAATATTTTGAAGATTATTCCATACCCTTTGTAAAGAAACTTCTTGTTCCCTCTTTTCTATATTTTTAACTTTTTATTTTTATATTATTTCAAACTTAAATTGTGCAGCAGTGTACAAGGAACTCCCAGTTATCTCAGATTCACTGATTATATTTACATTCGGCTATGTTTGCTTTGTCATACCAGTATTGAAAATAGGACCCGTCTCCTTTCTTACCTCCTGAGAGAGCTTGGCTAACCCTTACTGAACACAACTCAAAAGCCCCGGAACTAAGTGATCTCTGCAGGGGTCCTCGTAGCTCTAACATTCTGTATATCCAGAGATAGACAGGGTGAGAGAACTACTCCACACACTCGTCTTAGAAGAGAAACACAAGGCACATAGCCCCATCACTATGGAAAAGTAGGAAAATTCTACTTCATCATAGTTATATGATGTCAGTTGGTAGTTAATTTTTAGTGATGCTGCTGATATTTAAATTCTAAGGCCTATTCTCTTCTTCCACACTCCCTTCTTCAGGAATAGTGAGTATGGATGATTCAGCTTAAATAATTTCACTTTAACACGAGATAACGCTCTGAAAAACAGAACAGACCTCAGGCAGATAGAGCTCTGTGTGTCTTCATTTGATGCAACATCATTTTAGATGACAAAACCAAATTTCCCTAAGCAGCCTAACAACTCTTCCCTGCAGGTGGTTTTTAGTTATCAACTTGGATTTAGGGTACAGAGAGCTCATAGGACTTTTTCAGCTCTCCGAGTCATTCTGCTGCACAGCCAGTGCTGAGAACCACTGGTCTGGCACAGTGGGTATTAAGGAAAGAGTTTGCTCAAGATTTTCAAAATGCTTAGGAGAGCAGGGTCTTACACCCTGGCATTATGCAGGTTCCTCTTAGACATTCCCATGGTAAGGGATTATTTTGAAACTAGAAGTGTAAATGGTATTTTAGTAACTATTAACATATCGGTTGCAGTTAATTAACATTTATTAATTAACATTGGTTTTTCAGTGTCTCTTAACAAAAGTGAAGACATTTTTTCCTTTTGTTTTTCCCCTTCTTTCCATTCAGGCCAGTCAGTTGGAGGAGCTTTTTCCAGTGCAAAGACAGCCATGTCTTCATGGCTTTCTACTTTCACCAGTTCCACTCCACAGAGTCTCACTGAGCTGCCTGACGGGAAACCCTGAGCGGAGCAAGCCACCCAGAAGCTGCTGTCGCTTTCTTAGGTTTAAGCATCCCCTGTCTGTCTGCTGCTCCCAGACTGTTCCTCTTCATCGACCACAGGTCCACAGCAGGGACCAATAGGTCGAACTGTTTACAGGGACGGTTGCCCTCTGTGTAAATGAATGTCACGGGATGCTGAAAAGACGAAACCACAAGCGTAGCAGGGACGGCTTCCCAGGTTGGGGTTTAAATTGACTACTTTTATTTCAGTCTGAGCCTGATTGAAACACAGTGAACGTTCTAATGAATTCTGAGTTCTGATATTATACATTTGTTTACTTTAGAAAAGTTTTTACTTGGTGTAAATTTTGTTCTGTTGTTGCTGTTTGAATATCCAGATGGCTATTTATATGTGCTAAGATTAAGTTATATTACTATTTTAATTTCTCTAAAGTGGGCCCTAAAATGTGCTTACATTTAACAGTAAGGGGGCATATAATCCAGCCCTTCATTATTATCTTGCTGAGTTATATGAGGATTTTTTGTTTGTTGGTTTTCTACCTACAAAACACATTTATCACTTCACTTCCTCCTAGAAACCGTGGAAGTCAGAGGTGGTAGTTCTGAGGATGGAGTGTTTTGTTTTGTGCTTTTAATTTATTCTTTCCCAATCCTAAGCACTTGCTTTGAGGTGTCAAGGAGGGTCACTGTGCTTTCTTCCTTTTTCTAATTGTGCGAGTAGATGTGCAAAGAAACAGCATGGTGACGGTTATAGCGGTGTTCAAGCAGTTTAACTGAGTGTGTATTTAGGGCAAGACTTTTAAAGATCTAGGTGTTAGTTCTATTGACTGTAGTAATGTTGCAATCTTTACATGCATTTTTTAACCCAGCGTTTGTGCCTTCTATTTCTTCTTTTGAACAGTTTTCCATTGGGTGTTTACAGACTTACAGGTTTTTTCTTAGTCTTAATCTTCATAAAGCTTTTCAGGGCGCTTGGCCTTCCTACTTCCCTGATAGAAAATCCTCATGTAATCAATCTCTACCCCCTTCCAAAAGCAAGATGATCTGTAAATATTAAACAGAAATCTCATCTTGGCTCACATTTAGAAAAGCAAGAGAAGAAAACTGCAGCCATGACATCAGTCATGTTTCATGAAGGACACCTGGGTTCATTTTAGACACAGGTGTGCTCACTACTGAATATTTTTACACAACTAGACCTCATGTGGCTGCCAGGCTCAGCTCTCATTTGCTTTTCAAGGGGACTTTGGCTGGGTGTTCTCAGGGAGTACTTACAGGCGACAGACTGCTTTTTCAGATACTTGGAAAATACATCATGAGTATAATCTACATTTGATATAAAGAGTATTGAGAAAATTGGGGACCTAATTAGGGAGGACGCTTGATTATATTTGATTTACCCTTTAAGAAATGTTTGTATAAAAAGCACTACTAGGGCATGTAAAAAGAAACATAGGGACATAATCTAAATATCCCTAAAATTTCCAATTTGTGTTTTAACACAAGTCCTGCACACCTAAAAGCGTACTTCCCTTTGAGTATAATAACTCAAGGTAAAGGGCTTATTGTGAGAACTGTATTAATTCCACTTCTGCTAGGAAAGTTTGCTTTCTCAGGAAATACTATTTGAAGAAAAGAAAGTAGTACCAAACAAAACTTTAAAAGGTACTTTAAAGTTGCACTGAGACTAACATCTTATTTTTTCGTGAGGCCGCATTGTTGAGTAGAGTGTGATACTGTATCGGTACACAGTTGCTACTCTCCACCGCCAGGCTGTTCACGGCGCTAAGAGTGCTGTGAGGGGTCAGCCAGCACGCTGCTGGTTCCTCCTTTCGTTTGTATGGCTTGTATGATTGGGGTGAATTCTCATCTCTCACTATTCCAAGAAGTCCAATCCACTTTGGAATCCCACTGAAATAAATAAAACAAGTTACATAAAGTTTAACTTTGCTTTAGTATCACTCCCTATTTTATATACACCTTAATGGAACTTTCTATTCATGTTTCTGGTTAAGAGTTCAACTCTTATTTACAGTGGTCATTTAACTGGCTTTCAACATAAAGTGAGTATTTCAGAAGATAGAACTTTTGTCATAGAAATGGTCAAAAGACCATAACTCTATTTCCTTCAGGTTCTAGAAGGTATGGGCATCTTCAGGGAGTGCAGGCTATTACGTTGCTGCTGGGGGGCCCTGGGGCGGCCAGCACAGTTGCAGGCAGGAAGCCTGGCCCCTGGTCCCGGGAGCCTACGTGCTTCAAGTTTGGGTTCCTGGCTCCAGCCCAGCGTCCAGCCTGGAAGCAGTAGCCTCCTCTAGCCACTGGCTCTGTGAGTGGAGCCAACACTGGTGTGGCTGTCTTAGGACAACTCACTGGAAAAGGTGTGTGCTTTGCTTGGCCACAGTGTTTTTGTCTGAGGACTGAGTGCGTTTATGTAGGCCCGAGGGAGCTAGGGTCAGCCAGGCTTTTTCAGAGTGTGCCAGGCAACACAGACTGCCTCCATAGCTTGGTGGAGACCTCGCTCCTGTCCAGGTGACTTAAAAAGAGTGTTTGGAAAATGTCCCTGGTGTGCTTTAATTCCTACTAGGCACTGTAATGACGATGACATAGGTAAAGGAAAGAGGGTTGAAGCTGACCCAAGTGTCCTGAGTTAAGTGAATAGGAAAAGTTGCCTGTGACAGTATGGCTTAGGGTTATTTTACATCTGCATTTGGCTCATATAACCAGTATGAGTAGTCTATCCCCAAATCTTTTAGTGATTTACTAGCCCCCAGGCCCTAAAATACAATTTTCTTCTACTTTTTGCTTTAAGAAACACAGCAGCTGTATCTTTGGGCAGCAAACCAGAGCATATGGCGTGATTTCGTCAACCTTATCTTGCTTTCCAAGTCCTATATTAAGCATTGTTTTTTTTTGTTGTTGTTGTTTTTAGAATAATTTACTTAGAAAGGCAAGGAGAAAACAAATTAGGAAGGGAGAGGTGAGAAGTTGCAAACCCAAGAGACAAGGTCCTTTAAAATCTGAATGAAAGTACGTTGAGAGCAGTATCTTTTTTTCTTTTGGTATAAATTTATTTATTTTTGGCTGTGTTGGGTCTTTGTAGCTGCGCGCAGGCTTTCTCTAGTTGAGGCGAGCGGGGGCTACTCTTCATTGCAGTGTGCGGGCTTCTCATTGTGGTGGCTTCTCTTGTTGCAGAGCATGGGCTCTAGGAGCACGGGCTTCAGTAGTTGTGGCATGTGGGCTCAGTAGTTGCGGCTCACAGGCTCAGTAGTTGTGGCGCACAGGCTTAGTTGCTCTGCGGCATGTGGGCTCAAGCCCATGTCCCCTGCACTGGCAGGCTGATTCTTAACCACTGTGCCACCAAGGAAGCCCGAGAGCAGTATTTAATATGCTAAAGGTTATAATAATTCTTTTATGAAGAACTTAAATTTTTCATCTGCTAATTACGAGTTTTTTGTTGGTGGTGGTGGTGGTGGTGGTGGTGGTGGTGGTGGTGGTGTACGCAGGCCTCTCACTGTTGTGGCGTCTCCCGTTGCGGAGCACAGGCTCCGGACGCGCAGGCTCAGCGGCCATGGCTCACGGGCCCAGCCACTCCGCGGCATGTGGGATCTTCCCGGACCGGGGCACGAACCCGTGTCCCCTGCATCGGCAGGCGGACTCTCAACCACTGCCCACCAGGGAAGCCCACGAGTTTTAAAATGAGGCTTTAACTTTATCTCCCTGGCAGGCAGTTTTTTTTTTTAATTTGTTTTGTGGAAGTTAGAGTCAATGGTCCTTTTCCCTGAGGGCTGGTGATGAGTTTAGGAGCGCCCAGCCCTGTGAGGGGCCAGTGGACTTATCCTGAACCCCTTGAACTTTTATCTGCTTCAGCAGTTTGGGAAAGTAGCCTGTCAGGCTGGTAGCCGGTTAGTGTTGCCTGTCATTTTATCAGGGAGTTGGTTAGGACTCTTGAGATGGCATTGACATTTGCATGCTCTGATTGTTTGACCAGAGGTGGCACGTCATTCATGGCCTTTCCACCCAGTTCTGTGGTAGCCTCTAAACACGACAGAGAACGCAACCCTAGTTTCTAGAAGATGATTGTCATGCTGTGTAGCTCAGCGTGCCACTACGAGTTTTTTCATTCCAAGTCTTTGGACTTCATAACATTGGAATTGTTTTCTCATCACTTCCAACATTCCATAAATATTTGTCAAGGACAAAGAAAAGGAATGTGGATCTTTATTCTTCTCATATAAATAACTTTGTACACATGACTTCCTGCTTTCATATGAAGGAGAAGAAACTAGCTCCCTTGTGTGGCAGCTCCAAAACTAAAAGATTGTTGGACGTATAAGGGGTTGAATATATTTTGTAAAACGCTAATGCATTTGTATCTCTGTGCTGTTCTAAAGATTACCTTTTTACTTATATTAATTAAAGATATAGAAACTATATATTTAAATCATGTTAAATGGGACACAACTTAGGGATTTTCCTCAATCTTATTTTTCATCGGCTTCTCACACTCATATAGTATGCTGCTCAAATTTTTTTGTGTGCAATATGAATATTTGAACATTTCAGTGAGGTACTGAGCCAGAAAAGGTAATTGAAGTTTTTAGAAAACTTACATGCTTAGAAAATATATTGTTTTCTTTAAATATTAGTAATTTATAGCTGGAATTATAGGATCAAGACTTGTTTCAGGCCACTTGATCACTGGTTCCTAAATTTAGGAAGCATATGATTAACAAGTTGGTGAAAGCATTTAGTGGGTACAGGAATAGTTTAAATACTTGAGATTAAAGGTTTTTCACAAACCCCATTCTAAGAAAGTTTAGCTTAGAAATCTTAGAAAGTTTTCTTAGGAAGTTTAGAGCTGTGGTACATGTTTTGATTAGAAAGATAGTTTCTCTTTGCTCTAGTAGTTTTATAATTTGTAGTAGTCTTTTGTTTCTGTTGTCATTTGTTTTTTTAAAAATGTTAAAATTATAAATCACGTCCAATCATACTGAATTGTAAAACTTCTACTGTATCTTTATTTTAAGGAAAAATGAGAATAAAATTATCCTGTTTCTCCTGCATACAGTGGACTTGGCCTGTTTTTCTAGAAGTACCCTTCATGTTGTCAGTGTGGTTTCTGGCCTGCTTCACAGTTGGAGAGAAGGGCCAGCTTCGTTTATTAGGAAACCAGCGGAACTAAAGGACTCATTGCTCGTTTTTTTTTTTTTACTCTCTCATTTTGAAAATACTTGTGGTGCTTCAGTTTGTGAGGTGGTGACCCTCGCAGCAAGAATGTTTAGTGCCTGGGGCTGCACAAAGTACCACCAAACGGAGTTTGGTCGTGCAGTAACATCTTGTCACATGCTCACGGACAGAAATCCCCAGGGGACTAGGATATTGCCCCAAGCAACCCATTTTTCCATCCGTACTGGTGAGCTTCAGAATAACCTTGACATTTCCACTGAGGACTCCTAGCACATTTTCACATATGTATTTCCATGTACCATGGTTTCCTTATAGCTGTTTTGCAAAACAGCTTCACAGAAGAAGGAGACAAATTTCTTTGTTCCCAGGAATGTGCGCTGCCTTGAGTACAGGGTTAAATTTAAGGTACCAGTGTTCTTACAACGTGGACTGTTGCTGCCTGGAGCTGACAAGGTGACTCGGGCAGTAGAGCTCGACACCGCCAACATCTCCCTTTTCCGAGGACCTGTTCCAGCTGCACTTCAGGCTCTGCCGTGGTGAGGGGATGGTCCCCCATTGTCTCCCAGGTCAGAGCTGCCTTCTCTTCATTCTGATAGAATGGGAGTTGCAATGATCAAACCTGGCAACATCTGGAAAGAGCAGGATTATAGAGGCAGTTTCTTCCAAGGAACCACACTTTGTGAAGGGCTCATCTCCTCCTGTGGTAATCACAGGCTTAGGGAACCGCTCTGCAGCAGGACTGATCTGTCCAAGTTCACAATCGACAAATCCCCAGCGGAGCTTCCAGTCGCGTGACCGACAGCCAACTCCAGTCGAGGCAGCTAAGGTCTAGTCATCCAGCGCAGGTAACACACTTTGTATGGCTGTGGATTCAGAGGCCGGGGAGTGTCTGGGGCAGGAAAGCCAGATGGTTGTGCTCTTTGCTCTTGATCCCATGTATACCTGTTTTGGAACCACTGACATCCCAGCCTAACACAAAAACTAAGATTCAAATGTTTCTAAATGTGTATGTTTTATCCTTAACCAGACCTGACTTCCCTCCTGGGACACATTGATGTGGAGGGTGGGAAAATGGCGAAAGCCACTTGATAACATACTGATCATTGTTGAAGCCAGGAGATTTGCTAGACTATTCTGGTGTCAATGTATGTTTGAGAATTTCCATAATGAAAAGTTAAAAACTCCTTGCTCGCCATTAAACAACTCTGGTGCTGCTGAAAAGGCTCCACCCTCTGTGTCCTCCCTGCCCGCCCCCCGGCCCCCGACCCTGGCAATACTCTCAAGTAGTTGCAGGGAATTTTGAAGCCTTCACTTGGGCTCTCGGCATCAAATCAGTATGTCTGCTAGTCCTCTTCTGACCTTAACGTGGTTCCAGTCACTTGTCCTTGTAAAGCAGAATCTCTCTCGAGTTAGCTTTAGAATGGAAGGGCTGGGAAAGAACAGAAAATAAGTTTTTGAAAAAGTTTGTTCCATCACTAAGTTCCTACTGTTCTTCCTCAGTAACTCGTCTTCATTCCATCGCTTTCTAACTTCACTTCCGTCATTCCTGGTCTATTATGCCTGAGCCTTTATCAGTTTCTCTACTTTCAGTCCACCCTACCCCTCACACCCAGAATCATCTCCCTAAGACATTAGGGTTTTTTGTTTATTTTAAGACACCAATTGTACTTGAACATTTGTTACTTTTTTTTTTTTAATTAATTAACTTATTTTTGGCTGTGTTGGGTCTTCGTTTCTGTGCGAGGGCTTTCTCTAGTTGCGGCGAGCGGGGGCCACTGTTCATCACGGTGCGCGGGCCTCTCACTATCGCGGCCTCTCTTCTTGTGGAGCACAAGCTCCAGATGCGCAGGCTCAGTAGTTGTGGCTCACGGGCCTAGTTGCTCCGCGGCATGTGGGATCTTCCCAGACCAGGTCTCGAACCCATGTCCCCTGCATTGGCAGGCAGATTCTCAACCACTGCGCCACCAGGGAAGCCCCATTAGGGTATTTTTAATTGTCCCTTTGCTGCATGGTAATCCTCCAAGTCTACTTACTGTCTACAGAATTAAATCCAGATTCCTGAATCAGGCACTCAGGGTCCACCACACAGTAACATCCCAAACTTCTCTCCTGACACCCTGGCCTCCACAAGCTCCCTGGCTAAGTGACACCTTTGCTGT
The DNA here is from genome assembly GCF_003676395.1 of Aethalodelphis obliquidens. Classification (NCBI taxonomy): domain Eukaryota; kingdom Metazoa; phylum Chordata; class Mammalia; order Artiodactyla; family Delphinidae; genus Aethalodelphis; species Aethalodelphis obliquidens. Next base: position 43,906,748 of record NW_020837949.1, on the reverse strand, counting down.
GGTCATGTTTTCCCACCCCTCTAGTTGGAGAAGCATTATTGAGAGAACCCCTGATAGACACTTAACTGAAGGTCAGCTCCAGCCTCTCTTGCTCTTCAAAGTCTCCCCTGGGGTTACTCGGAGTTCTTTCTAAAATACTTGGACACAGCTTTGATTGAGCACCACGCAAATAGGTGCTTCTGTCTTGGAGATTTTCAACCAGTAAAACTTTAAGAAAGGGACGGGCAACTTAAGTGCAAAATAAACATACAGAAAAGAAATGTATACATTAAGCTTAACCAATCACACAACTAGTCCCCAGGCAAGAAATAGCATATTGCCCGCACCTAAAATGCGCTGCCCCTTGTGTCTCTCCCAGATCATAATTCTTCCTTCTCCAGATGTGTTTGGTTTTCTGATTTTTGAGATAATCGTTTTCTTATAATTCGACCTCCTCCTTCCTGTGTATGTTTCCCAAACAGCATTGTTATTTTTTGTCTGTTTTTGAATTTGTATAAACGGTATCACACCATTCGTATTGTCTTTTTCCGCTTAATTTTGGTTTTAGGAGATCATTCTCTTTCACTGCTTTATAAGCTGTTGCACTGTACGACTGCACCACAGTTTATCCAGTCTGCTATGGGTGGGCGTTGGCTGTTTCTGGTTTGAAGCTAATGTGAAGAGCAGTGCTGCTCTGACCCTTCTAGTATGCATCTCCCAGTGCACCTGTGCATGTTTTCTCTAGGGTATAAATGTGGGAATGAAACTGCTGGGTCATGGGAATATGTATCTCTTCAAACTTTTTAGTTAATGCCAACCTGTTTTTCAAAGGGATGATACCATTTTACCCTCCCACCAGCAGGGAATGAGAACAACATTGTTCCACATTGTCTCCCATGCTTTGGTATCACCAGGAATTTAAATTTCTGCTGATTTGATGGGTGTAAGATGGTATCTCCTTGTGGGTTTTAATTTGCATTTCCCTGTGTACAAATAAAATTGAGTACTTTTTAATTTACTTATTGACTATTTAGATTTCTACTTTTGTGAAATGCCTATTCGTCTTTTACCCATTTTTCTGTTAGGTTATCTGTTTCTTATTTGCTTGCGTTTTAATTTTACGAGTGTGTATGTATGTGTGTATACCTCAATCTATAGATAGATAGATGGATTTCTGGATACTATTTCTTTGTCAGTTATGTGTGTTGCAGATACTCATTCCGTGACTTACCTTCATTCTTTATGGTCTCTTGATGCATAGAGTTCTTAATGTAGTCAAATTTATCTTTCCTCTTATGATTAGAGGAAATCATACCTTTTTGTGTTTTATTTAAGAAACTTTTCTCTACCTCAAGGTCATAAGGATATTCTCTGTAATCTTCTAGGAGTTTTTCAGTTTTGCCCTTCACATTTAGGGCTTTCTTCACCTGAGATTTCTTTCCCAGTCCCCACTCCGCCCTCCCCTCCCCGATATGGCTAGAAAGTTTTGGCACTTCTTATTTGGCCAAGTAAGGACTCTATTTATATATTATTTATTTATTGGTTTTTAAAAACCTTTTATTGAAATATAGTTGATTTACAATGTTGTGTTCTAGGTGTACAGCAAAGCGATTCAGTTTTATGTATGTATATTATATATATATATAATATATATATACACGCACTGCTTTTTAGATTATTTTCCATTATAGGTTATTACAAGATACTGAGTAGAGTTCCCTGTGCTATACAATAGGTTCTTGTTGGTTGTCTATTTTATATATAGTAGTGTGTATATTTTAATCCCAAACTCCTAATTTATCCCACCCCTGTCCCCTTTCCCCTTTCCCCTTCGGTAACCTAAGTTTGTTTTCTATGTCTGTGAGTCTATTTCTGTTTTGTAAATAAGTTCATTTGTATCAGTTTTTTAGATTCCATATATAAACCATATCATATGATATTTGTCTTTCTCTTATCACTGTCACTTTTTACAAAGACGTTTTAATACCAAAACATGGGAAGAGCATAGGGTCAGAGTAAAGGAGAATCCTTTAAATCAAATTAGTAACTCTTTGTGTTGTATGAGTTTAATTTGTCCCTATTTTTCTCATTTTGTTACAGGTCCTGTGCAAAACTTTGCCTCAGCATGAGTTTTTGAAGACAGAGGAGGGAACCCAATTTTTTTTTACTTTGAAGGGCTGATGTTCTCCAAGTCTAGCAATCACATAAATGTCCGGTGTGTCCGGAACTGTCCTGGGCAGCCACAAGCCCTAAGGACTTTTAGCACCGAAGCAGAGACTCACACTGGCCTCCAGAGATCCAAGATGTGCACATCTTTGGCTACTTGCCCTGGGAAGTCACTTTCAGAACTAACCCATGTCCCTCACACTGCATTTTAAACCCTACCTTCTTCCCATCAAGTATTTGAGTGCCTACTGTGTACACACACAGTACATGCCACCCACATAGCAGGGGGAGAATGGATGGTTACCATAGTGGGTAAAGAGGCTGGGTCAAAGGTCAGCCCAGTGTGTTTGAGCAGGTGGCCAGCTCCTTTTTGGCAGGGGTGAGTAGATGTTTCTTCCCCTGAAGGCTAAGTGATAGTTTTAGGAGTGAGGTGGGTTTAGATACAAAGGGCTCCAGGACCTAGGAGAACAACATAGGCAAAGACTGGGAAGCAGTGAATGTTCTTTGGTGTGACTGGAACCTAAATGGCAAGGGGGGATGGGCAAGAGATGAGGCTGTAAGATAAGGCCAGGTTTGGAAAAAGAGATACCTGTCAGCCTGGCAGAGGGGGGGTGGACTTGATCTAAAAGGGCAGGGGAGAACCTTAAAGGGCTCTCCAAGGGCAAGTGGCAGGTTGGGTGCTGCATTTGAGAAAGTTCATTCTGGGTTGGGCACCACTGCATTTGCATGGCCATTAGCTCTAGTGATGTCTCTCTGAACTCAGCCATCACCGCCTTCCTTTTCCTCAAGGGCCCAATCTCTTAGCTTTGTACCAACTTTAAATCCCATTTGCCCCAAACAATGGGCCCCAGAACAAAACTCCTATGGACCCAGCCCTCAGTCAAAAACCAGTCACCCTGATGTCACCCTAAGAACTGTTTTCCTTTGATTTCTCCAGCCGTTAGACTAGCGGGGGTGGGGGGGTGGGGGCTTGTGAACGAGGAGCGGCTCTAAAGTGATTGTGGGCGGTGCCGGGAGAGCCCGGAGGACACTTAAGCATCTGCTGAGGTTACTCTTTTTGGCAAAGGGGAGACCCAAGAGACCCGTGCCGCCACCACCATGTTGATAAACCTGGGCGAAACTCACTGTTTCTTCCTAAAGTTTACAAGCAGGAAGGGAATGCTTCGTATGTTCTAAAAGTCCATCTGCAGTTAACATCCGGACTTTCATTTATATTCGATCTAATCCATGGAATTTTTATTCTGATCAGCGTTACCAGATGAGCCATGTGCACTGAGGAATGATTAGCCCAAAGTAGGACAGAAGAGAATCTGAAAAGTAGCCTTTCCACCTGCCCCCTGGCTCTGCCCTAGAAAACAGTCAGTCAGCAGCACTTCCTAGAAACCACGGAGACAGAAGTTACGCTGCACCGTCTTCAGCTGCAGGAATCCTGAATTGGTTCTTTGTACAAGATCATCCATGAAACGCCAAAGCCTCAGTGCCCTCGATAGATCATTCACTCCCACTAAATGCCTTAGAAATGGAAATTCCAGGTAAGGTTTTAACAGATGAAGATAAATGAGTATTTTTTGTGTGTTACCCACTTTATGGTCATTTAAAAGCATAAGGACTGAAATGTTAAAATCTTTTTTTAATACATATAAATTATTTTTGGCTGCGTTGGGTCTTTGTTGCTGCGCGCGGGCTTTCTCTAGTTGCGGCGAGCGGGGGCTACTCTTCATTGTGGTGCGCAGGCTTCTCATTGTGGTGGCTTCTCTTGTTGCAGAGCACGGGCTCTAGGCACGTGGGCTTCAGTAGTTGTGGCGTGCAGGTTCAGTAGTTGTGGCTCGTGGATTCTAGAACGCAGGTTCAGTCGTTGTGGCCCACGGGCTTAGTTTCTCTGCAGCATGTGGGATCTTCCTGGACCAGGGCTCGAACCCGTGTCCCCTGCATTGGCCGGCAGATTCTTAACCGCTGTGTCACCAGGGAAGTCCCTGAAATTTTAAAATCTTATATTTTACAACTTTTAAAGTGTGTTTTTCTATTAGTGATAGATCCTACATTTTGAGACTCGAAGTTTAAAACATTTTTATTTTGTGTGCCATTAATTCCACTCCTTTGAGCATCTGGGCTTAATGAATACTTAGAATTTTTCCTCTTGGGTCTCCTTGGAAATGAAGGATACTAGTCACTACTACTGGTTGGAAAACGTTTTTTTTGTTTCCTTTTAAATTATCAGGTTAAATTCTGTGACTATTCTCCCTTGAAGAGCAGATTGTATTTCCAAGGTTTCTGATACAATTCTTAGGGAATGCAGAATGGGTTTCCTAAATGGACAATGTTGTTTATGGGAGCTGTGTCTCAGCTCATAAAAGCCTGCATGTCAGAAAGCCAGAGTATGTACTGAAGTATAGTAGAAGGTGCTAGAGAACTGAAATGCTCCGCACAACAGGCAGAAGAATGTAACTTACAGCTTGACAGCTGAAAACATAGCTCCTGTCTGCATAGCCCCAGCAGGAGTAAGTCAAGTTTCAGTCACAAAACTACTTGCTGTGGGTGAGGTGCTGTCGGGGCTCCAGGAGACAAGAGGAGATCTGATAAAAAAAATTTGATAGTGAAAAATGTGATGAGTGTCTTGAGAGGTCCAGTAAAGTGCCATGGCAGTCCTTTCAGCTAGGACAATCAGAGAAGGCTTCCTGTAGGAGGTGGCATTCACACTGCTCCTTGAGTGAAGATGGTTAAGATTTTGAGTAGAGACAGTAAAGATAAGAGCAGATTTTCAGTCCACCCTAGGGGGGGCCTGTGGCCTGTGATGCAGAAGAGCAGGTCAGTGAGTATAGGCCTAGGAACGGTTATGGAGTGATGACAGAGGAGAAAGAAGGAAGAGAACAGTCTTTGGGGATGCTAAAGCCAGAAGGAACCTGAGAAGTATAGAAACCACCGGAGATCACTCTTGGTGAGAATACAAGGATTAAGGAAAGAGTGAGGAGGGGGGAAATCCCTGCCGATACAGGAAGGAAAAGAAGTACCTGTAAGGGGTCATCTGTATGTTGAGGACTTCTGTTGGATGAGGTAGCTGCCTTCCCAGGGTCAGGAGTATGAAATACTTTCCATCAAGTAAGCTGGAAAGTTTTGGAAAGTGCAACTGCCTTTATATCAACTTCACAAAACAAAGCATTTCGAACAGAAACATCAAGTTGTTTTCTTTGGGGACCAAAAGATACTTTATCTACTTTCAAGCTGTGACAGATATCAAGGCCAAGCATAGTGTTGATTAAAATCAACTATTTCACTTGATCTATGTGGTTTCATAAGTATATACATAGTTAAAATCAAATTGTACACATAAGACACATTTTTAAAATTTTTAATAATAAAAACCCCAACCATTTCAAACTGTAATTTGTTTCTGGAGTTAGGTAGGCATGGTCAATGGAAGGAATATGGTTTCCATTTTTCAGGCACATCTTTCAAGAAAACTGCAAACCCAAAAAGGCTGGTGTCTCTGACAAGTGAAAATTACCAAAAAAAAGTGCCTGCATTTTCATTTTGCTAGACTTTGGCAACAGTAATCAGCATCAGTCTTTGCTTTTGCTCAGGGCTTTGTAGCTTACAAGTTAGGATCTCATAAATTGGATGTAGACAGGCCTGGGTTTGAAATCCAGCACCCACACTTGCTTATTACTCACCACCTCTGAACCTTGGGTTTCCCATGGGTGCAGTGGGTTTAGATGACGAATGTGTTGTCGATGCATTTATTTGTGTTCATATTTGTTTATTGTCCATCTTCTCCCATAGAAAGTGAGGAGGGATTTCTTTCTGATTTATTCACTCCTGTGTCTTCAGGGACTAGAACAGTGCCTGGGACGTAGTAAGCCCTTAGTAAACATTGGATGCATGGACAGTTCTGATTTGTGACTTTGGGAGAAGGGAGAAGATATATGTAACTGGAAGGTGAAAGGTCACAATCCACAGACAGGTGAAAGGAAAATGAAGAAAATGGTGTGAATTCCTAGGGTTTGAGGAGGGGGGACCAGAAATGAACAGCATAATTGGATATAAAAGGAAAGTGTGAATTTTCTAAGCACACGCACCGGCAGTGTATCTGATACGCAGTTAGCTTTGAATACACATTTGCTTTCAACAATTTTTAATTCTTTATAAATTAACAACTGAAGAGATTCAAATGAATTTTTATCCAATGTGTAGGGTATAAAGGAAAACAATAAAATGAAGGCTCCACCACCCGATTTAAGATGGTGTTTCTCATCCCTCTAGGCTGGGAGAGAGATGGGAAGAGGAGAGAGGAAAGGCCCAAGGAAGCACGTGGGCCACCTCCCTCAGGGCCTCCTCCCTTGGGTTCCAATCGCTACCTCAGTTTCCCTTACTTACTAGGAGAGGATGTCTGTACAGAGAACCCCAAAAGCTGAAGGCAGAATACAGTCCTAGCCTGTTATGTGACCTTGGGCATGTTAAAAAAAGACTTCTCTGGGCCTATGTTCTGAATAAAAGAAAGGAGGTAGATCGGTGGTTTTCAAATCCTCTCTTAGGTGGAAAGCTACTCCAGCGAAATCCTCCCGGATGATGTGACTGAAGAGGATGCCTTCCCCAGTACTTGACTGTTTATTCCTTCCTTATTTAGGTCTCCACGACACAGTGCTTCCTGTACTGTATCGAGTTCCTGCACACTCCAGCGGAGTTCTTTTTTGAGTGTGTGTGAATGTTAAGCTAATGCTTATTTCATTGCTTTCAACGAGATGTACTTTTAAGGAGTGTCGAAAACGCAGGCATGAACATTTTTATGACCCTGTACCTTCATCAGGAGAGCGTCCAACTCAATGTAAACGGACTTAATCCCCCTCCCCAAGCCTGCTTGGCATTCCATTCCTAAGAGTTAATATCAAGGAAATAATCCAAAAGGCAAAAAAAAAAAAAAAAAGAAAAAAGCCATGTGCATGGAGTTCTTTGTCATAGCATTTTTCATTATAGTGAAAAATGAAAAACTGGGAACAACCAACAGAGGAGGACTGAGTTATGATGCTTCAGTGTTATACTAGTGAGTGCGATGTTCATGGTCACACTTGACAGCTATCGGAACAATCACTGTGGAAACTGGGATAACGAGGAGAAGAGGAAAATGCAGGATCTACTGAAGTATACAGAGGAAGCAGGAGGCCAGCTTGCTTCCCCTGCGTTTTTTCTTCCTCTTTCCTATATCTTTTCTCAGTTTCTCCCACGTTGCTATGGGAACATGGAAAAATGAGTTGATAGATGAGGTCAATAACACAATGGTGATTTTCTGCTTCTGAACTGTGCCAGGACACAGAATACAAGCACACTGCATGGGAATTAGAGCCCTCAGGCCTTCAGTGCTTTTTTTCCCCCAACTGAGCCCTGGATGTATTTCTATCACCATCCTTACTGTTCCGGTTTTGTAATGAACCATGAGGCCTGGAGCACGGCACATAGTAGGCACTTGACTTGCATTGTGACATGAACAAAACCTTCCTTTCCTTCCTCTGTGGTTGTGGCTTACCAGAGAAGCACCATGTAACTGACGCACTGAAACAGCCAGAGGAACTGAGAAAGCAAAAGAAGCAGTGCTTTCAACTCTTTCTGTCTTACAAAGTGCTTGGTGGAACTGTAAGAGGATATTTAGCAGCACAAAAAGTAGGCCAAGGGTAAGAAAAACTCTCCATACCCACGAGAATTCAGATGACCAACTTAAGTCTGATCCAGAATAAACAGTTCTCATCTGGAAATCTAGCAGTTCCAGAAAGTACTGTCTGGGGGGAAAAGGCCCACGATGTCGAGCTGCATAATTATGTAACCCTCCAGGAAAGAGGGAAGAAGTGCCATCGTACGGGGGTGCACGGGGAAAATCAAACGTGAGCGAGTAACAGTTCTCAGGCCTCAAAGAGGAAGACTTTTGCTGAAGAGAAACCAGGCCCTTTCCCATGAACTTGACCAGGTTCAGTTCTCCCCATCCTCACCCAGCATCCAAAGCCTAAAACAACGTTGCTATTTCAAATCCCTCCAATCGAAATAACTTTCCAGTAGTCATGTGAGTAGTGTTGCACGTGAAGGGACTCACCTGAAATGAAACGGAAGCTTAGCTATTATGAATAGGTCAAGACCATTCATGTTAGTATTTTATCAGGAAAAGCATTATCATTGTCCCCTTACCGGTCACTTAAACACATCAAACAAACAAATTAAATGCCAGATGGTAAGAGGAATTTAAAATACAACTTTCTCCCACAAATTGTAAAAATCCAAGCTTGAAATTGAAAGCAGGGACTGGAGGAGATATATGTCCACCCAGGTTCATAGCAGCATTTTTCACAGTCATCACGGGGTGTGCACAACCCAAGTGTCCATCGCTGGATAAACAAAATATGGTGGATACATATACGTACAATGGAATATTATTCAGCCTTAAAAAGGAAAGAAACCTGATACGTGCTGCAATGTGGATGAGCCACGAGAACATTGCATTCAGTGAAATAAGCCAGTCACAAAAGGACAACTACTGTATTGATTCCCCTGGTGTGAGTTACCTACAACAGTCAGACTCACAGAGACTGAAATTAGAAGGGTGGTTGCCAGAGGCTGGGGGGAGGGAGGAATGGGGAGCTATTGTTTAATAGGTACAGAGTTTCAGTTTTGCAAGATAAAAAGTTCTGGAGGTGTATGGTGGTGATGCTGGCACAACAATTTGAATGTACTTAATGCCACCAAACTGTACACTTAAAATTACTTAACATGGTAAATTTTATGTGTGTTTTACCACAACTTTTAATGCAGGCTTGATTCCACCAGTCCTTTGTTTAATGATGGAAAAGCTCCTAATTTTATGTCTTGTACTTTTACTGGGGGCTCTGGTCAAGATATTTTGGGTAAATAGAGGACTCTGTTACATCCTGTTAAAAAAAAAATTCTTGGGCTTCCCTGGTGGTGCAGTGGTTGGGAGTCCGCCTGCCGATGCAGGGGACGCGGGTTCGTGCCCCAGTCCGGGAAGATCCCACATGCCGCGGAGTGGCTGGGCCCGTGAGCCATGGCCGCTGAGCCTGCGCATCCGGAGCTTGTGCTCCGCAACGGGAGAGGCCACAACAGTGAGAGGCCCGCGTATCGCAAAAAAAAAAAAAAAAAAATTTCTCAACGCATAGGAGTTAACCTAATTAATTATAAGGACGTTGTTCTTTCCGCAGAACCCAGGGTGGACCTATTCCAACCTTATGCCTATAATGGTCGTGGTTATGCAGGTCTAATCCCTTAACAACAAACTCCGAAGACAATACTTCTTTTAACCTCAAGTGGAAATTAATCTTTATATTTCACTTATTCATCCAATAGTAATAATTATTACTGACACATATTGAACAATTGGATATGCTAGAGAACGTGCTAACAACTTTGACATGTGTAATATAAAGTTAATAATCCTGTTAGTAGAAATTATTATCCCCAATTTTTGGAGGAAAAACTTGAACGAAGGTGAAACTCAAATTCACATCATCCATAACCCACCATGCTCAAAAAAACCATTGAACTCAGAGAGACATAGGGGATCTTCAAGTTCAGTCGCTTCAGTGTTGTTTACCTTCATTGTGGAAATTTTCAAATACATACAAAAGTAGGAGAGTATAATAAACTTCCTTTAAAAAAAAAAAAATTTGGCTGTGCCAGGTCTGCGGGATCTAGTTCCCTGACCAGGGATCAAACCCAGGCCCCCTGCATTGGGGGTAGCTCAGAGTCTTAACCACTGGACCACCAGGGAAGTTCCTAAGCCTTTTATAATAAACCACTCAGCTTCAGTACTCATCAATTTTAGTCAATCTTTTTCTTTTTTTTTTTTAAGATTCTTTTATGTGGATCATTTTTAAACTCTTTATTGAACTTGTTACAATATTACTTCTGTTTTATGTTTTGGTTTTTTGGCCCTGAGGATGTGTGATCTTAGCTCCCTGACCAGGGATCGAACCCACAACCTATGTATTGGAAGCCTTAACCACTGGACTGCCAGGGAAGTCCCCTATAGTCAATCTTTTTCATCTTTACCCTCACTTATTTTCCTCCCTCCCGTAGAATATTTTTGCCGTATGATTTTTTTTTTTTTTTTTTTTTTGTCTGCGTTGGGTCTTCGTTGCTGTGCGCGGGCTTTCTCTAGTTGCAGTGAGTGGGGGCTACTCTTTGTTGCGGTGCACAGGCTTCTCATTGCTGTGGCTTCTCTTGTTGCAGAGCACAGGCTCTAGGGCGTGCAGGCTTTGGTAGTTGTGACACAGGGCTCAGTAGTTGTGGCTCTCAGGCTCTAGAGCACAGGCCAGTAGTTGTGGTGCATGGGCTTAGTTGCTCCACGGCATGCAGGATCTTCCTGGACCAGGGCTCGAACCCGTGTCTCCTGCATTGGCAGGTGGATTCTTAACCACTGCGCCACCAGGGAAGCCTGCCATATGATTTTCTAAAGTTTTTATTTGGAAATAATTTCAAACCTACATATAAGTTGCAAAAATGAAAATAGTAAAAAAACCAAATACCCATTACCCTTTACTTTCATCTATTAATATTTATTGCATTTGCTTCATTTGTAGGTCTCTCTCTCTCTCTCTCTCACACACACACACACACACACACACACACACACACACACTTTTTTGGGGGAGCGATTTGAGTGTAACATACATCACAACCCTTTATCCCTAAATACTTCATTGTGTATTTCCTAAGAATAAGGATATTCTTTTATAGACCATAGTATAATTATTAACCTCAGTAAATTGAACATTGACTCAATAGTTTTATCTACTGTACCATTCTTATTCCAATTTTGTCAATTGTGTTCTTTAGAACTTCCCCCCCCACCCCCCGCACCGTACAGCCTGTGGGATCTTAGTTAGTGGGAACTGAGGAGGCCTCGGTTCCTTGCCACATGGGCCTCTCCCTGGGGTTGCTTGTGTGTCCTCATAGGATGGTACTGGCCTCATCTAGAGCAAGTGATCCCTGAGAGGGCAAGGAGAGGGCAAAGCCTTGTGACCTAGTCTTAGAAGTCACACACTGTCACCTCCTCTACAGTCAAGTCATTAGATGTGAGGGACCAAGTCCAGCCCACATTCCAGAGAAGGGAAATTTAACTCCAAATTTTTTTTTAAGTTACAACTTTTTTTTTTTTTTTTTGTGGCCGTACTGCGCGGCTTGTGGGATCTTAGTTCCCTGACCAGGGATTGAACCCGTGCCCTTGGCAGTGAAAGTGCCGAGTCCTAACCACTGGACCGCCAGGGAATTCCCTGAAGTCCCAACTCTTGAAGGGAGAATATCAAAGAATTGGTGGACATATGTTAGGACCATTACAGAATCCACTGATGATTCTTGCCTGATGTAATCCTTACTCAAAATAATGATTTCCCACCTATTCTGTATTATTTTTAAAGCGAATTCTAGCATCGTATTTCATCTGTAAATTTTTGAGAATGTATCTCAAAAAATAAATTTTTTTTAATATTATAAACTGTTGATATTATCAAGTAGCAAGTCAGTATTCAAATTTCCATTTGTCCCACGAATGCTGTATTTTCTGAGGCACAATTCACATGCCATAAAATTCACCCTTTTAAAGTGTACAGCCCAGTGGTTTATAGTATTTTCACAAAATTGTACAATCATCACCACTAGTTTCATCACACCTAGAAGAAACCCTGTATCCATTAGCAGTCGCTACCCATTTCCAAATTAATTTCTGTGGGTATGCCTCTTCTGGATATTTCATATAAGTGGAATAATTACAATATGTGGTCTTTTATGTCTGGCTTCATTTGAAACCATGGTGCAATCCATGTCACCTTCCTTCACTAATCAAAGTTTTAAGACTTTCGGGTCCTCCAAGCAGCACGTAGCTTAAACAATATGTTTGCCCAAGGTGTTTTCCAGGAACTTGGAGTCAGCTGCCTCGGCTTCAAGTTGAGCCAAGAGTCAGCTCTGTCTGGTTTGAGCCGAGCTGCTTAGGACTGGATAGGACCACTGACCCTTCAGCTGGGCATACGGGAGCATCCACTTGTGACATATTGAACGTGCAGAGAGGCCTGCCCAGAACAATTATCACACCTTTTTCCAATAACCTTTCCTCTCTCTCCACGCCTCAGAGTGCCCTGCTTCTTTGTTCTTTTTCCCATAAATACCTGAGCCCCTTGCCTTTGGGAAGGCAGATTTGAGATTTGTCTTCCCGTCTCACTTTGCTGCAAACCTCGGCGTCTCACCATTTTGACTTTCTGCGCATCCGGCAGAACAAACCTGGTTCGGTAACACCCTCACTTGTATAAAGTTTTTAAGGTTGATCTGTTGTAACATGAATAAGGAACTTCATTCCTTGTTGTGGCTGAATAATATTCCTTTGTATGGATTTACCAGGCTTTGTTTATCCATTTTTTTGGCTGTTACGAATAATTGCTTATGTACAGGTGTTTGTGTGGAGGCATATTTATTTTTAGTTTGTTTGAATTGGTACTGAACTAAAGTCTACACAAGGCCATTAGTTGATAAATCTTTCAAGTGACCACAGATTCCTCCTCTACAACTTTGTATTTTTTTCCAATTTGCTGAAGAAATTGGGTCATTTGTCCTGTACAGTTTTCCAAGATCTGGATTTTGCTGATTGGATCCTTTAGGCATAAATAATTTAACATGTTCTTCTAACATCTGTAGTTTCATAGGTTGGTAGCTGGGGGTAGAGGCTTGATCACATTCACACTTGATGGGGGCGGGAGGGCTGGCAAGATTACATGCTATGGCCTGTTACTCTACAAACATAAAAGTCCCAAACTTGCCTTAATAAAAGGTGAAAATGTTACTGTTTAGTATATTTTATGAAGAAATTGAGCTTCATAAGTGGACAAATATGGGGAATTATATATAATCAGTGTTAATTTAAATGATCTTATTCTGGTGAATGTGATTTTTGTTTTTTAAGGGAGTATGAAGCCCTTTTCAAATTCTCTTCTCAACAGAGCAGACTACTGAGTGAACGAGTCCACAGCGTGATCCATATTAATAGGCTTCTCGTGTTTAAGTCTTCATCCCTTCTTTCTCTTAATTACTGAAGCGCAAATTGCTTCAGAGAAATTTAAATACTAGTATTTGAACTTTATGCATAATTCTTTTTTTTTTACCATGCAGCACGCGGGATCCTGGTTCCCTGACCAGGGATCAAACCCGGGCCCTCGGCAGTGAGAGCACAGAGTCCTAACCACTGAGCCACCAGGAAATTCCCTATACAGAATATTCCTTGTAGTTCCTTTTTATTTTTCAAGGGTGAACTGCTTTTTAATAAGTCAGTATCTGTTTATACTTTTCTTTTGGTTTGGGTCATGATGTTTGATCATGAGAGCTTTCAACGGAATGTGGAATAGGAGAAAGGAAAAAAATCTGCCAAATGTATTAGAAAGCATTTGAAATAGAAGTGCTGGTTCCTATTTAAAACACTTCTCTTTGCTGCATACACCAAGATGAGAGTAAAAGATGCCTTGATATTTAATTTTCATATTGTTAGAGACAGTGGTTTTAATAAATTCCTATTTATCTGTTGTGTATTTTTAGTTTTTTGATGACTGAGTTCTTCTAAGTGGTTTCACATAAAACCACATTTCAAGCCTTGTTTGTTTTCAAGTATACAAATGTATGTCTCAGCCCAAGCATCTTTGTAAAAATAGGCATAGAAGTCTTTTAAATGCTGAACTGTAGTACCTGCTTGATTTATTTTTTTAGTCAGTAATAGAGGAAACTATTAGTACAGTTTTATCAGGAAGTTACTGATGTGTATGTGCGATTTACAGTGATTCTGTATATGTTCCCCAGCTTCAAAACACTTGGAACTACGGCTGTGGTTTCTGGAAGGGTCAGTTGTAGGTTCTTAAAGTTACACCTGTGCAGCTTGGGTTTGAGTTTTTAAAGAATATTCAACTTTTAAAGAAATTTTCTTAGCCAAAGAGCAGTTTGAGTTGTATCCATGGTTTTTGCTGGGCTAACATCGGCTTCAGTTAAATCGTTTGAATTATAAAGTAAGTATAATTATGGTGAAGAAGATCAGTCTCATTTTTAAATGCTGAATCACATTTTATTTCTTTAATTAATACAATAGAAACATCAAAATTCAGGACCACTGAAATAGGCCAACTTTTGTTTTGGGGTTGTGTGTGTAGTTGTGTTGATTTGTTTGCTTGGTTTTTTTGGTCTTTAAATTTATTTTATTTTATTTTTATTCTTGGGTACAGTGGGTCTTTGTTACTGCGAGTGGGCCTTCTCTAGTTGCAGTGAGCGGGGGCTACTCTTCGTTGTGGTGCGCAGGCTTCTCATTGCGGTGGCTTCTCTGGTTGCGGAGCTCTAGGCACACGGGCTTCAGTAGTTGTGGCGCACAGGCTCTAGAGTACAGGCTCAGTAGTTGTGGCTCACAGGCTTAGTTGCTCTGTGGCATGTGGGATCTTCCCGGACCGGGGCTCGAACCTGTGTCCCCGGCATTGGCAGGCAGATTCTTAACCACTGCACCACCAGGGAAGCCCATGTTTGCTTGTTTTTTAAAGAAACTGAAACTTCTATATCTGCTAGTGAAAGAAAATGCTTTGTTTTGCTCTGAAGATTCTGCAGTTGTTTAGGTGTATCTTGGTGCATAAATTACAAAGAATAATGCTAGTTAAATGCCAATAAACTATTTTACTCTTTTTATGTGAAACATACAAATTTCGGAGGGTGATGGTGGCAGTGGTGCCTCTTACTACCTTATGTAAAACACTTGAACATTTTCATCAATATTGCCATCATCTGTTTAATATTCCCAGTATATTTTCTCAAAGTCTGTTTACTTAAAATTGTATGGAATGATGTAATAAGCAATGACATCTGAATTACACACACACACACACACACACACACACACAAAGAAAGTAATAGTTCAGTTTTTAAAAATAAGTTTCTGTATTTTGGCAGGAACACAAATAGAATTTTTGGCATTCATTATATTAGATGATTAATGATATTTCTTTTGATATAAAGTCCTCTTATTTAGGGTTTAATATTCCATATATTCTAATGAGTACACTTTTCCCAAATAAAAATAATTAAGAAATTTTAAACTTTTTCATGCTAATGTTTTAATTTCTGATGATAATAAAGAAAAGAGATTAAATATTTAGTAGACCATTTCCAGGAAAAAAAAAACATTGACATATTTTACAGTGGTGTCCCCTAGGAGGTTCCGTGGATCAAGGGTAAAATAAGTTCCTTTGCGTACCACTAAACAGCTGGCTCTCTCCCACAGAGAGAAGAATATTTTCAACATGGAAAATATATGATACAGCATGTGCTTAGTATTGGGAAAATATCTACTTTCAAATACATATATTAATGTTTGTATTTCAGTGTTTTTCCTCTAAAAATAATGTTACTGGTACAATGAAAAATAACAGGGAAAAGGAATCACAATAAAAATGAAAGGGGAGGTGACACTGCAGGGCGGGCCCACAGGCTGCAGGGTGGACAGCGGATGCAGGGACGCGGTTTGAGCTCCCGCCCCCCCATGGCGTCGTTGCCGCCATGACGGGCCTAGTGCTGCTGTACTCCGGGGTCTTCGTGGCCTTCAGGGCCTGCCTGCTCGTCATGGGAATCTGCTACACCAGTTTTGACTTGGGCTCCCGCTTTGATGTGGCATGGTTCCTGACGGAGACTTCCCCCGTCATGTGGTCAAACCTGGGCATTGGCCTAGCTATCTCCCTGTCTGTGGTTGGGACGGCATGGGGCATCTACATCACTGGCTCTTGCATCACTGGGGAAGGGGTGAAGGCCCCAAGGATTAAGACCAAGAACCTGATCAGCATCATCTTCTGTGAGGCTGTGGCCGTCTACGGCATCATCATGGCGATTGTCATTAGCAACAGGGCTGAGCCTTGCAGTGCTCCTGACCCCAAGGCCATTGACCATCAAAACTACCATGCAGGCTACTCCCTGTTTGGGGCTGGCCTCACAGTGGGCCTGTCTAACCTCTTCTGTGGAGTCTGTGGGCATCGTGGGCAGTGGAGCCACCTTGGCTGATGTGCAGGACCCCAGCCTCTCTGTAAAGATTCTCATTGTGGAGATCTTTGGCAGTGCCATCGGCCTCTTTGGGGTCATCGTTGCAATCCTTCAGACCTCCAGAGTGAAGATGGGTGATTAGATGATCTGTGTGGGTGGGGCCACCCCCCCACTCTTACTTATTTGTGGTTTTCCCGGGACAGCTGGAGCCGTGCCCCTTAGGCTTTCAGGGGGCTTGGTGTTCAGGGCCCTCCCTGCACTCACTTCTGCTGCCTGTGGACTTGGAGGCACTGCCTGGCTGGACCCTCAGTGTGGCGAGTGGGCTGCTGATGACTGTGCAGCTTTGCACCTGTGTCCCACCTCTACCTCCAACCCATCTTCCCAGTGTTTGTGGAATAAACATGGTATTGGTCTGGGTCAAAAAAAGT
Source organism: Aethalodelphis obliquidens (assembly GCF_003676395.1). Lineage (NCBI taxonomy): Eukaryota > Metazoa > Chordata > Mammalia > Artiodactyla > Delphinidae > Aethalodelphis > Aethalodelphis obliquidens. The sequence goes on along the minus strand of NW_020837949.1, from coordinate 43,890,147 downwards.
GAAAGGGAAATGTGTTATAATTCAGAAGCTTTAATTTTCAACAAATCACTAGCCTAATATATCTTCCTCTTGTTGGAGTTTTTATTCTTACTGTTGCTCATACTGCCCTCTCTCTGCTCAGTGGTTTTTGGTTCATTTTTAATTTTTTCTGGCCTCATCTGTCTCTACATAGCCAGACCTGAGAACTGATTGCAGGGAGCCTCGATGCTGAGTCACGGTGGACACACGTTTGCAGTTAGCTCTTGCACACTTGCCCTTGGGCGTCAGGCCCCTGTGGCCCACCAGGCCATATTCCTGGGACCAGAGGTTTGCCCACACTATGCGATTGACGAGGAGGTTTGAATGGTGGTTACAGTGCCTGCTGTCCTTGTGGGTCCAGCAGTCAAGAATCCCAGGTGTCTCCCATCCCATGGAGCAGTAGTCAGGCCTGGTCAGTGGTTCTTGTTGACTAGTGGGCTGCAGAGTCATTTAACGTGACTCTAATTGTCTGATAGCTTTCTTTATATCTGGTATAATAAGATATTCTAGGTTCCTTGTACATTTCTTCTTTCTTTTTTTTTTTTGCAATTGAATTTATTCTTTTTTTAATTTAATTTTTATTTTATATTGGAGTATAGTTGATTTACAATGTTGTGTTAGTTTCAGGTGTACAGAAAAGTGATTCAGTTATACATATGCATATTTCCATTCTTTCTCAGATTCTTTTCCCATATAGGTTATTACAGAATATTGAGTAAAGTTCCCTGTGCTCTACAGCAGGTCCTTGTTGATTTATCTTTTTTTTTTTTTTTTGGCCATGGCTCACGGGCCCAGCCGCTCCGCAGCATGTGGGATGTTTCCGGACCGGGGCACAAACCCGCGTCCCCTGCATCGGCAGGCAGACTCTCAACCACTGCGCCACCAGGGAAGCCCGATTTCTCTATTTATAGTACTGTGTATATGTTAATCCCAAACTCCTAATTTATCCCTCTCCCCTCCCACCTTTCCCCTTTGGTAACCATAAGTTTGTTTTTGAAGTCTGTAGGTCTGTTTTTGTTTTGTAAATAAGTTCATTTGTATCATTTGTTTAGATTCCACGTATAAGTGACATCATATGATATTTGTCTTTGTCTGACTGACTTCACTTAGTATGATAATCTCTAGGTCCATTCATGTTGCTGCAAATGGTATTATTTCATTCTTTTTTATGGCTGAGTAATATTCCATTGTGTGTGTGTGTGTGTGTGTGTGTGTGTGTGTGTATCACATCTTGTTTATCCATTCCTGTGTTGATGGACATTTAGGTTGCTTCCATGTCTTGGATATTGTAAATAGTGCTGCAGTGAAACATTGGGGTGCATGTATCTTTTGTAATTATGATTTACTCCAGATATATGCCCAGGAGAGGGATTACTGGATCATATATGCTAGTTCTATTTTTAGTTTTTTAAGGAACCCCTATGCTGTTCTCCATAGTGGTTGTACCAATTTACATTCCCACCAACAGTGTAGGAGAGAGTTCCCTCTTCTCCACACCCTCTCCAGCATTTATTGTTTGTAAACTTTTTGATGATGGCCATTCTGACCAGTGTGAAGTGGTACCTCACTGTAGTTTTTCTTTTTTTTTTTTTTTTTTTGCGGTACGCGGGCCTCTCACTGTTGTGGCCTCTCCCGTTGCGGAGCACAGGCTCCGGACGTGCAGGCTCAGTGGCCATGGCTCACGGGCCTAGCCGCTCCACGGCTTGTGGGATCTTCCCGGACTGGGGCACGAACCCGTGTCCCCTGCATCAGCAGACGGACTCTCAACCACTGTGCCACCCGGGAAGCCCTCACTGTAGTTTTGATTTGCATTTCTCTAATAATTAGGGATGTTGAGCATCTTGTCATGTGATTTTGGCCATCTGTATGTCTTCTTTGGAGAAATGTCTATTTAGATCTTCTGTCCATTTTTTTGATTGGGGTTTTTGTTTTTTGATATTGAGCTGTTTGTATATGTTGGAGATTAATCCCTTGTTGGTTGCATTGTTCGCAAATATTTTCTCCCATTCTGAGGATTGTCTTTTCATTTTATTTATAGTTTCCTTTGCTGTGCAGAAGCTTTTAAGTTTAATTAGGTCCCATTTGTTTATTTTTGTTTTTATTTTCATTACTCTAGGAAGTGGATCCAAAAAGATATTGCTGCAATTTATGTCAAAGAGTGCCCTAAGTTTTCCTCTAAGAGTTTTAAATAGTATTCGGTCTTACATTTAAGTCTTTAATCCATTTTGAGTTTATTTTTGTGTATGGTGTTAGAGAATGTTCTAATTTCATTCTTTTACATGTAGCTGTCCAGTTTTCCCAGCACCACTTATTGAAGTGATTGTCTTTTCTCCATTGTATATTCTTGCCTCCTTTGTCATAGATTGACCATAGGTACATGAGTTTATTTCTGGGCTTTCTGTCCTATCCCATTGAGCTATATTTTCTTTTTGTGACAATACCATACTGTTTTTATTACTGTAGCTTTGTAGTATAGTCTGAAGTCAGGGAGCCTGATTCCTCCAGTTCTGTTTTTCTTTCTCAGGATTGCTTTGGTTATTCAGGGTCTTTTGTGATTCCATACAAATTAAAAACTTTTGTTCTAGTGAAAAATGCCATTGGTATTTGATAAGGATTGCATTGAATCTGGATTACCTTGGGTAGTATAATCATTTTGACCGTATTGATTCTTCCAATCCAAGAATGTGGTCTATCTTTCCATCTGTTTGTGTCATCTTCAGTTGCTTTTATCAGTGTCTCATAGTTTTCGAGTACAGGTTTTTTGCCTCCTTAGGTAGGTTTATTCCTAAGTATTTTATTCTTTGTGATGGTAAGTGGGATTGTTTCCTTAATTTCTCTTTCTTATCCTTCGTTGTTAACTGTATAGAAATGCAAGAGGGACTTCCCTGGTGGTCCAGCGGTTAAGACTCTGTGCTCCCAATGCAGGGGGCCTGGGTTCGATCCCTGGTCAGGGAGCTAGATCCTGCATGCTGCAACTAAAAGAGCCCACATGCTGCAGTGAACATCCCGCGTGCTGCAATGAAGATCCCACGTCCTACAACTAAGACCTGCTGCAGCCAAATAAATAATAAATGTTAAAAAAAAAAAAAGAAATGCGAGAGATTTCTGTGTATTAATTTTGTATCCTGCAACTTCACCAAATTCTTTGATGAGCACTAGTAGTTTTCTGGTATAGCATCTTTAGGATTTCTGTGTATAGTATCTTGTCATCTGCAAACAGTGACAATTTTACTTCTTCTGTTCCAATTTGTATTCCTTTTCTGTCTTTTTCTTCTCTGATTGCCATGGCTAGGACTTCCAGAACTATGTTGAGTAAGAGTGGCAAGAATGGACATCCTGGTCTTGCTCCTGATCTTAGAGGAAATGCTTTCAGCTTTTCACCACTGGGAGTATGTTGTTAGCTGTGAGCTTGTCATATATGGCCTTTATTATGTTGAGGTAGGTTCCCTCTATGCCCACTTTCTGGAGACTTTTTATCGTAAATCAGTGTTGAATTTTATCAAAATCTTGTTCTGCATCTATTGAGATGATCATATGTTTTTTATTCTTCAATTTGTTAATGTGTGGAAAACGTCATGTTTGGTCACCTTGGAGCCCACTACCTGGTCTCATTGTTTTCCCCCATCCCTATTCCCGACCACCCTTTGATCTCTCATTTCTGGAAACTGTAAGCCCATTCATCTATTGTAGAGTAACCCCCCGTGACTCAATATTACCATAGTGCGATGTCATTTTGTGCTATTTTGAACAATTAAAAGACTTTTTTTTGAAAAAAGATAAATTTGTATCACACTGAATGATATGCAGATATTAAAAAACCTTTGCATCCCTGGGATAAATCCCACTTGATCATGCTGTATGATCCTTTTAATGTGTTGTTGGATTCTGTTTGCTAGTATTTTGTTGAGGATTTTTGTATCTATGTTCATTGGCCTATAATTTTCTTTTTTTGTGGTATCTTTGTCTCATTTTGTAATCAGGGTGATGGTGGCCTCATAGAATGAGTTTGGGAGTGTTCCTTCCTCTGCAGTGTTTTAGAATAGTTTCAGAAGGATAGGTGTTAACTCTTCTCTAAATGTTTGATAGAATTCGTCTGTGAAACCATCTGGTCTTGGACTTTTGTTTGTTGTAGGTTTTTAAATCACAGTTTCAATTTCAGTACTTGTGATTGGTCTATTCACATTTTCTATTTCTTTCTGATTCAGGTTTGGAAGGTTATACATTTCTAAGAATTTGTCCATTTCCTCTAGGTTGTCCATTTTACTGGCATATTGTTGCTTGTAGTACTTTCTTATGATCCTTTGTATATCTGTGGTCAGTTGTATCTTCTTTATTTTTAATTTTATTGATTTCAGATCTCTCCCTTTTTTCTTGATGCCTCTGGCTAAAGGTTTATCAATTTTGTTTATCTTTTCAAAGAACCAGCTTTTCGTTTATTGATGTTTTCTATATTTTTCTTTGTCTCTATTTCATTTATTTCTGCTCTGATCTTTATGATTTCTTTCCTTCTACTAACTTTGGGTTTTGTTTGTTTTTCTTTCTCTAGTTGCTTTAGGTGTAATTTTAGGTTGTTAATTTGAGATGTTTCTTGTTTCCTGAGGTAAGATTGTATTGCTATAAAATTCCCTCTGAGGACTGCCCTTGCTGCATCCCATAGATGTTGACTCACTGTTTTCATTTTCATTTGTCTCTAGGTATTTTTTGATTACCTCTTTGATTTCTTCTGTGATCCCTTGGTTGATTAGTAACATATTGTTTAGCTTCCATGTGTTTGTGTTTTTTACAGTTTTATTCTTATAATTGATTTCTAATCTCATAGTGCATAGTGGTCAGAAAAGATGCTTGATATGATTTCAATTTTTGTAAATTTACCGAGTCTTGCTTTGTGGTGCAGCATGTGATCTGTCCTGGAGAATGTTCCATGTGCACTTGAGAAAAATGTGTATTCTGCTGCTTTGGGATGGAATGTTCTGTAATTATCAATTAAGTCCATCTGGTCTAATGTGTCATTTAAAGCCTGTGTTTCCTTAGTGATTTCTGTCTGGATGATCTGTCCATTGATGAAAGTGGGGTGTTAAAGTCCCCCACTGTTATTGTGTTACTGTCGATTTTTTCCTTTTATGGCCTGTTAGCATTTGCCTTATATATTGAGGTTCTCCTATGTTGGGTGCATATATATATACATATTTTTTAATTAGTTAATTTGTTTATTTTTGGCTGCGTTGGGTCTTCATTGCTGCACCCAGGCTTTTCTCTAGTTGTGGTGAGCAGGGGCTACTCTTCGTTGCGGTGTGCGGGCTTCTCGTTGCGGTGGCTTCTCATTGCAGAGCACAGGCTCTAGGCATGTGGGCTTCAGTAGTTGTGGCACATGGGCTCAGTAGTTGTGGCTTGCGGGCTCTAGAGCGCAGCCTCAGTAGTTTTGGTGCACGGGCTTAGTTGCTCTACATCATGTGGAATCTTCCCGGACCAGGTCTCGAACCCGTGTACCCTGCATTGGCAGGTGGACTTTCAACCACTGCGCCACCAGGGAAGTCCATTGGGTGCATATATGTTTACAATTGTTATATCTTCTTCTTGGATTGATCCCTTGATCATTATGGAGTGTCCTTCTTTGTCTCTTGTAACAATCTTTATTTTAAAGTCTATTTTGTCTGATATGGGTATTGCTACTCAAGCTTTCTTTTTATTTCCATTTGCATGGAATACCTTTTTCCATCCCCTCACTTTGTCTGTGTTTGTCCCTACATCTGAAATGGGTCTCTTGTAGACAGCATGTATACAGGTCCTCCTTTTGTATCCATTCAGCCAGTCTATGACTTGATTGGAGTATTTAGTCTGTTACATTTAAGGTAATTATTGATATTATGTTCCCATTGCCATTTTAATTGTTCTGGATTTTTTTTGTAGGTCTTTTTTTCTTCCGCTTCTCTTTTGTTCTCTTCTTTTGTGATTTGATGGCTATCTTTAGTGTTGTGTTTGGATTGCTTTTTCTTTTGTCTGTGTGTGTATGTATTGTAGATTTTTGGTTTGTGGTTACCATGATGTTTTGATATAGCAGTCTATATATATACAAGATTGTGTTAAGTTGCTAGTCTCTTAATTTCAAATGCATTTCCAATATCCTGCATTTGTACTCTCCTTTCTCACAGTTGCTGGTTTTGATATCATATTTGTGTGTGGATGATTTCCTACCTTGCTGTATGTTTGCCTTTACTGGTGAGCTTTCCCATTCATAATTTTGTTTCTAGCTGTGGCCTTTCTTTTCCATCTAGAGAAGTTCCTTTAGCATTTGTTGCAAAGCTGGTCTGGTCATGCTGAATTCTCTTAAGCTTTTGGTTGCCTGTAAAACTTTTGACTTGTCCATCAACTCTGAACAAGAGCCTTGCTGGGTAGAATAGTCTTGGTTGTAGGTTTTTCTCTTTCTTCTCTTTAAATATGTCATGCCACTACCTTCTGACCTGCAGGGTTTCTGCTGAGAAATCAGCCGATAACCTCTTGGGGATTCCCTTGTATGTTATTTGCTGCTTTTCTTTTGTTCCTTTTAATATTTTCTCTTTGTTTTTAATTTTTGTGAATTTGATTAATATGTGTCTTGATGTGTTCCTCCTTGGTTTTATCCTGTGTGGGACTGCGCTTCCTGGACTTGAGTGTTTCTTTTTCCATGTTAGGGAACTTTTTGGCTATTATCTTTTCGAATATTTTCTCAGGCCTGTTTTCTCTCTCTTCTCCTTCTGGGACCCCTACAATGCAAACGTTGGTGTATTTGATGTTGTCCCAGAGATCTCTTAGACTGTCCTTATTTCTTTTCATTCTTTTTTCTTCTGCTCCACAGCAGTGATTTCCACCAATCTGTCTTCCAGCTCACTTATTCGTTCTTCTGCCTCATTTATTCTGCTATTAACTCCTTCTTGCGTATTTTTCATTTCGGTTATTGTTCATCTGTTTGTTCTTTACATCTTCTAGCTATTTGTAAAACATTTCATGTATCTTCTTGGTCTATGCCTCCATTCTTTTTCTGAGATCTTGGGTCATCTTTACTATCATTACTCTGAATTCTTTTTCAGGAAGATTGCCTATCTCCACTTCATTTAGTTGGTCTTTTGGAGTTTTATCTTGTTCCTTTGTCTGCAACATATTTCTCTGCCGACTCTTTTTGTCTAACTTTCTGTGTTTGTGGCCACTGGTGTGTGGAGCTGGGTGTCCTGCCTCTTGTGGGTAGGGCCGTGTCAAGGGATATGTGTAGAGGCAACTGTGGGATCAGGACTACTTTAGGCAGCCTGTCTGCTGATGGGTGGGGTTGTGTTCCCACCCAGTTGGTTGTTTGGCCTGAGGTGTCCCAGCACTGGAGCCTGCAGGCTGTTGGATGGGGCCAGGTCTCAGTACCAAACTGGTGACCTCCAGGAGAGCTCATGCCAATGAATATTCACTGGGGCCTCCACCACCAGTGTCCTTGCCCCCACCATGTGCCACGGCTGACCTCTGCCTCCCCCAGGAGACCCTCCAAGACCCACAGGTAGGTCTGGCCCAAGCTCGCAGTGCATGTGAAACCTTGTGTGTGTCCTCTAAGAGTGGAACCTCTGTTTCCCCCAGTCCTGTGGAGCTCAGGCACTCAAGCCCTGCTGGCCTTCAAAGCCAAATGCTCTGGGGGCTCCTCCTCCTGATGCAAGACCCCCAGGCTGAGAAGCCTGATGTGGGGCTCAGAAATTGCACTCTTGTGGGAGAAACTCTGTCTGCAATATAATTATTTTCCAGGTTGTGGGTTGCCCACCTGGCAGGTATGGAATTTGATTATATCATGAAAGCACCCCTCCTACCATCTCATTATGGCTTCTTTTTGTCTTTGGATGTAGACTATCACTTTTAGTAGGTTCGAGTCTTTTTTGTTGATGGTTGTTCAGCCGTTAGTTGTGATTTTGGTGTTTTTCATGAGAGGAGGTGAGCTCAAGTCCCTCTACTCTGCCATCTTATCTCTAACTCATAGCCTCCTTTGTACATTTCTTGTCTCACATCTGGAATTAGCCTTTTTTTTTTTTTTTTTTTGTCAAGAATCTTTGTTTCCTTTAGTGGGAAGTATTATTTCAAGACTACCATCCATGGGCTAGGATGCTCACTGCCATAGGATTGGTGACTGTTTTGAGGCCTGTTCAACAGAAAGGAGAAAAAAAATTTTTTTAATGTATTATGAATTTGTATAGGGTTTTAATTTATAAAACCCTGCAAACTCAGGGTTTTACTTATCCTCTTCTACTCTTCCTTTCTCCTCTGCAGGGAATTCCAGTTCTAAGAAGATTCTAGTAATAACAGGTTATATTATTACTCATTTGCTTTAACCACAATACACACACAATAGTATTAGAATACTAATACCAACACTACCACTAATAATGTGACTAAAAAAAGTTAAAGTTTTTTTTTTCCTTAGGGTTTATTCCACTAGGGATGCACAAATTACTGTTTTAAGTTGATTGAAACTTCCTTTTTATGGGGTTATGCCACCCCCATATACTAATTTAGATTCTTTTGCTTCATCTTAAAATCTTTAATTTTGTTTTATAATTATGTAAAATATTTACATAATTCCAAAGTCAAATTTATAAAACAAGGTATGTTCAAAGAAGACTTCTATTTTTAACCCTCATACTGTTCTTTTCCTTTCCCTCTAGTTAACCATTTAAAAATGTTTATATTTATCTTTTTAGCTTAAGCACATAGCAAATTTTGTAAATAATGTACATTTTACTGTATATACACACTTTTCTCCACTTTGCCCTTTAATGATATATTCTGGAGATCTACTTTATGGATCTGACATTATTTAACCAATCCTGATTTAACCAATTGCTGATGGATTTTGTGTTGTTTCTGGCCTTTTTGCTATTACAAATACTGTTGTAAGGAATAACAGACCTGTGCATACATTTAAAAAACACTTTTGCCAGTTTATCTTTGGGAGAGATCCCTAGATATAGGATTGTGATCAAAGGGTTATTTTACCAGTATTGTCAAATCTCCCACAGCTACCATATTTTGCAGGACTATCAGGAATGTATGGGTGTGCTTGTTTCTCTGCCAACAGTATTCAAACTTTTGGATTTTTGCCAATACATGATAAATAGCATCTCAGTGTTGGTTTTATTGTGTGTTTCTCTTAGCATATATTATATGGTTTATTTTTCACCTCAGAAGCTCAATTTCTTAGAGATCTTGGCTTTTTTATTTTTATATGCTCTTTAAAGATATTAGAGATACTACCACTTGAAATTTTTTTCCTGTATTGTTGTCTTCTTACTTTGCCTATGGTGTCTTGCCTAGGTGTCTTACTCTATACCAAAGTTTTATTTTTTTGTATGTGAAATTACATTTTGTCTTATTACTTCTGGAATTTGAGCTATTATTAGGAAAGTTTTCCCTACTCCCTCATTATAGAGGAATTAATCCATGTTTCTTCTAGTACTTCTATGAATATATATATATATATCACAAATGGTCCTTGGATTTTGTCAAATAATTTTTCTGTGTTTATTGAAATGATATGATTTTTCTCTTTTATTCTGTTAATATATTATGTGATTTTCAGATGTTAAACCAACCTTTCATTCCTGAGATAAACCCCACTTGGTTAAATCCTTTTTATATTGTTGGAAAGTTTGTGGGGTTTTTTGTTGTTTGTTTGTTTTGGAAAGTTTGTGTTTTAATTTTTATTTTATTTATTATTTTTGGCTGCATTGGGTCTTCGTTGCTGCATGCGGGCTTTCTCTAGTTGTGGTGAATGGGGGCTACTCTTGGTTGAGGTGCGTGGGCTTCTCATTGTGGTGGCTTCTCTTGTTGCAGAGCACGGGCTCTAGGTGCACGGGCTTCAGTAGTTGTGGCTCGTGGGCTTCAGCAGTTGTGGCATGCAGGCTTCAGTAGCTGTGGCTTGCAGGCTTCAGTAGCTGTGGGTCACAGGCGCTAGAGCGCAGGCTCAGTAGTTGTGGCACACGGGCTTAGTTGCTCCGCGGCATGTCAGATCTTCCCAGACCAGCGACCGAACCCGTGTCCCCTGCATTGGCAGGTAGATTCTTAACCACTGTGCCACCAGGGAAGCCCTGGAAATTTTGTTTTTAATGCCAGCTCATTTGATGTTAATCTACTGACAAATCCTTTTCCATACTGTCAGATACTCCAATAATTACTGCAATTCCAAAATAGTAGTCTGAATGATTTACTGTAATTCAGATTCCCCTTGTGACCTATGCATGCCTTCATACAGGTTTTATTGCATGCCTATGTGCCAGGCATTATTAGATGTTGAGGATGCAGAAATAGGGTAGGCACAAGCCCTTGCCCTCACGGCAGTGGTGAAAACAATCGATAAGTATAAGATAGTTTAACGAGTATTGGGTAATACGGGGTACAATTGAGATTTATTCCTTTTTTTTTTTTTTTTTTAAAAATTTTTTTTTTTTTTTTTGTACCCGGGGTTTTTTTTTTGGTTTTTGGGATCTTTTTTTTTTTTTTTTTTTTTTTTTAAGTTGCAGCATGCAGGATCTAGTTCCCTGACCAGGGATGGAACCCAGGCCCCCTGCATTGGGAGCACAGAGTCTTAACCACTGGGCCACCAGGGAAATCCCACAGTTGAGAGTTAAACAAAGGGAACTCATGGTAGTATCAATAGAATTTTTTTTTTTAAGCCAGTTGGAGGAAGTTACCTGAAGTGTAAACTGAATTCAACCAGGGTTACCATATCATTTACTATCCAAACAGGGACACTTTTCAAAGTGAAAGGGAAAACAGGCACAAACTAGGATGTATAATCACTTGAGAGCTAACCAGTCAAAGGGGAAGAGTGTTTGAGGCAGAAAAAACCGTATGTGAAAGAGGACAAGGCCCATTCAAATAACTAAAAATCTTTTTTTTTGTAACATTAGGCTCTGGTTTGCCTCTTACTTTTTATGTAATTTGTGTTCCTACAGTAAGGCTCAAATCAGACAAATATCATATAATCAACAAAATTCTGAAGAAATCACCTGTCACAAACTAAGCTGACTCCGTAAAACTAAAACTAAAAGCACACAATTCCCATCACAAAAGAAAAACAGATATTGAATATATACAATTTATTTAATAAATTAATGTCATTCAAAATACAGTGCCAGAACATTATGCAGTTGAACATGCTAGTAATGTTTGTCATGAAGCACCTGTGCTCATGTTAGATTGGCGGCACCCCGCTACTGCTAGTGGTTCCTGGGATTAATGCCAGAGCAGCACTAGTTATCTGCTCTTCTGCACCGCTAGTGCAGAGAATTCCTGAACAGTTCACCTTTCTAATCCTACCCCCCACACACAACAGGTTAAAAAAAAACACACCCTGACAGCTAACGAATATCTATACACAATCACTCTACAGTAATGTTTGTTATTAAATTAAGATGTAATGACCTGGTTAACCCACTCTAAATCTTTAAGATGGAGAAATACGACAGCAGCAGGTAGTTATATGCATGAGCCAATGTTAATGTAATACAGAAAGTGGAGGCATTTACTGATTAAAGCTCCACACAGACCCGCACAATGAGGGACTAGCAATTCTTATTGCAAGCCCAGCAACTTAAGTCCACACCTGGTAAATGACCAGCTGATTGGAAGACCTGTATTCTAGATAGACAAGTATAAGTTAGTGAAAAGAGAATACATGCACCTAATAGTTAGACTGATCCTGCAGTCATACTTTCCCTGTGCAATACCATAAAATGGAAGATCTTCCTCAACTATAGGATTTAGACAACATTTCTAATACCAACATGGACATTAGTGTTAAGTGCAGCTCAATTAACTACACCGAAAAAAACTATTCCAGGACTTCAGAACAGAAGCACAGGAATGAAATACATATAATAAAATAACCTCAGCATAATTTGCGATATACCACACTAGGAACAGGAAACTACTTTAATAAGAGAACTTTTGGAACTGTACATACACAGGGCTAACAATGTTAGATAATCCAGATTTTTATGCTCATGATACACATAAAAGTTTCTCAATTATTGGATAATCTATTTCATATTATGGAAGCATATCTTTCTTAAGACTCACTGATATATATTATACTGATGCAAATATTAAGTAGGGCATAAAAATAAAATTTATCAAAGATAGATTTTTATGTACTCATATTCAGTCCTTTCATAGCCTCTCTCATTTAGCAAAGAAAATGACAAAGCAAATAGATCAGGCGTGCACTCCCTGAACTCCTGACTATACAGATGGTAGTGCAACCATTTCTCCATCCAGTTCAAACTCCTCTGTTCCATCCGGTGAAAAAAGATAAGTTGGTGGTTTCCATGGAGATTCTTCAAGGCAGGATGGATAAAGTTTCCCCACAGTGCATCGAAAATCTCTCCCTAAGTCCCACAGTACACGTTCAGATATATGCTGCCGCAGAGACCACCGGTCAAGTTCCAGATCATATTGGTAAGTGACATATTTAGCTCTCTCATTTAAGTGGGTTTCTCGCATAAACACACACAGAGAATTTGAGATCACAACAGCTCTAACACAGGGATCTGAGTACCTCTTAGCAGGGATGTTGGCTGCCATTTTCCACTCATTTTTATTCACATCATAGATTTCCACAGTTACTGAAGACCCATCTACAGTGCCAGAGGGGAGTCTTATGCCAGAATTGGTAGCAATGTGCAACCCTCCAATATAGAAAATTTTATCACCGAAAGCTGCAGCTGAAGCAAAAGACCTGCTAGTCTGTCTCATGGCCATTTCTACCCATGAATCAGACCTTGGAAAATAACAATACATGAGGTTCAGTGTCATCACATAAATGCAGTCATGAACCACAACTGCTGCACTCCACTGCCAAGCACAAGGCAAAGGGCTTACCATTGTCCATTCATCTTTCTCAGTGTCATATCTTTCTACGGTCCTCCGGTTAAGTTCTCCACCTACACTATCTCCTCCAATTGCATAGATATAGCCTTCACAGCAAACCAAAGATGGCTTTACGCGGACAAAAAGCATCGGGGTCTTTGGAAACCAGGTATTTTGCTGTGCATCAAACCAGTAAAAGCAATTCACAGTTCTAAAGGCAGTCTGAAGTTTGCTTGTTTTACTGTGATTTGTTTTTGTATTTTTCAGAGGAACTTGACCACCTGCTATATAGATGTCATTATCGGGAGTTACAACGGTTCCAACCTTATGTAAATCAGCTGGTGGGCTGCATAGCTTGTAAACTTTTTCTGCTTGGGGGCTGTAACAGACAGAAGAGTAAAGACTACAAGGATTTTCTGAAGATGCTTCAATGAAAATCATCATCTCTTCTTTAGTCATTCCAAGTCTTGGTTTGAAAAACTTGGGCATGGACTTATACAGACCTTGAACAACTACAGACTTATCATTGGGTGGCAGACCTTGAAACCAAGCTCTCTGTGTTACTTCTGAAAGTGCATCAATTCTGATTTGGCTAAGAACTGAAGACAAATACTGGGATCGTGATTCTGTGTTGTACTCTAGCCACAGCATAGCAGCTTCACGAACTGTCTCCTCCTTTTCTACGTTCAAATTGTCACTACTGAGAATGTCTATCAGTAAGTCATGTGACAGCTGCATGAAAGCTTCCTGGTGATACACAGCAGTGAACTTGTGCTCCACCATCCTTTTAGCACTTTGTTTTAATTCCTCACAACTGAACAGATCAGCAAAACTCAACAATCGCACACAGTTCTCTGCATTTATCTTTTTAATTAAATATTCTCGACAACGTTGTAACACATCTTCTACCTAAAATAGAAGGGGAAAAAAAGGCTGATAAAGGCAGGCTAGACAAATTTTATTTTTATGTAACACACAGGTATATTAATCAGATCCCTATACTATAGTTTTTATTTTTAGATACACATGTTTGGGCTAAGAGATAATCTTCCAGTAATAATAAAATTAGAAGACTATGCATAGTTTTGCATTTCGTCTTCCTGTCCAGTGGCCTACTTAACTGCCCTATTTAGGAGTCAGTAGTATAACATTAAATAGGCTCTTAAAAACCTAAACAGCCTTAAAAGGAAAGGGAAAGAAATTAATTCATGCATAAGTTATGTATTTTTTAAAGCCTAGCAAAATATGTAATTGAGAGAACCAAATGAAAACAATGTAAATCAGTATAGGAAATGATTACTGTTGAGAAGCTGGAATCTGGTTTTCTTAACATGGACAAGACAGTCATATAGAAGCAGAAAATCATACACAATGCCTAACAGTAGTTATTATTTGCCTTTCTTACATGGAGCAGTAGGATAACCAATCAAAAGAATATATTCATGTGCAATTACAAATTACCTACATTTAAACGACCCATCTTAGCCACTCTAACTTTCCTAGATTTGTTGTTTCTTAAGAAACAGTAGATCTTGAGTCAGAAGTGCTACCTACTATACTTATTCAACGACACAGTGATTGACTAGAAGCAGTTTGTGATAAGAAGTCAGGTTGCTTGGATTCAAAACCTGGACTGGCCAGTCAACACTTGTACAATATCAGGCAAGTAGCTTTACTTCTCTAAGCCTCAGCTTTCTCCTGTGTAGGATGGGGAGATCCTTCCTTACAAGTGATTATTTTAAGAATTAGATGAGAACCTATATAAAGCATTAGTACAGAACCTGGCATATAAAAACATCATTTCATGTGGTTAATAGTAAAAGCCATGTTGGTAGTCATAAAATGCCACATTCCCAGGTTTGCCAGGGCAACTTACTCCCAGAGGCAGAGTGCTGTTTTGCATTTGGCCAAGCATATGCCTATAGGTTTCATTAACATGATAGAAAAAAATTATAAGGAAAGGTATCACTATAATAACAGTGTTCTGGAATCCAAATTTCTTAAAATTCCTCAATTTTTTAGCAATTCTAAAAAAACTTGCTTTTAGAATTGCTAAAACATTTAAAAAGGTAATGAAAACATATAAGCTATGGAAGAAAGACAGTTCTTACAGTAGGCATTTCTCCCCTTTAGGTTTGGATTTAGGATGTGAATGTCTTCCGTTCTAAAGCACCAGGAAGCTACCATGGCTTCAGTGTCCCCAGAGTTATAGGTATAGTAGGACACTGCACAATTTATGGGGGGGGGGAAGAATACAGAACTAAAAAGGAAGACAGGTACTTAAGGCATGGACAGACTGAGTTCTGGTTCCCAGAGTTACACCCAGAAACTGGCATTCGACCGGCATCATTCACATTTATTCAGCACACATTTATCAAGTACCTACTAGGTATCATGAACTGTACTCCCAGAATTTAACCTTTAAAGTTTCTCCCTTTGGAGAAACTTTATTTCTCTCTTTGGAAAAAATGAGGAAAATATTTTTATATTCCTCTTAAAGTTAAAAGAAATGTTGAAGGGGGGGCATTCCCTGGTGGTTCAGTGGTTGAGATTCTGCACTTCTACTGCAGGGGCCCCAGGTTCAATCCCTGGTCGGGGAACTAAGATCCCGCAAGCCACGCGGCACAGCCAAAAAAGAAAAAAAGTTGAAGGGGAAACACAGTGAAATAGCTTATCATATGTAAATATATCAATCATCACTTTTTATTTTAGTTTAAATAATTTTCCTTAATAGCTCAGTAAGGTCTCATGGCTATTATGAACATTATGTTTGATAACTTCCACAAGAATCTTGACATTTTCTGTGAAAAAACCATCAAAAATAAGCACATCTAAGCTTCTAGCCAAAAAACTGAAGCACTTAAATTTAACAAATGCTGTTAAAAATTTCTTTTACTTGAAATCTAAATCCTGTGGTATATTAGGCAGACTATGAAACTAATATGAAATTTTCACCTATCTTTTTAGTCAAGTTCCCATCATAAAACTAAGTTTATTAGCTGATCAAATCCTATTGTTTTTCCCTTACATATTTTAAAAAGAGTTTTACCTTCTAAAATCTGCATTAAAATTACATAGCTATAAGACTGAAAAAACTGCTTACCTGCAGGAAGCAAGCTGTTTCGTAAAGTTGTTCTACAGTGCTGTCATTTATTGCCAGGTTACCCGTGTATGCGTACGTTATTATTATCTGTAAGGTGGCTGAATCCACATTCCTCAGGTGTATGTGTGTCTGTTTGCTTTCACTTAGTCCACTCATGAACATGGCCCTATAGTAGAGATGGGGAAAACAAATGTAAGGCTAAAAAGAAAAACTAGACAATATGGGATGTTTATTTAGGGTATTTGCTGATGGACAACTTATAGGGAAAGCTTTCAAGGGAAACAACAGAAAATTATAATCCAGTGCCAAAGATATACCAAACTACTCCACTGTGCCATTCTGAGTGATAACATCAAAACTAATTTAATCCTTATAGTCATACAGGAATTCAGCAATAAAAAGGAACTCTATTATACGTGCTACAACACAAACCTCAAAATCATTATGCTCAGTGAAAAAAAGGCAGATACAAAAGACACATACTGTATGATGTGTATACAAATATATATATGAGGCAAATATATAGAGGCAGAAGGGAGATTAGTGGTTGCCTAGGGCTGTGGGTAAGAACGGTGAGTGACTAAATTGGCACAAAGTGATGGAAATGTTTCAAATTAAATTGTAAAGATACTAAAATTCATTTAATTGTGTGTAAATTTGATCTCAATAAAGCCGTTAAAAATTTCATTTACTCAAATGATTTCCTAAAAATATGCAGAACAGTTTCCTAAAAATTACATGCAGGAAAATATGCTGGAAAGACAATTAGTGTTGTGGAGAATACAAAGTAAAATGCCCATATACATGGAAGAGGTAAGAAAACAAAGAATATTGTTGCATGTACAGAAATGCCTATAGTGATCATAAGTGGGTAGCACAAGAACTAGCCTGGGCAACCTCAAGGACAAGAAGATGAGAAAGGCTTTAAAATGGATAAAATAGTGAGTCAGGGTAGAACATAAGAACTGTTTTTCCCAGTGACATTGCTGAACATAAGGGCTCATGAAAAACATCGGAAAGATAAGTGGCAGTCAGATCACAGAGGGCTTTTTTTTTTTTTTTGGCCTTGAGGCATGTGAGATTCTCAGTTCCCCGACCAGGGGATCAAAGTGGCACCCCTTGCATGGACAGCACAGAGTCTTAACCACTGGACCACCAGGGAAGTCCCACAGAGGGATTTTAAAATGCGATATAGGAGGGAATTCCCTGGCAGTCCAGTGGTTAGGACCCAGTGCTCTTTCACTGCCGGGGCCCGAGTTCAAATCCCTGGTTGGGGTAAGATCCGCAAGCCCCTCAGCATGTCCCAAAAAAAAAAAACCACACGCACGCACACACACACACACACACAGACATACGAGTCTGAGCTTTTTATTGTAGATAGTGAAGAAGGTTCACTGAAGGGTTTTCAGCATGGATTTATTAGCATAATAAAATGTATTCTAGGATGAATATTTTGTACTGACAGACCTCAAGGGCCAAAGGCTGGAGATAGGAAAAAGGGTTCTGAGGCTACTGCAATAATCTAGATTAGAAGTAAGAACCACCTGAGCTAGGTTGGCAGAAATGGATACAAAAGCTTTTACAAAAAACCAACAAGATCTGGTGATTTTCTGAACGTATGGAATAGACTATAGTAGGAAGTAGACAAAGAATCAAAACTTTATTTTCAAGTACCTGAAAAAAATGTTAACCATTGAGAGAAAAATTATAAGGTCAAGGAAAACAGTTAATCTTGCAAAAAAGGTGAGTTAAATTTTAGATATGTTTGAGGTGCGAGCAGCTGAGTCAAATGGAAGTAATACAATAATCAGTTAAGTATTTAATACAACTGGAACTTTGAAGGTCAGGCATTAATGCAGAAGACTGAATTATCTACAAAATGACATGTGTTAGAAAAAAGAATGACAGAAGGTTGAGAAACATTCATCAGAGAAATAAGAACAAGCCAGTCAGTACAATGCTACTCAGGGCAAGAGAGGTAGGGTGTCAAAAACGGTAGTCAAGGATAACAAACATTGCAAAAGCAATTAGGAAGGCACTAGTGATTTCTAGTGTAGCTCAGAATGAGCAGTAAGAACAGCAACTAAACTTCAGGCAGTTAGGGAATGGAAGAGTGGCAAAAACATCAATCAGGGTGGTTGATAACTTCCTCCCAAAGAATACAGAATGGCCATAAATAAACCCAACCAAGTAACAGAGATTAGGAAGTGCTGTTGAAAAATACCCAAGATGTGACAAGAAACTAATAAAAACACCAGTTGCTACTGGCTTCACTTGTGTGGCCCGGGAGAATGGGAAATAACAAAAGCAACCTGAAAAGAACTATAGGAGCTCTGAGTAAAAATGCAAGATTTAGGGGTCATGTGCTTTTCTGTCTGTGCCAGTAGAAGGTAGTTAACTTTGAAAGAGGAAGTAGGGCAAGGGAACAGCTGACTATACAGATGACACTGAGACTGGTTATTGTAGACTATGGTTTATGACACCAGAATGATGGACTTCTGTGAAGGAACTATGCTTCCTGAAGACCAAAGATTAGTAGAAGCCTAGCCAACTTGATTATAAAAATCTTAAACAGACTTTTTAAAGAAAGAGTAAATACTGAATTGCATAATATTATAGGAGGCTAAATTACCATAGTGGAAGAGGTGTTGAGTAATTCTCAAGTAATCCCCTTCATTTAGGGTCTAAAATGAAGTGTATATGTTACCAAGAAGAAGAAACTACCATTTCAGAGGTTCTCTGGATTTCAGAAGTTCTTTTGATTCTTAGTGGGATGGAACTGGTAAACTACAAAGGAGGAATGTATCTGTTTCAAAAGGCAAAATTTCTAATAGTAAATTTCTAATGATAAAGATTGATAGCAACATTATATGTAAGGATACCAAAATCTACAAACCTGAAAGCAGAATCCAGTTGAAGAACACTTGGGAGAAAATCAGGTTATTATTGTGGGAATATACAATAACAATAATCTACACAGTCCAGAGAATATATATGGGAGGGAAAATTAATATATAAGTGTCTTCGTCTTGTGGATTATGAAACTGGTCCAGACACAGGATTTTAAAGATGGATGGCTTTAAGCCCAAACATGGATAGGACTACTCTTTCTACTATTATTTCTACTTCTTAGTATCTGATTTGCTTTAGGGAGAATATATTCTCTCAGAACACCAAGGATGCTAAAAAAGGAAACTAGTTAGTGATAAGTTAATAACAGCAGCCTTAAAGAGAATGTGTTGTTTTTAAGATTGTAACATTAATGAAATACTTAAACTTCTTGGTCTTCAGGAAAACCAATTCCAACCCAATTAAAGATAAATAATAACCTCAGGGCTAGAGAATTTAAAGAACAGTGTTTTATCTATACAATAAAAAACAGACTTAGCGAGGAAGAAAAAAAGGTAAGATACCTAACCCATAAACCCATGTGTTACTTCCTGATAAAGATGATGACAATTCAGAAAATATGGAGATAGACTTTCTGCATAGGTTTAAAAGTTACACAAGATGACTGCTAAAATATTACCACAAAAGATTCTACTCTATGATTACAAATATCAATCTGAAAATCCACAACTAAAGCATATAGCTCATTCCAATAATGGATAATCAATTTGTAATTAATAACCATTAAAAAGGGAGAACTAATGGACCCAGGTTTGATTGAATCTATAACCTTGAATTTCTAACACCATCTACTAAGTCAATAAATATGAAAAAACAAAAACAAACAAAAAAACCTGACCATCACAATCATCTGGGAAGCTCTTAAACATACAAATCCTAAAACTCTAACTCAGACCCACTGAATCATAATTTCTAGGTTTGAAATCCAAGAATCTCTATTTGTAGAAGCACAAGAGGATTCTGAGCATCCTCTAGATCCATTAAATTCTCTAGAACCACTGTTTGCAAATATGCTCAGCTTCCTAAGATAAGAAAATCAATGTCTGAAATTGCATGAAATATCCACAGCTAAACCTGAAACAGTGGCAGGCAGAGCAAGGCAACTGACATTTGGGCCTTAGCTTCTAGAATCATCATGAGATGTGTTATACTAAGGAATGTTAAGTTTCTACACCTTCGTGTATGTTAGCCTTGAAAAGTCAAGATTAAACCTGTCCTGTCTACAGCTGCCACTAAGGAGCAGCAGAAAGTAACTTTCATTGCTGATCTCCACTTATGCCAGTTAAGATTTGTAGCAGGAATATACTGGTCCACATTTCATTCATCTTTATTCTCCCTGTCCCTTTCAAATATTAAGTAAAAATTCAACCTAAGGGCAGAGACCAAATATAGGAATTTCTACACCTTAATTCTTTTCCTCCCATGAAACACATAATAAAGGGAAACCTATCTTAAAAAGATTAAAAGTTGCAAAAGATCATAAAAATGTAAAGTTAAGCTTTATTTATTTGTAATTAGCAAACAAATAACTAAATCAACTTATAAATTCTGAGGCACAGAGAACAAAAACATTATTAATTATTAACTATTTCAATCTGGCAAGGAGTCTGGTACGGCTAAAACAATAGCACAAATGATGAAAGAAACCAAGAGTGAGTAAAGGAACTCATTTTTGCAAAGGAAATAAAAGTCCTTAACATGTCTAAACAGTACCAATTATCTTCTAAAAGTTATTATTAAGCCTCCTGTAACTCTTAAATTTATAAACAATGACTGGTTTCTAAATGTAACATTTTAAAATCTTAAGAGTAAGTGAAAATTACCCCATTCGTTTTTCTTTCTTTCAATGAAAAAATAGTATTCTGAACCTTTTTGCCTCCCCATCATTAAAACTTTACCTTAGTTAATTTCAACAAATTTCTTGTATTTAATCCTTTGTAAAAACTTATTTCGCCTGCCCCTTACTTACACACGCAAGTAGGTGATTTGACAAGCACTATATCACCCAAATAGAAAATTTTTTTGTTTTTTACTTTTTTCTTTTTGTGGTTCGCAGGCCTCTCACTGTTATGGCCTCTCCCGTTGCGGAGCACAGGCTCCGGACACACGGCATGTGGGATCTTCCCGGACCAGGGCATGAACCCGTGTCCCCTGCATCGGCAGGCGGACTCTCAACCACTGCGCCACCAGGGAAGCCCCCAAATAGAAAACTTAAGCAAAACATTAAGACACCTAACTTTTTTTAAAAATTTAAATAATGTTTAAAAGATTAAAACAAGCTAACATTCTGCATTTGAAATTACAAACTAACCAAGATTACAGTACTTACCTAAAATAAGAACTACATGTTGCAAGAACCATCTTATGACAAGGGAATTCAGTGCCCTCGACAATTAACACTATGTCCGTAAACAACTGCTGTTCATAAAACAGTTTTAACTGTTCCAACAAGGACACAGCATATTCAGTATTGACCTGCTTCTCGTCTTGAGTGGACATGACTGTATTCCATTAATATATCCAGGAACAGATTAGAAAAATCAGTCTTACTGATGGAAGGTCAAGTGAATGCTTCAGAAATAAAGAAAGGAGAAACTCTGCTTGCTGTTATCTGCAGCATTCAGAACCAAGATTGATACATTCACTAATGAGCAGTATCTTTTTAGGCTTAGAATCACTACCAGGTCATCCTGTGTTAATTAGGTTCTTCAGAGTTTTTCAACACGGTCTGCAGATATCTTGCTCAAATTTGTAACTGTTGTTCAACTCATGAGTGAAAGAGAGTAACACACGAGGTAGATTTTGTGGCAACATCCTATGTTCTGTGGATCCTCTGGAGTAACTAAAAAGAAAAAAAAGTTCAGTTAGAGTATCTAGGTCAGTACATTTTTAGAATACAATGTTTAAAATCGCAGACTTAAATATGAATTATTTTTTGAAGTTCAACTTTAGACATTACCATAAAAATGAAACATGAGAAAAGGGACATTTAACAAGTTTATTACATTTGTGGTTTTAAGTTAATTTTTTGCCTTCTATACAAAATATAAACATTCTAGAAAATAAGGAACACATCAATAAGCATACAGTTTTTTAGAAGTTCTTTAAAAATAAATAATTTCAATTACCAGCAAAGCCAAATCTCCTACTTATTTGTTTAGGGGCAATACATGACTGTAATTTAAGAGAAAAAAAAAAACCCTTTCTCTTGCAAGGAGATTCTCATTTGGGGAGTATAATTTAAATGTATTCACACAGCCTTTATATTTAAATTACTTAAACTATATGATAAATAGATTGAATTTGTTTATTTCCAAAGCATAAACTATATTATAAAATTTGCAGCTCAATCCTGTAACGGAGATAAATACAACATATCTCTCTCTGTACAGTGGTTCCTTCCTAGAAATCTTTATAAGAACATACAATTTTACTGAAAAATGAAACGTAAAACATGATAAAATAGAGGAATGTATTCCTACATGAAGACTTCATACTATACAGATATGAATGTTCTCAAAATGTGTAAATTTAATACAAATCCAACTTGCAGAAGATTCATCTGGAAGAATTCACAAATACTGCCAAGATATTTGAGGGGAAGGAAGAACAAGTTTTTCCTCATACTCTTAACAAATATTAAAATGTATTACAATTCTACAATAAACCCAAGTAAACAAAAATAAATAAATAAATAAGTAAATACAATACATGTAAAAAAAACATGTTAAAAAACATTAAAAAAACATGTTAATGTTAAAAAAAACATTAGATATGATAAAGATAAACAAGTCATTTCAAACTAGAAGATTGGGTTATTTCAACAAATAACGTTGGAACAACTGGTTACCCACTGAAGGAAAAAAAAACCCACCTAAGTTTTAGTCATACTGCATACCATTCATCAAAAGAAATTCCAGCTGCATTAAAGTTTAATTTAAAATGTTATTTAGAAATCAGTATTTACAACATATAGCAAAGGAATTACAAATCAGGAAAAACATATAGAATATACAGTGCTAATAACAGTTAAAAACTATCACCTATTTCCTAATTAGATGACTCTTAGCTCCATAATCAGAAAGTCAAGTGCTGTTGACATGAAACCTATAAATATATTTGACCATCACTGGAACCACTAATACTTTTTCTCACAAAAATATCATCCATATGTCAGAGAAGATCACATTGTACTTCCTGCCAAACTATACTATTACATGAACTGCAAACTTGACGTAGACTGTCAAATTTCCAGCCAAGTTAACTATATGGAAGTAACTAAAATAGGTGCAAAGGCAGAGACTTTGGGTCATTTAAGGTAATGACTTTGCTCTTCCAAATCTGAAAGTTACACTATAAATCTAAGTTTACTACTATAACCTCTAAAGCTAATAATACCTAAAATCACTGGCTATTTTCACATATTAATAATGCAGCAAGGCCCAGTGTTAGTGAGGGTGTCAGGAAACGAGCATTCTTACAGAGGAGTATAATTTGATACATACGTATAAGCCCTTAATCAAAACTCTTGGGACTTCCCTGGTGATGCAGTGGTTAAGAATCCACCTGCCAATGCAGGGGACACAGGTTCGAGCCCTGGTCTAGGAAGATCCCACATGCCATGGAGCAACTAAGGCCGTGTGCCACAACTACTGAGCCTGCGTGCCGCAACTACCGAAGCCTGCACGCCTAGAGCCCGAGCTCTGCAATGAGAAGCCCACGCACCACAACGAAGAGCAGCCCCCGCTTGCCACAACTAGAGAAAGCCCATGTGCAGCAACGAAGACCCAACAAAGAAGACCCAATGCAGCCAAAAATAAATAAATAAACTTAAAAAAAAAAAATCCGCCTGCCAATGCAGGGGACACGGGCTCAAGCCCTGGTCCAGGAAGATCCCACATGCCGTGGAGCAACTAAGCCTGTGTGCCACAACTCCTGGGCCTGCGCTCTAGAGCTCACGTGCCACAACTACTGAAGCCCGCGTGCCTAGAGCCCGTGCTCCGCAACAAAGACAAGCCACGGCAATGAGAAGCCCACACACCACAACTAAGAGTAGCCCCTGCTCGCTGCAACTAGAGAAAAGCCAGCGCTCAGCAACGAAGACCCAATTGAGACAAAAACAAACAAACAAAAACAAACAAACTCTTGGAGCCAGCTGTGTTCTAGAATTTAGAATTTTTCAGATCTTACAGAGGTAATGTGGTACATATATCATGTATTACAAAGGGTCTGGGGCAGAGCTCCAGAACTGAACATCCTACTATTCTGACTGAGGGAAATATGCACATTGTGAAAAATAATACTATATACAGTCTTATGTTACTTCAGGTCAAGTTTTGCAAAAAAAAAAATTTTTAACTTCATTTTAAGAGGTTTTTGAATTTCAGATTGCAAATGAAGTATTATAGAAGATATATTTGGCATTGAAAATGCTTAATACCTCAACCTTTCAATTCTACCTCTAAAAATTTATCTTACAGAAATGCATGTATTAATAGACTGTAAGTCCTAACCCCAGCTGCAGGACCCAAAACTGTCCCCATCCATATTTATTTATTATTAGTTTTTAAAATTTATTTTATTTTTGGCTGTGTTGGGTCTTCATTGCTGCGTGCAGGCTTTTCTCTGGTTGCAGCGAGCGGGGGCTACTCTTCGTTGCGGTGCATGGGCTTCTCATTGCGGTGGCTTCTCTTGCTGTGGAGCACAGGCTCTAGGCACATGGGCTCAGCAGTTGTGGTGAACAGGCTTAGCTGCTCCGCAGCATGTGGGATCTTCCTGGGCCAAGGATCGAACCCGTGTCCCCTGGCAGGTGGATGCTTACCCACTGCGCCACCAGGGAAGCCCCCCATCCATATTTAAACCAGGTGACAGGAACTGGTGGCCAGTGCAGGGATGGATTTAGATTAGACTCCAGAATTCCTTGCAGGGTAGCTGTACAGGTTCACTCTGGTCATTTCTCTGACCTCATACTATGACCTGATTTTTTTGCAGTGACTTTTTTGAGCCCCATTGAATTTGTCTCAGTTTTACTAGATTTGTTTTCTTTTTATCATATGCATAAAACTGTATTAAAACTGAAGTCTGCTTTTAGAATACTACATGGCGAGCCAACTTTATATAATCTCATTGTCACTGCTTTATACACCCTATTCCCACCCTTTCCTTTGAAATCTAGGGTACATTTCTTCCTAATAATTTTTATTTATGACATCTTAATATTAAAATAGGCAGAAAAAGTCATTCAGACATCATATAAAGTCAACTTAATTTAAACTGATCTGTATCTAGTACAATCTAAAATAAAATTCAGTGTCCCTTCTCTAGGAACACAGACTTCAAAATGTATTAAATAAAAATGGGGGAAAAAAAAAATGGGGAAAAATGGCAAAGTTTAAGATGATCAACAACAACCACCTTAAATGCCCGTAACATATTTTTTATAACAAGATTCCTTCTCTCCTAAAAATAAAACTTAATTTCCCAACTTGTTCCAGAAAAAAAAAAACCTTAAAACCAATATCCTACATACTCTGAAACATTTCACAATGTCTGTACCATATTACTTAATAACCAATGATTTGACTCATTTTATGAATCTTCCCTTTTTAATAAATATATTGTACCATATATCATTCTGTGTTATACCTAAAACTAGTTTCAAAAAAAAAAGTCATACTCCCTGTTGTCTGTAGAATTTAGCATCCTCAGGCTTAGTAATTCTCAGGTATCAATGAAATTGTTTACTTAATTTTCTATTATAAATTAATGGCTACTTAAATTTAACTCAACAAATGTTTGAGTATTTACTAAGGGCTGGTCGTTGTATTGTACTCTAAGGACTCAGACTGAGAGTTGCCAACCACTAGAGCTCCAAGACACCAAGTGCATTTACCCTTACTACAGCCAAAACACGACTATCATTTAAAAACAGGGTGTTTTAAAAACCAATTATTCCAGACAAACTCAAAAACAAAAAGAGGCAGGCAAATGAATAAAATCTAGCTGTCGTGCTCTTTCATTTCCAAACTTTTGATAGAGACATAATACAAGAAAATTTTATTCTTTACCATAAGAACAATTGTAGCACAAGTAAAACGAGGAAAGGAGGCAACTGGCACTTGTCCCCATTGCTAACAGTGGTTCACATTGCAGAGGAAGGAAAAACTTATTGGAGACCTATTTAAACCTTCTGAATTTTGTTAACATATGCAATGATTATTTAATTAAAAAAACCAAACTTTCAAAAGGTATACTACTCTCTTTTCTCATCATAAAGACAAAATATTTTAGGCTTTGCAAGCCATTAAGGTCTCTGTCCCAAATGCTTAATCTACTATAGCCTGAAAGCAGCAAAAGTCAACCTGTAAATAAATGGACATGACTATTTCAATAAAATGTTATTTACAAAAACAGACTGCAGGCCAAATGTACCAATCTCTGCTTCAGGCTGTTTCTTGATCAAATATTAAGAAATTAAAAAAAAAATCAGTGACAAAAATACATATCTCAAGCTGTTTTTCCTAGAAGATCGTTTTCCCTTCAGATCACACGAACAAGGAAAACGCACAAACCTCAAATGCTTGAAAGTTGAATTAAATAAAATTCTTATAAATTTATTTATTTATTTATGGCTGTGTTGGGTCTTCGTTGCTGCACACAGGCTTTCTCTAGATGCGGCGAGCGGGGGCTACTCTTCATTGCGCTGCGCGGGCTTCTCATTGCAGTGGCTTCTCTTGTGGAGCACCGGCTCTAGGCGCGCGGACTCAGTAGTTGTGGCTCACGGGCTCTAGAGCGCAGGCTCAGTAGTTGTGGCACACAGGCTTAGTTGCTCCGCCGCACGTGGGGTCTTCCTGGAGCAGGGCTTGAACCCGTGTCCCCTGCATTGGCAGGCGGATTCTTAACCACTGCGCCACCAGGTTAAGTCCTAAATATAATTCTTAATCTAACCTGTATATATTCCACGTTTCAACTGAAATATTTTAATGTCTCTTACCTAATCACACAACCGCTTTCCCCACTTACTACAGGCTCAGTGGACTTCTGAAACACTTTTTTTTTTTAATCTAATGTGAGTATCCTTTATTAAGCTTAGAAAAAAAGGACTTTTTTCCTAAAGATAATCTGCTGGGAAAAACTCACAATGAGAAAAAACTATTTTAGAGTCAAAAACGCTTTCTCTTTCTTTTTTTTTTATCAACTACAACATATTTACATACATTCGAAAAATAGAAGATGTATACAAGACAATGTGTAAAGACATTTAGTGAACACATGGATTCATTAGATGAACCAAGGGCCAAAGACTGGGAAACCACTATTACTTGCCACATTTCCTGGTACCAGGCACCTCAAGATTAATAGAAAAGTCCTGTATTTTATTATTTTTTATTTTTTTTTAAAGTCCTGTATTTTAAAGCTGGTTGTTAGAACATATTCCACAGTGAAAAAAACCAACTAGAATAAGAATTAAATGGGAGTCATACAAACACAATATAACAAAATTCAGAATCTAATAAAGTACAATGTACTCTGGCATTAAAACTATGCACATTCTTACTTTTTTTCTAAGTTCTGCGCTCAATTCAATATTTTTGATTGATCTGTTTGGTAGCAGAGAATAAAAGCAATGAATAAGGTTAGAATGCTATACATAGGATGAGATCCTTTCCTTTTTACCGACTTCCTGCAAATAAGTACAGAACAAAGACCAACTTATTTTTAAATCTAAGAGCTTCCTGTAAGAACAGAAAATTTATAAATTGCTTGAGATTGGGAGAAAAAAAGGAAAAGCCAAAACTTTGATCCTAACATTTTCTCTAGGATAGGGGACCCCAATCCCTGGGTCGTAGACTGGTACTGGTCCCCAGCTTGTTAGGAACCTGGCCACACAGCAGGAGGGCAGCCTTACCGCCTGAACCATCGCCTCCCCACCCCACCCCCGCCCGTGGAAAAACTGTCTTCCATGGAACCAGTCCCTGGTGCCAGAAAGGTTGGAGACCGCTGCTCTAGGATACCCAAGCCTCCAAGGTTCTACTCAGTGAATTCCACCACACAAAACAGTTTCAAAACAAACATTCTGTTATTAAATGGTCATTAGGATTAAATCAGTCAACAATCCATATCAATATATACAATTCTACTTAAAAATCTGAAACACCTCTTATGGAAAGTTATTTCAATAGGTTTTCCTCCCTTTGAATAATCAATTCGACTATAAAGTAAATTTTCACAGAGCTAACTTGTTTTTCATTTTCACCATAGAATCAAACTGTAGAAAAATCCAACTTTCAAAGTACCTGTACAGCTGACCCTTGAACAGCAGGGGTTTGAACTACACAATGGTAAATACTACAGCACTACACGATCTGCAGTTGGTTGAATCCTCAGATGTGGAACCACAGATATGGATGAACATAGAATTTGGAGGGCTGACTATAAGCTACATGCAGATTTTCTAGTATTAGGAGGGTTGGCGCCCCAACCCCGAGTTGTTCAAGGGTCAGTTGTACTCCAGAAGTTTACGTTGGTTGTCTGAAATCCTCACTTCACTTTCCTATAAAAAAAACTGAAGTCCTTAGGCTGCAAAAGCTAAAATATGCCCAAAAGTGTATCTGCAAAGAAAATTTACACAAAGTAAATGCTACTATAACACTCATAATTTAAAAATAATAGTAATAATAAATTTTATAGGATCTAAATACTGATATTCAAGGAACAGGAATCAAGATTAATTAGAAAAAGGTGTGAAATATTAAAATTTAAAAAAATAATTCCAAATACTTTCACAGGTTTCAGAGTTTGATGGCAGTGGTTTTTTATTAGGGGAAGCAGATGTGTCTAACTTCACTTTGAAATCTAGTTTTCATTCCCACAGGTGTGTCATTTGTAGTGCCCTTCCACAGAGTAGCTATAGAAACTCAAACAGATACAAAACAAGCTTTTCCAATGTTATACAGGGAAGACCTGGAGGATAAAGGAAAGAATAAAGGATTAAATAACTGATTGTGAATATGAGACTGCTCAGCAATTAACTGAGCTGTATATGTGAAATGAGGAAGGATAAAAAGATGGGGAGGAGGCTGCAAACAAGGACTGCACAAAAATTACACAGTAAGGATAAAACAGTGATAAAAAGGAAGGGCAGTGGGCTACAGGTTATCATCTGTATGAAGCATTTTCAAGCTGTATATTAACGTAGGTGATGCTCCATCTTCCACTGCTACAAATCTCAATACAGAAGATCAAAAACTTTTGTTAGAAAGAATCCAAGGCATTCTGAATTTCATGTATTGCCAAAAAATTAAGAGCGTGAACTGTGGAGCCAAATTACTTGGGTTGAAATCCCAGTTCTGCAACTTACTAGTTGTGTGACCTTTTTCTGTCATGAGTATGCTCATCTGTAAAATGGGGGATAAAAATAGAATTCTTCTCAATGGACTAAGAATTAAATGAGTTCTATGAAGAGCCTGGAACTGTGCTGCCTGACACACAACAGTACTACTGCGTGCAAAAAAATTTGCAATTACTTTTATTAACGCACTCACTGGTCAAGCTTTTTGTAGTACTTTCCCGACTTTCAAAACTTCACACCTGTACAGGTCTAAGGGTCCCAATTACAAGGTCTCAACACTCAAACACAGTTCTCTTTTCCCGCTGGGTGAATGATATTTTAGATAAGAGAAATTTATTCAAAGATTTTAGGGAGTATTTTGATGGTACAAATCATGAAACAAACTAGTACAACAAAGACTAACCTTGAGAAGGCTGATGCCCATGCAGAAAAACTAAATGACACCAGTCATAAAACAAGCCTTTCTTCATTTCAGTGAGAAAACAGGCTTCTCCTTAGGGAGGACAAAATATTGGTGCCAGAAATACTTTGCTTTCAAGTTACCAAAACAACCCTGACAGTTGAGAATGTTTGGAAGACCACCTGATCTTCAGATTGATTGTCAACCACTACACAAACAGAAATTTTTGGAGTCGTGACAAGCATCAATTAAAAGACAAACAACTGGACTTCCCTGGTGGCGCA
This sequence comes from Aethalodelphis obliquidens, assembly GCF_003676395.1. Taxonomy (NCBI): domain Eukaryota; kingdom Metazoa; phylum Chordata; class Mammalia; order Artiodactyla; family Delphinidae; genus Aethalodelphis; species Aethalodelphis obliquidens. Next base: position 43,860,214 of record NW_020837949.1, on the reverse strand, counting down.
GTGGTTAAGAAGCCACCTGCCAATGCAGGGGACATGGGTTTGAGCCCTGGTCTGGGAAGATCCCACATGTCGCAGGACAACTAAGCCCATGCACCAAAACTACGGAGCCTGCACTCTGGAGCCTGAGAGCCACAACTACTGAGCCCACACGCCACAACTACTGAAGCCCGCGTGCCTAGAGCCCGTTCTCCACAACAAGAGAAGCCACTGCAAGAAGCCCGCGCAGCGCAATGAAGAGTAGCCCGCGCTCACCACAACTAGAGAAAGCCCGTGTGCAGCAACGAAGACCCAACGCAGCCAAAGGAAAAAAAAAAAAAAGACCAAACACCTTGCCTTTGAAATAATGTATCAAGTTTGATAAATTTCAGTACAGCTTCCTCTACTCTAATCAAATTCAGAGCCTAGGTCTATTTCCTTGTGTTCCTCCTTTCCAACTATACTGAAAAAACTACATGGCTCCATCAAGTTAGTTATGCTCAGTACCCTAAGTAAATTCAGGTCACAAGAATAAGCTTCTGTTCTACATTATGAATAATAAGTTATCTCACTTTTAAAAAATTAAACAAGAACATAAAGGAGACACCATCTGAGATAGAATAATTATATGAGTGTAGTATGTCCTTTTATTTTGGATATCACTTTTCTCTTTTCTTCTCAGCTCTACATAGACTTAAGAAAGCTGGAGAAGTATAGACTAAAGCAAAACTGACCTTAACCTTTTCAATGGGATTTCATTTTCCACCAAATCAATGATTTTTTTCAATCACAACAGCAGAAGAAAATATTTCCCAGATAGTAAATATATTCATGAGGTCATTAAGGGCATAGCTGCTTAATGATTATTATGACTATTTAAATTTCTCAGTTTCTTTAAAAAAAAAGGGGGGGTAAACTGAGGAATACTCAGAATCCCCTGCCTATCATGGAACCTACTACACGTTGCCACTTGTCAGAGGTATGGGAGTGGAGCTGAGAAAAAAAGGGAAGACTTTAAAAAATATCTCTCATTAAATGATTACATTTTCTCCAAATTTTCTACAATAATCCCTTCTTCCCACACAGAGGAATCTAGGTACTGAAAAAACCAGCAAGGGAACCAGGAGTACCCCTTCATATACTTAAAAAGTTACTTGAGGGCTTCCCTGGTGGCGCAGTTGTTGAGAGTCCACCTGCCGATGCAGGGGACACGGGTTCGTGCCCTGGTCTGGGAAGATCCCACATGCCGCGGAGCGGCTGGGCCCGTGAGCCATGGCCGCTGAGCCTGCGCGTCTGGAGCTTGCGCTCCGCAAAAGGAGAGGCCACAACAATGGTAGGATCGCGTACCGCAAAAAAAAAAAAAAAAAAAAAAGTTACTTGAAATCAACTTATCATTTCCAATACCCTGACTTATTTAAATATGATCTGCTCTATTCAAACTCCACAAAACTGAAATGATAAGACTAAGATATAATGAAGGACTTTGACATTTTCATTCATATTTTTTATGATAGCAGGACCAATCCTTTTTCCTGGGCTTAGGAACGAGAGCAAGAAAAAATACAACTCTTTTCTAAGTATATGAGTAAAATCTTTGGGAAAATCAAAGTATCTTTTGGCTTTTGTGACTGCATTCAGGTTTCTATGAATTTACCATCCACTTTACTTTTTTTTGGCTGTATTGGGTCTTTGTTGCTGCGCATGGGATTTCTCTAGTTGTGGCAAGCAGGGGCTACTCTGTTGCGGTGCACAGGCTTCTGATGCGGTGGCTTCTCTTGTTTCAGAGCACAGGCTCTAGGCGCGCAGGCTTCAGTAGTTGCAGCACGTGGGCTCAGCAGTTGTGGCACATGGGCTTAGTTGTTCCGCGTCATGTGGGATCTTCCCAGACCAGGGATGGAACCTGTGTCCCATGCACTGGCAGGCAGATTCTTAACCACTGCACCACCGGAGAAGTCCCTACCATACACTTTAAACACATTCAATGCTCAATATTTGGATTTTATGAGACAGCTCGTTATTTCCATTAACCAGAAGAAAATATATGGAGAACTGTGGACTAAAGCACTATGACACCTTTATTCCCACCCATCTCCTTAAAGGGCATGTGAATAATCAAAGCTAACAGATTTTATGGTACTGCTTATGAGAGCAAAAAGGAGAGAAGAGTTATAGCACTTAGAACTCTTCTTACAAAACTGTCGAGAAAACAGAACTATGTGGAAAAGCACGAACTATAAAGCAAGCTCAACAGAAATGCCATAGCCCTGTACTGTTTACTGAGGACAACAACCTCTTAAGAATTTCAGGGCCCAATCTAAAGCGACTTCAATAAACACTAGACCAACAAAAGATCAAAGTGAAGAAGTAAGCTTAACATTAGGAAAATTCTACATCGAGACTGGAAAACTGACTGGTTTGACTTTTCGATTTACTTTCAGTCAGAAAAAGTCCTTCTAAAAAACGTCAGGAAAAAGGTCCTTACCAAAGGTTAACTAAAGTCAGTCACTCACAATTGCGAGATTTGAAGTCCATACCACTCAAATTCAGGCAAAAATTCACAACACAGCAGGAAGGGGGGGAACACCCTGTCTTAAAAAAAAAAAAAAGAGAAAGAAAACCACTCTGTTAATTCCACCCAGTTAACTGGTTGCCTCAATAGAAGAAAATAAAATTTTAGTTAGACCACATTGCTGATAGGGTTGTCTGTGAATGCCTGAATGCTAAGTGAGCCAGACGTACAGATTCATGTGTCAACAACACGTGACCAGTCCTGTACCTTACGTTTTTATAACACTACTGATATAGAAGATAGATATTTCACACAAACATACCCTTTCATAGTTAATTTTACATTTTTAGATTCTTTTTCTATTTTCATTTGAAGGGGCAATCGTGGCATCGGACAATTCTAGAGATCTGTGGAGAGTATATTATTCTCTCTTTGAGGTAGTATAAAAAGAGATCTTAGATCAACAAACGAGAAATAAAAAGCCTGTTAACTCAAAATAACCGGTCCACATCAAACTATGGGATATTCTACCACTTCACAGTTTCTCAATTCATAGGGAGAGAAAGGTGGTCGAGTTCAATAAGTTAGCGATTTCACAGTCTAAAGTAAATACGTACAGAATTTTCCGTTTCAAAGGGCAGTTTCTGCTTTCTTTTTAAAATCATCAGTAGATCACAATGGGGCCTCAGTTAATCTAGACATCTCTTGGTTACTTCAAAAGTACCGGGAAAAAAAATGCAAGGAAGGTCTTGCCCTCCTACTGCCCACCGTCTCGCGAAGACGCCGCGAGTCCTTAAGGGAAGCAGCTTCATTTTGGCAATGCGGGCGCCAGACGGGGCCAGGGCGCCGCCTGGGAGACCCGCGGCCGGAAACGCCCCCGCGAGTGGCAAGCCCCGCCGCCCCTGCCCCAAGCACCGGCCGGAGGCAGAGCCGCAGAGGGGCCGGCGCCGGGGGTGGAGGGAGGCGCCAGCCGCCCGCGCCCCTCCCCCGCCCGCAGCGGAAGCGTCTCCGGTTTGAAAGATGCCGCCGCCGCCCCCAGCCCGCCGAGCCACAAAGGGCCGAGCCCCCTCCCGCCGCGGCCCTCCTCCCCCAAGTCCTCCACAGGTCGTCCCCGGGTACCCCCGCCCGGCGCTGGCGACGCCTGCTCACCCGAGTCCCTCAGTCCCGAGGATTGGGATCCGATGCGGCCGGTGGCCACGAAGACACTGGGCCCCTCACGCGCGGCGGCGGGGGCGTGGCCCTGCTGCCGCGACTAGGGCCGGGGTCTCGCTTCTGCTTCCCTCCGAGGAAGGCTGGCGCCGCCGCCTCCCCTTCCTTCCGGTTTCCCCTCGCGCCCTCCCTCGGCCGGTCCGTCCTGAGCGGAAAGCAGCGTCCTCTCTGGGCGCAGCTGCACTCTCCACAAGGCCCGACCACCGCCAGACTCCTCCCACGGGAGCCGCGCAGCCTGCCCGCGCCGCCTCGTCAGCCCCGGGGCCGCGAAACGCCCGGCTAGCCGCTCCCGCCCCGCCCCTGCGGCGCGCTCTCGCCCCCTTGGCGGGCCCCTTCTGAGGCCCGGGAACGCGCGGACAGCGGACCGTGGGCCAGCCTTCGCCAGGTTTCCTTTTCCGCTGCTCGCCCGCGTCTAGCGGCACAAACGTCAATTTTGCAGTTTCCCGGGTTCTTGAGACGCCCCCCCCACCCACCCCGCCCGCCCTTACCCTCGGTTCCCCCGCCCTTTTCCTTTGCCGGATCCCACCGGAAAGCCAAAACAATTGGGTCCGCGCAGGCGCGTGGAGGAAGAGCCGGAAGGGCGGGGAAGGCGCGAGGTGAAGGGGAAACGCTTTTGAAGGGGTTTTCTGGAGAAGGTCAGCGGAGATCTCGCGTAGGGCGCGTGCGCGGCGGAGGGGTCGCCCCCGAGACGCCCGGGCCTGGGACGCCAGGGTGTTCGGGCGGTGAAGGCTTCAGGCCTAGCCCGGCGAAAAGGGAGGCGGGAGAAATTCAGTGCTAGGAAATGCGGACAGCAGGGCACCAGGTTTTATGCCATAGAGTGTGCCATAGAGTGATTTTTCCCTCTTGAAATACAGAAATTTGCAGGCTGAGTCGGGGAGTGGAAATGAGGAGGACTAGACAACACAGGACCAGGGAAGAAAGGGAGATGGTGGGCGGCTGGCTGAGTGGGCTTTGTCTCCTCCACCCCTGCTCTCCAAAACACGCTCTGCACGTATCAAAGCACTCTCCGTTTTCTTGATCTTATCAAGAGAGACTTCATGTCCTGGTCTCTAGGCCAAGGAAAAACTCGAAGCAGCACCTGAAAGAGCCCGCAGTTCTGGGGAAGCTCTGCACGGGAAGCCTTGAGCTAGTTTGTGCTGCGATGCAGCGGCTCCCCGCTCCCCGCAGTAAGTTCCCAAGAAGAGCCTTCCGCTTCACAAAGCAAAGCCTTTGTAGCAGCTGTAGGCTGTGGCCCACACTGGTGCGGTTAACTTGGTACGGCTTGCGAGCCTGCAGGAAGTCGTAGATTTACTCTCTCGTTTGATAGTAATTCACAGATCGAAAATTGTCAGAAATGCCCATATAGGCTTCTTCACCCACCTTTGTAACTTCCTTTCTTGGCACAAGCCCAGTCTGGAGGATGTACGTGACCAGTTATAAACTAAATGCGTACACGTTACTGAAGAGCCTCTTTCTTTAGGCCAGATTAAATCAACTGAATACACACCAAGATGTGTATATCTGGGACTACTGATAAAGGATTTTACAGTAGAATCCAGAAACTAGATTAACTCAGCAAATCTTTATTGACTATCCAGGATGCCATCACGCTGCTTAGTCTGATTAAATGTTTACGTGTTTTGATATTTAACAACAAGGAAGCCATACAGGAGATTCAGTCATTTAACAAATACCTGAGCTCCTACTCTGAGCCAGACTGGATCCTGGAGATGCAAAGCCTAAACAAGAAGGCAGAAACAACAAAAGAAGGAGTTTGTCTTTCCTCCTCTAGAGGACTGAGAGCCATTTAAGATTTTTAAGGAGAAGAGTATCTTATAAGGTTTTAGAAAAATAATTCTGAAGCATGGTGGATATTGGACTGGATGTGGGGATACTATCTAATTAGGGGGCTGTAAAAATAGTCCAGACAGGAGGTGGAGAGAGAGTCCAAACTAACGTAGTGGCAGCGAAGATACTGAAGCAGAGGTGGACTTGAAACTAGCTAGATATAATAAACAAGACTTGGTTACTAAGAGGATGAGGGAAAATAAGTGAAGGATGACTGAGTTTTCCAGTTAGGGTGACTAGATAGTAATAGCAGTAACTATAGGAAGAGTAGCTAATAGTGAGGATGAAAGAGAGTACTAAAAAGGTGTCATTTTAATAGCTGCACAGTTAGGAATGCATATGGCTGCGAATTAAAAAACATTATATTGCAATGGCTTAAAGAAGCGTCTCTTTATAGTCACCTAAGTCTGCAGGTAGTTGGTTATCGTTCGTTCAACAGCTCAAGAACAGGAGAGCCACAATTTCTGTGATTCTCCTGACATTTCTCACATGGTTGCAAGGTGGTTGCAGCAGTTTTACTCTTTACACCCCGTTGTTCAAGGCAGGAGGATAGGGAAAGGAGTGGCTTCAGCCACCTTTTTCTTTTTCTTTTTTTCCAGGAAAGTAAAAGCTTTCTCAGGATAATACTCCATACCCTCAACTCAGCTGACTCTCACATACATCTGATTTTCTAGAACTGTCTTTCAGCCACCTATAGCTGTGAGGACTTAGTTTTTCCAAGCTCTAGCAAAAGGCTATTTGGGTCAGACAAATAGCAGTCTGCTACTTGGTTAATACTTAAAGCATCACTTTTTAACATTTAAAACACTGTGGGCTGGTAGCCTGGATTGAAGTTTCTAGAGTTTCAAAGAAGCCAATCTTTTTGGTGTTTTATCTTAACTGGGAAAAGAACAGGTTGAAAATGTATCCTCAAATATTTGTAATTGTTTACCATTCCTTCTCTCCTCAAAGTTGCCATCCCCTTAAAAATCCTCAGAGGGAACTGGAACAATCAGGAAGAAGCACCTGCTGCAGTCAGAGGAGGCTGACTCCTTGCAACTGCTGTGGTAGAACAACTATAGGGTGCTTGGCATTATGAGCATCAATACCACCTTGACTTCTTTACAGATTTCACCTCTTAGCTTGGAAGCGGAACAATCACAGCTAGTTAGAGGGTCCAGTTTAGGGAGATCATAAATCAGTATTTTCTAGCTATTATACTGTTTTTTTTTACAATGTAAAGTAGCTCCCATGTGATCTATATCCAAAATTAGGCACATGACATTGTTTTAAGCATTCCTCTTTAGTTAATAAGGCATTTTCTTTCAATTAAGTGCCAATGGCCATGAAACAATCCTTCTAAGACTTCATTTTAAACATTGTCATGATTCTAGAAAGAAAACAGAAATTATTTCCTGGGAAAATAAAGAGGCAACTACACATTTTCTAAAGTTGAATCTTTGCTTAACCATTTCTGATGTTACACATCATAATCATTTAAGATATTAAGATAATCTAAAATATTCTTAATGTTAATTTTAACGTATTTAAAAACCTTGGATTTGGGGGAGGAAGTTACCAGGCCATCTGTGAGGGGGGACAGTGCACAATCCACAGTTGATTGAATCTGCAGGTGTGGAATTGCAGACAGGGAGGGCCCACTATAAAGTACAGGTACTTAGAGAAGGGTCAGTGCCCCTAACCCTCATGTTGTTCAAGGGTCAACTGTATACCCTCTGTATTATATACAGAGAAAATCTAGTTAAAATGGACATCATTATTACCGGGTAGCACAAGGGAGTTCTTTATAGGAACAGAACATTTCTGTATCTTGATTCTGGTATAGTTATAAACATATACATATGATAAAGTTTAATAGAACTACATATAACACCTACCAAAAAATAAGTGCATATAAAAGGTGATGAAATCTGAGTAAGGCCTATAGTCTAATTAATTGCACTGTGCCAATGTCAGTCTCCTAGTTTTGATAATGTACTATAGTTATATAAGACGTTACCACTGTAGGAAGTTGGGTGATGGGTACACAAGGAACTCTCTGTACTATTTCTGCAACTTCTGAGTCTATAATTATTTCAAGATAAGAAGTTTTAGAAAGTGGATATCATTTATTCAACAAAGATTTGCTTTAGTACCCTAGGATACAGAGATAAAAGACTCACAGAGGAATAGGAATGTTGGAGGAAAAGACCCAAGCAAATCAACAGTAGGATAAATTCTGTGAAAGCAATATGTACACTGGTGTTATAAGAGTACATAAGAAAAACAAGAAGCTCAAGAAAGTTTTTTCAGAAAAAGTGGAGCAGGGTAGGCAGAAAAAGAAGGGGACCAGCAGAGGAACATAGCAGGGATCAAGGATAGAGGTTCAAACAAATGAGCTGGTGGGTTTCACTATTAAGTTTTCATTGTACACAGTATTTTTAACTCACAGCCCTTCTGATGGTTATAATTAAATGTTTTTATAATGTAAGCTCCATGAATGCAGAAACCCCTTTCATATCTTGTTGACTCTCCAATGCTTTACACAGTGAGTGTCTAGGCACTCATAAATATTTGTTGGGTGAACAAGGTCATTAGCCATGACTAGAACATGGAGAATTTGTGGGGGAATGACAGGGTATCTGGAGAGGAAAGCAAGAGGTAGATACAGATCATGAAGCTGCTTATAGGTTAAGTTTGGACTCTATCCTAAAGTTAATGGGGACCTAGCAGTGGAATCAGTTTTGTGTTGTAGAAAGACAGTATGAAGAGTAAATAGTAGAGTAGAAGCAAAAAGTAGCAGTGTTCCAAAAAGTCAAAATGCAACCTGAGTAGTTTGTGTGTTAGCAGAGGAAAGCAAGCTAGGCTGTTAGTAACTGCAGGTCTCACTCAAGGGATAGTATGTCTACCAGCCTCTGAGTGTCTGAGGTCTTTGTTGTACACCAATAATAATAAAAACAAAACAAAATCTAACTCTTGGTGAGTACTTATTATGTACTAGGCACTTTATATCAACTCATTTAATCCTTACAACAACTATATGAGTTTGCTGCTATTGTCCCCACTTTACAGTTGAAGTGACTAAGGCACAAAGAAGTTAAGTAACTCACTCTAGATCACACTACTAATAAATTAGCAGAGCCAGGATTAAAATCTAGGCTGCCTGGCTCCAGTGTCTATGATTTTAACTACTCTGTTTTACTGCTTTCTTTTCTCCTAGCCAACTGCTTCCGTGTATCACTTCAAATCTTAGGAACTACCATATTATCTCAGTAACATGGTTTAAATAGTATGAGCAGGAAGGAAAAGGAGGTGATTTTTCTTCTCCCTTCTCTTGGATTAACAGATAGGAAAAATATTTCCCAGAATCTTCAGCAAAGTTCCTCTTATATTGATATCTTCTTGCCCAGGATAATGAGATTCCTGTAGTTGGGTTTCAGACATTGATAGGGCTAGAGGGGGAAAAGACCCACTTTCTCTGAACACATTGCTTTTCTTTATCTGGACAAAATTGTGGTTCTCCCAGCAAGGAAGAAGTGGGTGAGACCACTAGTAAAACTAGCAACAATGCCTGTTACAAAGACAATCAATCCACGAGACCAACATGGTAAACGAGAGTATACTTCAGGAAGAGCACTGGACTGGGTTTTATCAACTCGCCATTCAGTAGCTACATCTTCCTGGCAAGTTATTTAACCTCTCTAAGCCTATATCCTCATATGATAAATGGGTATACTATACCTTAAGATTGTATAAGGATTCAAGACAATATAAGTAAAGTGCCTAGCACACAGTAGTCATTTAATAACTAACAGTAGGGCTTCCCTGGTGGTGCAGTGGTTAAGAATCCGCCTGCCAATTCAGGGGACACGGGTTCGAGCCCTGGTCTGGGAAGATCCCACATGCCGCAGAGCAACTAAGCCCGTGCACCACAACTACTGAGTCTGCGCTCTAGAGCCCGCGAGCCACAACTACTGAGCCCACGTGCCACAACTACTGAGCCCGCGTGCCACAACTACTGAAGCCCGCACACCTAGAGCCCATGCTCCACAACAAGAGAAGCCACTGCGATGAGAAGCCCGCGCGCCGCAACAAAGAGTAGCCCTCACTTGCCACAACTAGAGAAAGCCCGTGTGCAGCAACAAAGACCCAACACAGCCAAAAATAAATAAATTAAATTAATAAATAAATAACAGTAATTAAAATTATGTTCTTTTCCACATGTTAAACAGAGAATTACTATACTCTCCAGCAATTCCACTCCTAGGTATATACCCACAAGAACCGAAAGCAGGGACTCAAGCATATATTTGTACACGCATGTACATAATAGTACAATAGCCAAAAGGTAGGAACAAATGTCCATCAATAGACACATGGAGAAACAAAATGTGATATATACATTGGAATATTATTGCAATGGGAATATAATATTATTCAGCCTTTAAAAAGAAGAAAACAATGCTACATTGTGGATAAACCTTGAAGACATTATGCTGAGCAAAATAAACTAGGCATCAAAGGATAAACATTATATGATTCCACTTATATGAGGTACATAGAGTAGTCAAATTCATAGAGACAAAGGTAGAACGGTAGTTGTCAGGGGCTGGTGGGAGGGGAGAATGAGGAGTTCCTGTTTAGTGGATACAGAATTTCTGTTTGGGGATGATGAAAAAGTTCTGAGTACAGATAGTGGTGATGCTTGCACAACACTGTGAATGTACTTAATCTACTGTATGCTTAAAATGATAATTTTTCTGTATATTTTACCAAAAAAAAAGGTTAAAACAAAACAAAACAGCAACAAGAAAACACTGGAAAGAGGCCTGGCTTTGTCACTTACTAGATCTGTGATCTAAAGCAAATTACCTAATCTACCCAAGCCTCAGTTTTCTCATCTATAGATTGGGAAAAATAATAATAGTACCTACTTCCTAGGTCTATTGTGATGTTAAAATGAGATAACTTTGTCTTACGCTTAATTCATCTTGGCTTCAAAAGTACTGCAATTCTAAAAGTCATGAAAGTCCTTAGTACTTTATCTAGCAAAACTGCTACTGTCACACTGTCAGAAAATGTGCATTTTTAATAGTTGGCTGGATTGTATGGTAGGAATATGTTTAGTTTTGTAAGAAACTGCCACACTCTCTTCCAAAGCAGCTATACCATTTTACATTCCCACCAGCAATGAGTGAGAGTTCCTATTGCTCTACATCCTCACTAGCCTTTGGTGTTGTCAGTGTTCAGGATTTTGGCCATTCCAATAGGTGTGTAGTTGTATCTCACTGTTGTTTTAATTTGCATTTCCCTAGTGATATAATGATGTGGAGCATCTCTTCACATGTTTACTTGCCATCTGTATATCTTCTTTGGTGAGGTATCCGTTAAGGTCTGTGATCTCTTTTCAAATTGAGGTGTTGGTTTCCTTAGGGTTGAGTTTTAAGAGTTCGTTGTATATTTTGGATAACAGTCCTTTATCGGATATGTCTTTTGCAAATATTTTCTCCCAGTCTGTGGCTTGTCTTTTCATTCACTTGACAGTATCTTTCCCAGAGTTTTTAATTTTTAATGAAGTCCAGTTTATCAATTCTTTCTTACATGGATTATGCCACTGGAATTGTCACTAAAAAGTCATCACCATACCCACGGTCATTGTGGTTTTCTCTTCTGTTATCCTCTAGGAGTTTTATAGTTCTGCATCATTTTACATTTAGATCTATGATCCATTTTGAGTTAATTTTTGTGAAGGGTGTATGGTCTGTGTATAGATTCTTCTTCTTTTTTTTTTTTTTTGCATGTGGACGTCCCATAGTTCCAGCATCATTTGTTGAAAATACTATCTTTGCTCCACTGTATTGCCTTTGCTCCTTTGTCAAAGATCAGTTGACTATGTTTATGTTGGTCTATTTGTGGGCTCTCTATTAGATTACATTGTTTGTTTTGTCTATTCTTTTGCCAGTACCACATTGTCTTTATTACCATAGCTTTACAGTAAATCTTGAAGTTGGGTAGTGTCAGTCCTCTAACTTTGTTGTTCTCCTTCAATATTGAGTCAACTGTTCTAAGTCTGCCTGTCCATATAGGCTTTAGAATCAGTTTCTAGATAGCCATGAAATAACTTGCTGGGATTTTGATTGGGATTGCACTGGATCTAGAAATCAAGTTTGGGAGAACTGACATCTTGAAAAGATTGAGTCTTCCTATCCATGAACATACCTCCATTAACTTAGTTCTTTGATATCTTTCATCAGTTTTGTAGTTTTTCTCATAGATCTTATACATATTTTGTCAGATTTATACTTAAATATGTCATTCTTAGAGGGTGCTTGTATAATGTGTATTTTATTTCAAATTGAAAATTTTCATTGCTGGTAAATGTGAAAGTGATTGATTCTTGAATAATAACCTTGTATCTTGCAACCTTGCTATAATTGCGTATTAAGTTCCATGAGTTTTCTTACCCATTCTTTTGGATTTTCTACATGGAAGATCATGTATTCTGCAGACAAAGACAGTTTTATTTCTTTTTTCCCAATTAGTATACCTTTATTATCATTTTCTTATTTTATTGCATTAGCTAGGACTTCCAGTATGATGTTGAAAAGCAGTGCTACTTGCCTTGTAGCAGATATTAGTGGGAAGCCTTCAAGTTTCTCACCATTAAATATAATGTTACACATGAACTTGAGAAGAATGTATATTCTGCTACTGTTGAATAAAGTAGTCTATAGATGTCCATTTTATCCAGGGGATTGATGGTGTTGTTGAGTTCATCTGTATCCTTACTGATCTTCTGTCTGCTGGATTTGCTCATTTCTGATAGAGGGGCACTGAAGTCTCCAATTACAATAGTGGATTCATCTATTTCTCCTTGCATTTCTATCAGTTTTTGCCTCACTTAGTTTGACACTTTGTTGTTAGGCACATACATGTTAAGGATTATTATGTCTTCTTTGAAAACTGACATTTTTTATCATTATGACATACCCCTCTTTATTTCCTGATCACTTTCCTTGCTCTGAAATCTTCTCTGTCTGAAATAAATATGACTACTCCCACTTTCTTTCTTTTTTTAACAAATTTATTTATTTATTTATTGGCTGTGTTGGGTCTTTGTTGCTGCATGTGGCCTTTCTCTAGTTGTGGTGAGCAGGGGCTACTCTTCGTTGTGGTGTGTGGGCTTCTCATTGTGGTGGCTTCTCTTGTTGTGGAGCATGGGCTCTAGGCACACAGGCTTCAGTAGTTGTGGCGTGAGGGCTCAGTAGTTGTGGCTTGAGGGCTCTAGAACTCAGGCTCAGTAGTTGTGGCACATAGGCTTAGCTGCTCCACAGCATGTGGGATCTTCCTGGACCAGGGCTCAAACCTGTGTCCCCTGCATTGGCAGGTGGATTCTTTTTTTTAATTAATTAATTAATTTATTTTTGGCTGTGTTGGGTCTTCATTGCTGTGTGCAGGCTTTCTTTAGTTGCGTCGAGTGGGGGCTACTCTTTGTTGTGGTGCACAGGCTTCTCATCACAGCGGCTTCTCTTGTTGCAAAGCACAGGCTCTAGGCGTGTGGGCTTCAGTAGTTGTGGCACTTGGGCTTAGTAGTCGTGGCATGCAGGCTCTAGAGCACAGGCTCAGTAGTTGTGGCGCACGGGCTTAGTTGCTCCACGGCATGTGGGATCTTCCTGGACCAGGGCTTGAACCTGTGTCCCCTGTGTTGGCAGGCAGATTCTTAACCACTGTACCACCAGGGAAGCCCTGGCAGGCAGATTCTTAACCACTGCACCACCAGGAAAGTTCCCTCCCATTTTCTTTTGATTAGTCCTAGTATGGTACATCTTTCTCCATCCATTTACTTTTGGTCCCCATGTGTCTTAATATTTAAAGTCAATTTCTTGTTGAATCTTATTTTTTGATCCATTATGTCAATCTGCATCTTTTATTTCGTGCATTGAGATCACTGACATCCAAACTGATTACCCATTATAGTTAAATTAATATCTACCATATACATTACTGTTTTCTACTTCTTGCCCTTTTTCTTTGTCCCCATTTTTGTCTTCCACTGTTTTCTGCCTCTTGTGGTTCTTACTGACCATATTAAATGATTCTGTTTTTTCTTAGCCTATCAGTTGTACTTCTGCTTTTGCTCTTTTTAGTGGTTGCCCTAGAGATTGCTATATACATTTACAACAAATCCAAGTCCACTTTCAAATAACACTATACTGATTCCACCAATAGTATGAGTACCTTACTAATTCCTAATTCCTACTTCCTGACCTATTTATCATTACTATCATTCAATTACAGGTAAGCATATATAAACATGTATATACACAAAAGCATACATAATTGAATACACTATTGCTATTATTATTTTGAGTAAACTTTTATCTGTCAGATTAGGAATAAGAAAAATAAAGTTTTTATTTTACCTTCACATATTCCTTCTGTAATGATCTTTTCTTTATAGGTCAGATCTGAGTTTCTGACCTATATCATTTTTCTTCTCTCTAAAGACTTCTTTTAACATTTCTTGCAAGGCAGGACCACTGGCAACAAATTTCCTCAATTTTTGTTTGTCTGAGAAAGTCTTTATTTCTCCTTCACATTTGAAAGATAATTTCACAGGGTACAGATTTCTAGGTTGGTGGATTGGTTTTTTTCTCTCAACATTTTAAGTATTCATTCCATTGTCTTCTTGCTTGCATGGTTTCTAAGAAAAAGTTAGATGTAATTCTTATCTTTGCTCATCTATAAGTAAAAGTGTTTTTCTCCTCTGACTTCTTTCAGGATTTTTTCCTTTAGCTTGCATTTTCTATAGTTAGAAAATGATATGCCTAGGTGTAGGCTTTTTTTTTTTTTTTTTTTTTTTTTCTGTATTGATCATGCTCGGTGTTATCTGAGCTTCCTGGATCTGTGGTTTAGTGTCTGACATTAATTTGGGGGAAATTCTCAGTCATTATTGCTTCATATGTTGCTTCTGTTCTTTTCTCTTTCTTCTCCTCCGGTATTCCAATTATGTTTATGTTTCACCTTTTACAGTTTTCCCAATTTTTAAGTATTTTGTTCTGCTGTTTTCAGTCTTTTTTCAATTTTTGAAGTTTTTAATTCTGTTATTATATTCTCATATTCTCCAGCTCAGAGATTTTCTTCAGCTGTGTCCAGTCTACTAATGAGTTCATCAAAGGCATTCTTCATTTTGTTATGTTTTTGATCTCCAGCATTTCTCTTTGATTCTTTATTAGAATTTTCATCTCTCTGCTTACATTAGCCATCTGTTCTTGCATGCTGTCTACTTTATCTATTAGAGCCCTTAGAATATTAATCACAGTTGTTTCAAAATCCAGGTCTAATAATTCCAACATCTTTGCCACATATGAGTCAGATTTTGATACCTCTTCTGTACCTTCAAACTGTGGTCTTTGCCCTTTAATGTATCTTGTAATTTCTTTCTAGATAGCTGGACATAATGCACTGGGTAAAGTACATTATGGGTACTGGCTGAAGAACTGCTGTAAATTGGCTTTTAGCAATGTAGTGGTACGGTACGGGGTCAGGGCAAGTGTTCTATATTCCTACGATTATGTCTCAGTCTTTTAGTGAGCTTAAATCTCTGATTGTGAACTTCACACATGTCTCTCTGTCCCACCTCCCAACCCTTAGGTGGGACAGGACAGCTAGAGTGTGTGTAGTGGGAACTTTCCTTCCCAGAAGTAGTTTAGGTTCTGATAAAACCCCAGAAGGATAGGCTCTGAACAGTTTCTCCTGAGGGCAGAGCTTGTTAAGAAGAACAGAATGATCTGGCATATTTTAAAATGGTTCCTTTTCTGATACCCCTGCTGAAAGCACTCTGGGATTATTCTCCAATATGTACCATGAGAAAACTGTAGAGCTCCAGGAGGTAAAACTCATAAAAGTGTGGGGGCTCCACCAATGACTGAGCTTACCTGGAGTTTTTATTTCTCAGACTTGTCAAAACTGAGCCTCCAGCAATTTGTCAATTACAGTTCAGGTTTCCCTACTGAGTGCTAGTTCCCATACAGGTTGCTGCTCTTGAGCTTCTCCAGTAAATTGTGATTCTCTGTATTTGCCTGTCCTAGAAACAGCCATTTCTCCAAGCTCTGATTCCTTTGAGTGGAGAATGGCATTTAGAAACCAAGATTTGAGGGCTAGGTGTGCTCCTTGTCCCTAAGGTATTATTTCTTTAGGCCCTCTCAGCAAACAGAACCAGAAAACAGATGTAAGCACATACATACACACACACATATATATATGTACATACTTACATGTATATACACTCATTTATATCAACATATATACATACATGCTATCCTTATCTATCTATATCTATCTATATACATGCCATGAGTTCACACTAACATCTCTGATTCCAATCCAACAATAGTGGATTCATTCCCCCTTTCCATATTTTTAACTCTCTCCTCTACTAGTGAAAAATCTGTCTCATGATGGGAGATTTCAAACACGTGTAACTCAGTAAATTATACATCAAGTAGACCAAAAATTAGTAAGGGTATAGAGAAATTGAACAGAAAAATACTGGATCTAAAGGATATTTATAAATAAGGAACATCTAATAATTAGTGGATAAAACTTCTTTTCAAGTTTACTATAATCATTTACAAAATATGAATACTTACAAGGCTATAAGACAAGTCCAAACAAATACCAAATTATTGGTAACTTACAAATCATGTACTTTGACCAAAATGCAATATAATTGGAAATCATTAATAAAACATAAACCAAAATAATCTGATGTTTGTAAATTGAAAAACCTAGTTCTTAGTAATTCAAGGATCATGACAGAAAGCATATTGTAATTAGAAAAAGGAACAGAGTGGAAATTAGAAAATTTTAGAAATAAATGACTATGAGACTGCTTCTCAACAAAACTTGTGAAACACAACTAAAGAAGTATTTAGAAGGAAATTTATAGCTTTAAACATATATATGTATAAGGAATAAAAATTAAATTAGGGCTTTCCTGGTGGCGCAGTGGTTGGGAGTCCGCCTGCCGATGCAGGGGACACGGGTTCGTGCCCCGGTCTGGGAGGATCCCACATGCCGCGGAGCGGCTGGGCCCGTGGGCCATGGCCGCTGGGCCTGCGCGTCCGGAGCCTGTGCTCCGCGGCGGGAGAGGCCACAACAGTGAGAGGCCCGCGTAACGCAAAAAAAAAAAAAAAAAAAAAAAAAAAAAATTAAATTAATTAGGTAAATGTCCAACTCATAAGCTAGAAAAGCAAACAACAGAGGAAACCCAAAGACATTTAAGAATAGAAATAAAAGAACCGTAATTATTACATAGGAAATAAAGGAGAGGAACAACAACAAAACAGTTGGTTCTTTGATCAGAATAATGAAATGGATATAGTTTTGAGCACATTCATCAGGAAAGAATATAGAGGACAAAGAACATTAAATATCAAAATGGGAACATATTTACAGACATCACAAGCACTTTTAAAAAATCAAAAATTATGAAAAGTTTTATGCCTATAAACTGGGAAACTCAGACAAAAAGGGCAAATTCCTAGAAAAATTCAAGTCATCAAAACCAAATCAAGAAATGGAAAAACGAAACAGACTTATAAACATTAGATAAACTGCATCAGTAGCCATGTCTACCCACCAAACAAAATACACAACATACTCTTTCAGGGAAGTTCTATCAAACCTTCAAGGAATAAGTAGATAATCCTTGTCTTATGCAAATTGCTCTAGAGAACAGAAAAAAATGGCAAGTTATCTAGCTTATTTTATGAGGCTAGGATATCTTGAAACCAAGAAAAGACAATATGAGAATTAAAAATTATAAAACAATTCCACTTATAGTCTTAGATTCCAAAATTCTAAATAAAATACCAGCAAATGGAATCCTGCAATGTATATTAAAATATATCAAGACCAAGTTGAGTGTATTCTAGGAATATAAGGATTGTTCAATGAGAGAAAAATTTAGTAAGGAACCTGCTTTACTAGCAAGATGAAGAAAGAGGAAAAAATATGATTATTTCAAAGATGCAGGAAACCACTTGCTAAAACTTAACATTCATTCAAAATTTTAAAACTTCTCAGCCAATGTGGAATAACAGACCCTACTAACTTGCTAAAGAGTATCTTGAAAATAACCTACAATAATTCTTTATAGTGTATCATTAGAAATTAAGTACAGGACAATGCTATCTGCTATCAGTGTTCTAAATTGAATATCGTGCTGAAGGTCTTAGAAGATTAAGACAAATAAGAGAAATGAGAAGATATTCATTGAAAAGGAAGAAACAAAACTTCATTATTGGGACTTCCCTGGTGGTGCAGTGGTTAAAAATCCGCCTGCCAAGGCAGGGGACACAGGTTCGAGCCCTGGTCTGGGAAGATCCACATGCTGCGGAGCAACTAAGGTCATGTGCCACAACAACTGAGCCTGTGCTGTAGAGCCCACATGCCACAACTACTGAAGCCCGCACGCCTAGAGCCCGTGCTCCGCAACAAGAGAAGCCACCGCAATGAGAAGACTGCACACCACAACAAAGAGTAGCCCCCACTCTCTGCAACTAGAGAAAGCCCGCGCACAGTGAAGAAGATCCCACGCAGCCAAAAATAAATAAATATATATTTTTAAAAGAACTTCATATTTGTAGATGATTTGAGTGTTCACACAGAAAATCTAGTCAAATCCACAAAAAATTGAAACTAAAGAGTTCAGCAAAGTTGCTGGAATATAAAATCAATATGTAAATATCAATATTATTCCTATATACCACCAACACAGTTAGAAAGTGTAGTTTAAATAAATCATTTTCAATAGCAAGAAAAACTATAACTCTAAAAGATATTTATAAAAGAAATTATAAATTAGAACCTTATATTTAAGATTTATCCATGGAGACAGATGTGATTCTAGTTCATTCATTTAACGCCTATGTAGTTTCCCATAATTTATCTATACTACAACTTATTTATCCATTCTCTTGTTTCATGGATATTTAAGTGGTTTTCATTTTTTTTATATATATTAAAAGCAATGCTATGGTAACAAACATTTTTAATAAACAGCTCCTTGTGTGTATATACAAGGTTTTTTCCCTAGGATATTTCGAGAGGTAGAATTGCTGGTTCATGGGGTATGACACATTTTCAACTTTTTCAGATACTGTCAACTTGCTCTCCAAAGTGATTTTTACCAATTTACACTCTCAGGAGTAATGTATACATGTTCCTGTCACTCCACTTCCTCCTTAACCCTTGGTGTTGTCAGACTCATTTTTTCCCCAATATGTTAGCTGTGAATGGCATCTCATTGCAAATACCACAAGAATGAAGGCTCCTTAGGAATTACAATTTTGTTTTTCTTCCGTTTCCTTAGGGCTAAAATTGTGCTGGTACCATTATAGGGACTCAAATTTTGTACATGGAATGAGTAAATGAAGGATCATTAGTGAGGGTGAAGGAGGTTTTTAGGTGTGGAAAGCAAGACTATCATTACATTCGTGTTTAAAACTTCTATCTGAGATCAGCATGTCAATTGAGGGGGAAGTAGAAACTACTCTGCTTTAATGGGAGACGAAGACCGTCAAACTGTCAAAATGAGAGTGACACTGACCACACAAACAGTAGAAAAGGCACTGGGTCTGGGAATTCAAAGACCTCACCCCACTCCCCTTCCAACTAGTAGGACTGCAACTTAATATATGTGGACAGATTATTTAACCTTCCTGAATCTCAGATATCCTCATCTTAAAATAGAGATGATAATAATAAAAACCATTTGGAATTCTGAGCAGAGAACACACAGTTTACTAGCTGGACCTTAATGCAAAAATAGCAACCACCATCTAACCTCAGACACCCCACCCAACACAAAATGCCTCAGTTGGCACAAAAAACATCCTTACATCAGTGGTCTAGTACCACTATACGTTTCATTCTTGACATCTTCCAGCACTGCCTCAAAGTTCCCAGTGAGCTGGCATTTCTGGGACACTTGCATTCCAGTTCTTCTCCCTGCTGACCTACCTACCAACTCTCCCAGCCACTGCAACCTGGAAGCCCTGTTTGCCTAAGCACAAGCCACCATATCCCTCACCCTATTCACTGAATAGTCATTGAAACCTGTTCCTTCATAAGGAGGTTCTTCATTCTCCCACTCTCCATGCACTCCAGGGTTGACATGGCCTCTAGCATGTGGCAGATCCAAGTTTTCTGGGGACTGAAGATTATAAAATTTGGGGAACTCTCTTTAAGAAAAACATTACATTATGAATACAAACATCTTGTGATGTTTCTCTCACCTTGCTGGTCCCTCTGCCACATTCACTGAGGACATGGGAACCTCTAAATGACTACCATACGAAAGAGGTGAAATGAAGCAGGGCGCAGCGGGGCCCTCCCGGGTACAAAAGCCTTCCTGTGTCTGTCATTTCTCGTTTATAGAAAATGGTTTAAGTCTCCTAGATTTTCCCTGAATCCCAAAGAGCAGATTCAAACAGTTACTCACTGGAGAAGTGAGGGAACGCAGAAACAAAAGAAAAGCAAGCCCAACATAACCTTTTCCATGATTGTTAGCTTAAACTAATGCCTTGATTCATGACCCCAAACTGTCGAGATAATGTCCTGTGGCTTCAACCAGCTGGCCCCAAGCGGACTTAAAATTGATGACACCTGGAGGGTCAATTAAGAACTGAAGCTCCTGAACCATCATGAAGGCTCTAAGTACAGAATAAAATGTCTCAACCATTGCTTTTGCTCTCTCCTAGAAAGAAGTTAAGGGATCACAAGACCACGATTTACTAGTTTGCTTTGCAGGAACACACAGATCAGTCACAGTCACCAACGACACATCAAGTCACAGGCAGCCAGGAAGTCTGCAGTTGAGGTCTTATCAGGAAGCTGAAATCACAAAGAACCTTTACCTCTGCTGTCTTTAAAAACCTCGCACCCCAGCCAGCCAGCCAGCAAGATGGATTTGAGATGAGTCTAGGTCTCCCATCTTTTGGGTTGGTGCCTCTTCAACAAATACTGTAAACCTTTCTTTGCTCCAAACTCCGATGTTTCCGTTTGTTTGCCCTCACTGTGTGTCTGGCACACATACTTGAGTTCAGCAACAGAGGGGGTGACTCAAACAAAACCCCAGCCTCCCAGATCTTTTCCTTTCTCAGTGCAAATGACCTTCATGCCCACAGGACTTCAGCAAACCAATGGCCACCCCATGGACCTTGTTACAACTTACAACTGCTCCAACTCTGAAAGCCGAAATTTCAGATTGCCATTCTCGGACCACGAACGCCCTCCTCTAGCTCTTTCATTCTCAAGTATAAGACCTCCATTACTTCATCTTAACTTGATCAGTTCCTCTCTGACATTACTTTCTCTTCCTAACTACATGCTAGGCCACTAAGTAGGGTGAGGTGAGGTACCTAGGGAGCACAATTTATGGAGGCACTCACACTCAGGGTCACACAAGTGCAGGGTATACGTCATGTGCCATGATGTATTTAACTTCTCACCATTACACTGAACTTTCTTGAACCATTGACTTCTCTTCCCACAAGCCCTACAAAACCACAGTTCTTGATCCATCCAACCACTGTGTCTCTCCCAAGCAACTGAAAATGACTAGGCAAGTGACATAACACTTCAGATGAAGGCCAATACAAATGACTGAATCTCACCCCAGGTCAGCCCCCAACTCTACCAGCAGCTCTTTTTGCATGTCTGTAAATTACTGCTCTTTCCATTCCATGGGGAAATGTGGCAGACATGGTTAGTACTATTCCTACCCCTCTTGACTGAAAATATAGTAATAACAAGGTCATCAGACGCTAATGCACTTAAATTCCTGCCTTCAGGATTTCATTTCCCTCCAACCTCAAGGACTTTCTTCTGTCCAAGGCCAAGCACTGTAACCAGCCTTGGCTACCCTCCCATTCTCAGAACATCGTCCTAACATCCTTCTCTCTCCACTACCAGTAACGTCTCCCTGTCAGTCCATCCCAGGATAAATATACCTCAATCCCTTCCTTTCAAAAACAAAACAAAATCCACAATCCTCCTTACAACCCCACGACTCCCCTCCACTACTGTCCTATGACTTTCCTTCCACTCACACACAAACAGTACTCTGTACTTGCCAGCTTCCCCCTTCTAACTGCCCATCCATCACCCCACAGACTTCCAGCGCCTTTCTGTCCCACCACTTCCCCCCACCACTAGCGTCCTAATTGCCGAAGCCCCTGCCCCCGCGAGATGCTGCTCTCAGCAGCATTAAGCACGCTTGTTCACCTCTCCTGTGTGAGTCTTCCTCCTCTCAGGTCTGTCCTCCGTCCACGTTGGCCTCCTTCCTCTCTGCTCCTCCTCAGTAGCCTCCTCTTCCTTAAGTGTCAGCGGCTTTAGGCCCAAGGAAGGAGGAGACCAGGAGCTCAGAGGAGCGGCCTGACCCGACCTCACTCAACACACTCAGAGGAGGGGACAGTCGTGGAGAGCGAAGGGAATGGGAAGGGCTCTGTCCTCTAGAAGAGTCTCGGCCAGGGCGCCCACACACACAAGGGTGGGCAGAAGGGAGGACTGGGGTTCACCCAGGAGCAGCGTGCACAGGGCCGCTCCCCTCCACCAAGTCTCAGCCCCGGCTTCTACCGGCGCCTTCGTTCCGACCCACCTGGCCTACGAGCTCTGACAGGGCGCATGCGCGGGAGGGAATGCGCCAGGGG
Source organism: Aethalodelphis obliquidens (assembly GCF_003676395.1). Classification (NCBI taxonomy): domain Eukaryota; kingdom Metazoa; phylum Chordata; class Mammalia; order Artiodactyla; family Delphinidae; genus Aethalodelphis; species Aethalodelphis obliquidens. Next base: position 43,837,996 of record NW_020837949.1, on the reverse strand, counting down.
CGGTGCCTGCGGAAGAGGCAGCACGTTGCCTTCCAGCCGCCCAGATAAAGGCTGGAGCCTCGGCCACCGGCAGCGTAGATTCACCTGGCTACAGAGGTCGGGTCGGCGCGGGTCGTGTGAGCCACCGTAGAGGCTGCCAGTCGCAGACGTCGAGCTGGAGCAGGTTGGTGTCCCGAACGCGAGCGCGGGTCCTGCAGGGCGCGGGGGTGCAGGGTGTGGAGGTCGCGGGAACAGACAGGCCTGTGGGGAGGGGGGTGGTAGGAGACGCGGAGCCGGGGGCCTGGACTCCCGGACTGAGGAGGGGATCGGCCCAGGTGGAGGCTGGGGGGCAGGCTGGAGAGGCTGTGGACAAGGGCGGTGCAGCCGAGGCCTAGGCCGCATCTCCCAGTGCAGCCGCGGGGCGCGGCCCCTGGCGTTTGGCGCCCAGCGCTAGGTACCCCGCGCCTCCAAGGCCTCATCTCCCCACGGTGTTTCTGCCTGGGGAGCCAGACTTGCTCAGCACGACACAGGCCCGGGCCTCTGGGTGCTGCTTCTCTGTTCGAAACGCACGCAGGGCAGCCCCCGCGTGTCCCCATCCCAGGCGAGCGGGAAGAGAAGGTAAGGGACCTCCACCCAGGCTCCTAGTTCTGATGGGGGACGAGGACGACTTTCTTCCTTCACAGCACTTTACAGGGCAGAGTGCGGCTGTCCTTTGCTAACTACAAACACCTGCTTTTCAGCCTGGGACATGAACTCTTCAGGAAACAACGACAGTTTTGAGGGCAATAACTCCAGACCTTTCTTTTATGTGCACCCCGTGGCCCAGCAGCTTCACCTGGGTCCCTGGTACCAGAATCCTGTCTATAATCCGTTCTCCATTCCTGGGGCAGGTAAGGAATCTGAATCCCCAAAGAGGTTCAGTGGGATTAGGGACCCTCCCTGTGAGCCAAAGCCTGAAGGTTTCTAACACCTGCGTCCATTACCGCCCTTTCCTCACCCTGTGCTCACACCAGAGAGACTGTAGCAGCGCATGGGGCAGTGTTTGTTGTTCAGGTTAATAGGAAACATTCGAATTCTAGCTATATGCCAGTTACTCTGCTAAATGCTAGAAATAGGTTCTCTCATTGACCTCAGCAGCCCATGAGCTAGGTACTGTTGCTATCCTTGCTCCCCAGATGAGGGAGCTGAGGCTCCCAGTCAGTGACTGGCCCAGGGTCACAGAGTAATCCAACCAAAGTCCCCTCGTGTGTGAGGCCAGAGGTGCCTTAGTGCTCCTAGTCCCTGTACGGGTTTTGACAAGGCCTAAAGGTTCTCAGACCTATTATGGTGATGTCAGAAAAGTACTCTGGAGGAAGAATGACAAGCAAGACTTGAAAATGTTTGGAAGGTGTACATCTAGCGTTTCATTCAGTACATGGGGGAGGGGGCTTTAGGCAGGCAGGAGGATCCATGGGGTGATTCTCCCATCTCACCTCTCCAAGTAGGAAAGATAATGTTAAACTTGCTCTTCTGAGTATCCTGCTGGAGATAAAGCATGTTGTAAATATTATGCAGCTTTTCCAGGTAGAAAACTAGGTGTGATAAGGAGAGCTTCTGAATTCACCACTGTTGCCAGCTGAATAGTAGTCTCAGTCTGAGCAACAGGGACCTGTGCCAGCGTATGGCCTGTGATCTACAATTCTTCACTGTGCCTCTACCTGCCAGATGTTGGACTAGCACCTCCACATGAGCCAGCTCCTTCAAGAAATCTTACTGTATATAAACTCTTGGGTCTGTTTCTCTGGAGATTCCCTAATTAGTACAGACATTGAAATGCTATTTTGAAATGGTGCAGAGACAGGAATTGTGTGAGTACAGAGTGTAGGAAGTTCTGAGAGAAAGCAATTTATATTGTATCTTAAACATTCTTTGAATTAACAGGTTGAGATGCTATACCTCTGTGGTTTTTCCACACCATTCAGCTTAAGGTTTCAATTATTTATCCTTTAGAGTTGTGGTTTAGGGGAATTCAAGTGGATGGTGCTGGGAGTAGGAAGAAAATTTGTATTTTTAATTGCAACATAATTCATATTTTAGTGAAAAAAGGAATGTATAGAATTCCAAGAGTGAAGCCACTTTTGTTTGGCTAGATGGGGACTCAAAACACATAATCCGTTTTTTTAGTCTATTTCCCTCTATTTCTAGGTTTTGACTTTCTCTGTGTTGGCCTGTCAGCCATTATTTCTAAGTGGCAAAGATGGTCACAGCATTTCCAGGCCTGTAATGATTCTATGGCTAGTGATCCAAGAGAAGAGCCCACTCTTCCAGTAGTTTCAACAAGAGTTCCAAACCTGACCCTCCGTGGACTGGCTTTGAAGTTATCTGTCTCTGTAGTTAGATGAACTTTCTTCTGTGGCTTCTAACCTCTTAGGACAATGTTGAAACCCAAGCTGAGATTTCCTTTTCCTTCAATAAAGGAAAATACCCATATGCATATGGTTATACAAATATACTAGAGGTATCTTAGCCAAGTACTAGAGGCACACTGATACCTTCCTCAACAGTGAAACTGGGTTCATAAGATCTACTGCACAATATTGGCTAAATTGCTTCATGAACACTGATTGGAATATGATTGTTCCTTCTTTTATATAGTTAGAAGTTTTACCTTAGCTTCATTTGTCAGTTGTACAAATCTGTCTTGCAAAGTCAAATGCCTTTCCCCAAAATATATTTGTTTGAGAGAAATATGTCTGGCATTATTGACACCACTGCAGTGGTTATCCCTAAAGAGTGGAAATGGGGGAAGATGTATGTATGTGTGTGAATGAATAGGGCTGAATACATAGGCTTAGAAAGGATTTTAAATCCAAAGAACTTTTGTTCCCTCTTGCTCTGTAAGGCCTGATATTATTCTTTTTGCAACCATGACAAGCCTGAGTTATGCCTGGTATGTGCTTGGTCTCTTTTAAAAGGCTACAAAGTAGGGGGTGCTATTCTTAATATGCTGACCAACTGATGGCTTGGGAACCAACCAGTTGGAACAGATGCCTACTGTAGTGCTGTTCTAGTGTGAAGAAGGGTTCTGGAGGCCCCACTGTTCTAGTCATTGCTCCTTCACTGGTTGACTCCTGTGGATGTCCAGGGAGGAACTGGGGGCCTTTACCAACTGACATAGAGAAAACTCAGTATTTTAACCATTGGTGTGGCTGTACAGGTGTTCTGGCTGAATGTTGTGACTGGCCACAGGAGACAAAATGGCTGTGCCTTTCTCTTTCTAGGTTTGAGAAATGGAAGTCTGTATTTTCCATATCCTGTGGTGCTCAGTGAGTATCCCAGCTTCCTCATCCCTCAGTCCCCGTTGCCCACTACTCTTAACCGAAGACCCATAGTCCCTATGTTTTATAACACGGCACAGTTCAGAGAATATGGTGGCTGTGGGAAAAAAATGAGAACGAAACACACACAGACTGAATCTCAACAGGCTGAAAACATGAGAGAAAAACAAGACATGCACGCAGAAGGCGACAGCCATGACACAGGAAGGGTGACCAGTATCCCTGCTACTAATATTGACATTGAAACTGACAACATTCATCAAGAAACAGATGGGGCTTTGACTTCTGTTGCCCAGAAGAGGGAGCTACATAGCAAGAGCCCTTCTAATAACACGCTGCATAGAGATGCACCTCAAGGAATCTGTGTATCCGAGAAGGAGCAAAGGAGGCTAGTACAGGGCAAAGGATCCTCTATAATAAAATTCTGGAAATCATTGAAAGAAACTATGGGTTTGTATGATGTGGCTTATGGTAAAGCCATGCCAGAGAACATACTGCAGCACAATGGGATTTCACAGAGTTCCTGGGAAAGTAGAGGTGTGCTCTGTAACCCTCATGAGGGTGGAGACTGCATTGCATATAAAGATGAACACAGAGCTGTCCAGTCAGAGCAGTGTCTTCATGTTGTAAGACATGAGATGTTTAAGTCAGGATCTATCATGGAGATGAACTTGGGTGAAGAAAAGAAGGGATATGCAGCTGTTTCCCAAAACCCACCACCTCCACCTGGCAGGGATGAGATCCAGAATAGCCTGAACTCAAAACTGTACCCGTCTCCTGGAGACATCAACAAGCTGCATCAGGAAGGGCCACCCTGTGCCAGCATGGAAGCAGTAAAAGACCCGAGCCTACATTCAGCATCTCAGGAGCTCCTTACTGCAGGGGAAAGCATGCCAGAGAACAGTCGCGGGAGCCATGGCTCCCCTGAGAATGTGCGTGGAGAGGAAGAGGTAGAGAGCAATAGGTACCCTGAGGGGGGTGTTCCATCCGCTACCTGGTTGGCCCAGTTCAACAAAGTAGGTCAGGCCACCCAATGCGATATGAGTTGGTGGTATGAGGTACAGTCTGAGAATTCCCCTGAGTCTTCACCAGGAAGTGGGAGAAAAGGAGCAGAGCAGCTGTCAGTGGGGAGCAGGAACCAGGATGAAGTTGAGGAGGTAGAGAACAATGGCTGCGAGGGGCGCGTTCCCTCCCCTACCTGGTTGGCCCAGTTTACCAAAGTAGAAGAGGGCATCCATTGCGACATGAGTTGGTATGAAGCACAGGTAGAGAAATCCCCCCAGCAAATGCCCTGCAGAGATGAAGGGGCCTCACCAGACTGCAAAACCAAGGGGTCATGGAGAAAGCCAGTCACAAATAGGAAATTAAGTGCAGACAAAGATGAAGTGATGGTGAATGATGAGATTGGGGAGGTGCCTAAAGAGAACTTGAAAAGGTGTGCGGAGACTAGAAAGACTGTGCAAGGCAGGAAGCTGAAAGACCTGAGCAGCGTCTCAAATGTTAAGACAGCCTATTTGCTGCAGAAAAGCGCTGCCTTGACCATCGTGCTTCCTGAGGATTCAGAAGACTCTGAGTTGGAAGCTGAAGATGTAATGCATGAGGCAGAATGCCTCCTTGAAGAAGTGAGTCCACAGGGCCCTCTGACATCTTCCAAAGGAAGGTCTTATCTGAAGACTGGATGGATAATCAGGATGCCACCTGAGTGCTCTGTCCCTCCCCAACTTATGGTCTGGCCCACCAGAAATAAGTACAGGTTATTACAAGCTGGTGGTGAATATGAGCACGTCGTCCCTGTGGTTTACCAGTTGAAACGACAGGATGGCTGTGAAAGTACTGGTGTCACCCTCCGAAGAAAACATACTATGCCCAAGCCAGAGGGACTGGAGTCCAGGAGAGCCTCTCACAAACCATTGGAATGTAAGTGACTAGTGGGTTCATCCTAACTGGTTGTCTGTGGCGGTTCCATACCAAGTCTTGGATGCAAAGGCAGCTGTGAATCAATAGCATTTCTCTGTTTTGAAAGTATGTTGTCACTTAAGCTGTAGGTGCCCATATTCATAGGATTTGCAAAGAAAATCCCAAGTTAGAATTCCTGCATTCTAGGAAACTGCAATGTAATTTGAAACAAAGTGCTATAGTAGATTATAAAGATTTGGATGGTGGCGGTAAGGAGAGTTGGGCTGAGATAGTCAGGAGGACATCAGTCTAGCTGAATTGCTGAGAATGGGCAGTCTATGTGGAGGCAGAGAATTTCGACACAGTTTTAGGTTCTGTGGTTTGGAGACAAAAGAGCAAGTTTGGAGTGGGAAGGGAGACAGTAGCGTGAGCTCAAATGGGCAGCCCTGGCAGGATTCCTCTCGAGACCATCCTGCCAGAGGGAAGACTTGTGAGGAATTGGGAAATAGACCAAGGAGAATGGGGTAAAGTAGTAGTGTTTTTCTTCACTTATAGATTTTTATCCTGTAGGCAATAAGGGGCTGATCCAGATCGAGTAGAGAAATGAGACAAATGTGCTGTAGGAATTTCAACCAGCAGTATTTTATAGGAGAAATTAGAGTGAAGAGTGCCTATATGGCTGAAAACCATTTTGTTTGTTTTATTTTTTGTCTCTGTGGTATGTGGGATCTTAGTTCCCCGATCAGGGATTGAACCCAGGCCCCCTGCATTGGAAGGTGGAATCTTAACCACTGGACCGCCGGGGAAGTCCCCCCAAACCAGTTTTATTCAACAAAAAGTGTTGTACTGGGTTGGCCAAAAAGTACCATAACATCTTACAGAAAACCTGAACGAACTTTTTGGCAACCCAATAAATCAACAAAGTGGTGAGGGTCCTGACTCACATGGGACTTTGAGATAGAGACATGTATTTATGAAAATGATTCTGTACTCTAGTAAATCTTTTTCCACATGGACTGATTTGTATCTCTTCACAGTCATACTCTACACGATCTGTATAGAGTGCATCAAACTTAGAGGTGTGACCTTAAATTTAACTTTTTTAAAAAAACCAGGAGGTCAATAAAATTTAAACTGCTTAACAACTATGTATACAAAAAAAAAAAGAGATAGAGACATGTGAGAGGACTAATGCAATTTAATCTTTAAGAAAGGGCTGGAATTTGAACTTGAGTACATCCAAAAAAATGGTAACATCCATGGAAAAGAGTTAACTTGGGAAGAGAAGTTGTTTTGCTTTGCTGTGTGGGTTATGGTGGGAGGGGCATAAAGTGGTGAGATTGAGGGACTGGACTAGCAGCCTCCCCACACCTGGTTGAAGCTTGAGTTTGGACCATCCTGTGACTGGCGGGGGCACAGCTGACAGGAGTGGGGAGGGAGGGAGGGCCCAAAGGAGAGCTTTGGGAGATGATTACCTCTGGGGTGCAAAGAATGAAGCAAAGCAGGTAAGTGAAGAATGGGATGCATAAGAGCCCCAGGGAAGTTTAAATAAGTTCCAGTCTTAGTCCCAGAACCTTTAGACTTGACATATTTATGCCTACCACTTCCACTGAAAAGTTGGGGTATTGTCACATCTTAACTCTTGGCTGTTGTCATGACTTCGATTCATGCTCAGTAATTTGGAAGGGGTTTTTAAAAATAGGGTGACTTTACAATATGAGCAGAGTTTTTTGGCTTTGGTATGTTTAGTCCCTGCTTATAAAAGATGGCAAGAGAGACTGTTCTGGACCACTGTGCTTAGAGACCCCTCATACATAAGAAAGAAGCGCTGTGTAAGCTCCATAATGAATGGGACCATTCCAGATGTGTGTGAGCCCTAGATCACGATGTCTAACATTGTAAAATGAATAAACTAAAACACCGGCAACTTTACCTTTAGCCTTCTCAAAGTCTTATCTGCTTCTGAATTCCCATGTCATTTCCCATCAGAGCGTGTATGAATCTTCTTCTATTTTGGGTAATAACATTGGTTATAAATTTACTCCCTCTCCCTCTTCTTAATATTGTAGTTGTGTAGTTTTTAGCACTTTTCTTCTTTGGCCATGTCTGAAAGAAAGTCTGGGGAATTCCCTGGTGGTCCAGTGGTTAGGACTCCTTGCTTTCACTGCCGAGGGCCAGGGTTTGATCCCTAATCGGGGAACTAAGATCCTGCAAGCTGCACGGTGCAGCCGGAAAAAAAAAAGTCTGACCGAGTCGTCCTGTGAAGATAATGGGAACTTCAGTTTACTCCAGGTCACACAGTCAAGATTTTAATTTCCAGGCTGAAGTCTCTCTTCTATAAATTGTCTGTTATTATTTTTGCCAATGATATTTTTTGCTGCCAAGAACTACAGAATGATATAGAATAGTTTCATGAAAAACAGGTCAATTTCTTGAAAGATGTGTTTTTGATTTATTTTTTCCTTTTGGTTTTTAAGCAATTTGGATTATTTAATGTATGAATCACTTCTTCCCTCAGGTAACTGTGAGAGATTAAAAACCAAGTTCCCCTACAAAGGAACAGAGATTCGAGGCAGATGCTATAAAGCTTAGGAAATACCCAGCAGCTCTAGAGGTTGGTTATGTGTCCTGTGTCCAGTTCGTCTTATGATTTGCTTTTTGGACTTTATTTGTTTGGGGTTTCCTACTTGGTGCCTGGTCTGCCCTTCAAAGCTAACACTGCTTATGGGCAATGACAAACGGCAGAGTTCTACCCAGGTAACAGACATACCTTGTAAAGAAGGCCCTACCTGACAGGATTAGAGCCAAAGCCTTTCAATTCTGTGGAATGTTATTTTTAAGCTGGCTTTCACACTTAACTCCCGATCTGTTAATGGTAGTACGTCGTGGGTTAAAATGGGATTTTGTAAGTGATCCTGGCAGTTTCACTCTTAGTGTCCCAGCTTAGAGCTGGGTACTGGAAGCTTAGCATCTCCCTTAAGGGGCAGTAGCTTGACAGGCTTCCCTACACAGAGTCTTGGCATTGGGTAACCCTGCCTCACCTCAACCCCTGGTCCTGGAGCAGTGGCTTGATGGCCCCTTAAAGGCCATTTCTGCCCTGCAGTGGTCATAAAGGGAAGACTGATAACTAAGCTCAGGCAAAATGTCAAGACCTTTGGCTTTATCCTAAAAATGGAAACTAAAGATATTGGTAATGATTCTCTGTATAACATCTTGAGTCTGTTACACGCCAATTTAAGGAAATGTATTCCATTATTATTTCACAGGAAATAAATTGCTGAGTTCCAGCTTCAAGGAAGAGCTAAATATTGCATCATATATCTCTCTTGACTGAACTATTAAAGCATTGTATCAAAAAACAAGAAAATGTGACATTGTAAAGCCTTTGGAAATATAAGTTGTAAAACAGCAAATAAATTGAATTGCACAAGTGTGTGATTCTTAAGCATTTTCTTCTCTCATAGTGGCCACATCACTCATGACAGCACCATCTGTCATGAATAGTTTTGTCTTGTAATCTCCAAGGACCTTTAGATAAGGAGAAAAGGATGGTGGATTTGAGGACAAAATAAAAAGATTAAGCATTCCCCACAAAGAGGAACCATCTTGAAGACGGAAAGGATGCCAACTCATTGTTTATAAATGGAGGCCAGGAACATAGTAGGTCCACTGATGGATATTTCCAGTGGTGGCCTGTAGAATCATATGTTTTATGCTTTCAACTAGTGTAGACTCCTTAGGAATAAAGGAAGCTTTAGGAAACAGAAGATCTTTATACTAAGAACCTAGGACCTAGGTGGTCAATTTGTAGAACCAATCTCCCAATAAATGGTGCAGGTTAGGTCTGTGACTATGTGCTAAAAAGATTTTTATGTGATTGGAGGCTCTCCCACGGTTATTTGAAAGAACAGAGCATATGTGAGAGGATGGGGGTGCCTCCAAGAAAGGCTTTCTGGGTGACAGTATGGACAGTATTTTGATACATATCAATGTGTCCACTCAATGCTGCTTCTAAGTAACCCTGTGATGAAAATGTCCTATAGAAAAATGTCCTTTAACTCCCTGTATTAAGCAAGTATCCCTCAAAATGGATTAAGGAGATGGTAAAAAGTGATTAAGCGCTACATTTTTTCAGATGAGAAGCAAAAGATGATAGTGTTTCCAAGGCTGGTCTTACGAGACCTATGACTTTATCTAACCCCTACTTAAAGATTTTGTTTAGATACTCCAGGAAAACACCTCTCACGCCTATCCCCACCCAAGGCTGGATTATGTGACACTCCTATGTGTTCTAGCACCTGTATCTTAACTTTCATAGCCCATTTCATGACATGACAGATGAGACTTGTGACATTCTTACCCTCATCAAAGGAGACCATGTATTCATTCCTTAGGGCCATGGATTAGTGTAGCCAATGCAGTATCCCCATGGAAGAGTATAGATCCTGGGACATCATATATATTCAGGTATTTGTGAATGAATAGCTTAGTGTTAATTAGATTAACAAATTGGGCCTTGTGGGTTGGACCCTAGAAGGTGGGGAAACTGATAATGCCAGTATATGGAAGAGGAAGCACAAAGACAGAGGAGAGTACCAATGAACATTTTCCTGTTCCATAATCCTTCCCAAAGTCTCGCCTTTACCCTAGAGGGGAGATGAAAAGCTAAGTATAAATTTGGAAAATGGAGTCTAAAATGAACGATAATTCCTGACCACACCTACCCTTCTTCTTCCCTGCCATCTTACCTCTGTGGCAGGTTGAATTCCTTAGGACCAGACTCTGAGATGGAGATTTGGGTGCAAGAAATTGAATGGGGAGTGCTTTAGGGAATAACATCTCTGAGGGGACAAAGCATGATTAAGCAGGAGTTTGGGTGTGATGCAGGCACAACAAAGGCCTTGGCCAATCCCACTGAGAGCTCATGAGCTGTAATGACCCTGCAGAATTGTCCCAGTTGGGGCAAGAGGCTACATCTTACACCCCTGCATAGACCAGTCACTGTGATGCAGGATGCCCCTGGAAATGAGGCGTGGCCTTGGATAGCGTAGCTCTCTTCAAGCAAGAACAACCAATCCCTGGAAAGTGGAGGTCATTTGCAACTGTTACCTGAAGGCAGCTGTTAACCAGCAGTTGGGAGAATAAATACTTCAGTCCTGAAGTCAGGTGTAGGGGTTAGGAGGCAAATACAAGTGGCACAATACAGCATCCACTATAACTTCCAAATCATGTTCCAAATGGAAAATGTAACCATACTTTTAATAAATTCCCATTGAACACCACCATGCGTGACACATTGTGTTAGAAGGTGAGACTACAACATGAAACGAGATGGTCTCTGCCCTCACGAATTTTCCAGATGTGGGCAGGAACTAATTACCACAAATGCAGTGGCTTAAAGCAATATCCATCAACTTCCTGTCTCTGGTCTGGCATGTAAGAGATAAGAAGTCTTCACTCTGTCCTAACAAGTAAAAAGCCGAACAAACTAATCATCAGATCTTCTTAAATCTATCAGAGAATTGAGGTCACAGGGCAAACCGCTGACCCAAAAATTGGAGAGATGGGCAGATACAGAGTCAAAACTTACTGGAGCAGAAATCTCCGTGGGAACCACTGCCATACTTTGCTACCTGCCAGGAAAAAAACTCTGGTTTTAAAATTTTCATGCGAGGGCATCCCTGGTGGCGCAGTGGTTAAGAACCCGCCTACCAACGCAGGGGACACGGGTTCGAGCCCTGGTCCAGGAAGATCCCACGTGCCGTGGAGCAACTAAGCCCGTGTGCCACAACTACTGAAGCCCGCACGCCTAGAGCCCGTGCTCCACAACAAGAGAAGCCAGGGCACCGCAACAAAGAGTAGCCCCCACTCGCCGCAACTAGAGAAAGCCCACACACAGCAACAAAGACCCAACGCAGCCAAAAATAAAAAAAAATAAAACAAATTTATTAAAAAAAGAAAAATCTCATGTGATTTGGTTCAGATCACCCAAACAGTCACCCTTAAAAGGCCAAACCATCTTTTAACATAATCTAATCATGGGAGTAAAATCCCTTAAAGTAACAGTTCTATAGGTTTGGGTAGGAAACCTTGGGGCTGTTTTACAATTTCGCCTACCACGACCATGATGGCAGGCTGATAAGATACCTCTGTAAAGGGAGGTCTGGTGGCTTCTTTTGACTTCCTTAATAGTAGAGAGTACTGAGTTTGAGGAAAGAGGTTTTAGGATGAAGGAATTTGATTGACAGCTTTATGGGCTCAGCAGTCTGGAAATCAGAACAGAGGAGGAGGAGTTTGGTTTGAGGTTCTTTTGGGTAAGCTGGGCAGAAAAACCACAAGTCAAGGGAGATAACAGGCTTAACTGATGGACCACAGAATGTAGGCCGGCGAAGCCCACTGCTTTTTTTTTTTTTAAATAAATTTTAATGACGGTTCTTTTTAAAATTTATTTATTTTTGGCTGCACTGGGTCTTCGTTGCCGCGTGCGGGCTTTCTCTAGTTGCAGAGAGAGGGGGCTACTCTTCGTTGCGGCGCACGGGCTTCTCACTGCGGTGGCTTCTCTTGTTGCGGAGCACGGGATCTAGGCGCGCGGGCTTCAGTAGTTGTGGTGCACAGACTTAGTTGCTCTGTGGCATGTGGGATCTTCCTGGACCAGGGATCGAACCCATGTCCCCTGCATCTTAACCACTGTGCCACCAGGGAAGTCCCAAAGCCCACTGCTTTAAGTTAACCCAAGTAGAACAGGCTGTCCTGCTCATTCCCCACATACTGGCCTCTTCAGGGATTACTCCTGCTCTCCTAACATTTCACAATTAAAATACCATATTTATTAAACCATTTCTCTAATATTGGAATGGTTGTTTCCAACTTTATATAATTTCGGACTTTAAGAGGATATTGTTATCATCAGGACAACCTCACCTTACATCCTTTTCATGTCTTTTATTCTCTCGTATGATGTCATACATGGGATCTTCATGTGCCTTAAGGGTGAGAAAAGGTTAAGGTTGGGTTAGGCTTCATGGGTTGTTAGTTAATTAAACATTAAATCCCTGTTACTAAAAGCCAGTTATTCTTTTCCAGTTTAGTTGTTCAAACATTCTAATCCTTCCTAAGGGTCACCAGAACTGCAAACTCCCTGAAGCTGTAAAAATAATTTTCCAATTAGAAAAATACAGAAGGGAATTCCCCAGTGGTTAGGCCTCCAGGCTTTCATTGCGGAGGGCCTGGGTTCGATGCCTGATCGGGGAACTAGGATCCCGCAAGCCACGCAGAGTGGTCAAAAAAAGAGGGACTTCCCTGGTGGTCTGGTGGATAAGACTCCACATTCCCAATTCAGGGGGCCCGGGTTCAATCCCTGGTCAGGAAACTAGATCCCATGTGCATGCCACAACTAAGAGTCTGCATGCCACAACTAAAGATCCCACATGCTGTAACGAAGATCCCGTGTGCCGCAACTAAGATCCAGCACAGCCAAAATAAATAAATAAATAACTATTTTTTAAAAAGAGAAAAATACAGTATATAATTTAAATATCCTTTATAAAGAATTAAACGATGGCAGAATCATGAAAAACTATTCAAGGAAGAAATACTGAGGCAATTCTCTTTGTTTTATGTGGATACATGATCAAGAAATAGTATTAAGAAAAACAAGTGAATTATAAAATTATATATAACAATGAAACATTTATAGGTATGCAAAAATATATAAGTATCCCAAACAAAGTATGGAAGTATACTGGAGGTACAGATAATTTTAAATGATTTGAATTACTTAAAAGTAAGAACACGTATGGGAAATGTTATGGTATTTGAATTATCTCATTTTAAAAAAGAATAAATGTTTATTACAGAAATTTTAGATATTATCAGAAAATTAAGTTTTTTAAAAAAATCTACCACTTCATTACCCAGGGATAACAGTAATATTAACATTCGGTCTCTCTTTTTCTTTTTTTTTTTTTGGCTGTACCACACAGCTTGTGGAATCTCAGTTCCCTGACCAGGGATTGAACCTGCACCCACGGCAATGAAAGCGCCGAGTCCTAACCACTGGACCACCAGGGAATTCCCTGGTCTCTCTTTTTATTTATTGGCCGCATTGGGTCTTTTTTTTTTAAATTTATTTTTGGCTTAATCGGGTCTTCGTTGCTGCTCTCTCGAGTTGCGGCAAGTGGGGGCTACTCTTCACTGCGCTGCATGGGTTCTAGGCACTCGGGCTTCAGTAGTTGTGGCTCGCGGGCTCTAAAGCACAGGCTCAGTAGTTGTGGCACACAGGCTTAGCTGCTCCATGGCATGTGGGATCTTCCTGGACCAGGGATTGAACCCATGTCCCCTGCATTGGCAGGCGGATTCTTAACCACTGCACCACCAGGGAAGTCCTGCATTGGCTCTTAGTTGCGGCACACGAGATCTTCGTTGAGGCATGTGGGATTTTCAGTTGCGGCATGCAGGATCTCTTGTTGTGGTGCACGGGCTTCTCTCTAGTGGTGGTGTGCAGGTTTTTCTCTCTCTAGTTGAGGCACGTGGGCTCAGTAGTTGCAGTGCGCAGGCTTAGTTGCCCTGCGGCATGTGGGATCTTAGCTCCCTGACCAGGGATCAAACCCGCGTCCCCTGCATTGGAAGGCGGATTCTTTACCACTGGACCACCAGGGAAGTCTCTGGTCTTTTTAAATTGTTATTCATAATTTATGAAAAATTATAATCATACCATTTATATATAAAACTCTATTACTTTTCAGTTGTGTTTTCATAAACATTTTCCCATGGTATTACACATTCTTCTAAAACACAATTCCTAATGGCTAAATAATTTCTGTTACAGTAATTTCTGTTGATATATTGGATTGTTAAGGTGTTTCCTATTTTTCTTTAGCTCCCATTTTTCTAACCACATAAATAATAATGAAAGCTATCCTTATACATACATAAAGAATTGTGTATATATTAATGTTCTCTTACATCCTTAAGGTAAATTAAAGTGGGATTTCTGAGTCAAAATGAGTATGTTTAAAGTTTTTGAGATTTATCACCAAACTATGTTCTATAGTATCTGTAGAAATTGTCATTCCACCTAAAAGTAGAACGATTGATCCAAAATAAGTTATTTCAGGTTATTAAAATGAAAACACAACATCTTAAAATGTCTTAAAAACTGGAGAATGGGGCTTCCCTGGTGGCGCAGTGGTTAAGAATCCACCTGCCAACGCAGGGGACACAGGTTCGATCCCTGGTCTGGGAAGATCCCACATGCCACAGAGCAACTAAGCCCACGCACCACAATTACTGAGCCTGCACTCGAGAGCCTGCGAGCTACAACTACTGAGGCTGCATGCTGCAACTACTGAAGCCCGTGTGCCTAGAGCCCATGCTCTGCAACAAAGAGAAGCCACTGCAATAAGAAGCCTGCGCACCACAACGAAGAGTAGCCCCCTGCTGACCACAACTAGAGAAAGCCCGTGCACAGCAATGAACACCCAACGCAGCCAAAAAATAAAATTAAAAAAACAAAAACAAAAACTGGAGAATGTCTGTTGACTCCAGTTTGATATATGTTGATAACCTCAGTACATCCAGACAGCTACATATTTCACTTGACAGAAGCAGTCACTGAATGGAGAATTTACACCCCTGGGAAATGACTCTGTTAAAATAAGGTGAGGAAAAGATAATTTTACTGTCATGTAAAGAGCAAATATAATTTATATATACACTTCTAGCTTATAGTTTAAAGACATATAATCTTCAGGTAAAGCCTGGAAAACTAAAACCCTCATTTTAGTTATGAAACATGATTTTTTTATACAATAAGTTAAAAAAAAGTGATTGAATAAATAACAATGTCTGCTTCAGAAATAAAATCACTATCCCCAAGGTATAAGCGAATAACACCTTAATGAGAATTTTTTTGTTAAGAACTAATCTGTCAAAAAAAAAAAAAAAGAAGAAGAACTAATCTGTCACACAACTGTACAGGCACGCCTCATTTTACTGCACTTCACTTTATTGTACTTGGCAGGTACTACGTTTTTTACAAATTGAAGGTTTGTGGCAACTGTATTGAGCAAGTATATCAGCATCATTTTTCCAACAGTATTTGCTCACACCATGTCACTGTGTCACATTTTGGTAATTCTCACAATATTTCAAACTTTTCATTATAATTACATTTGTTAGGGCGATCTGTGATCAGTAATCTTTGATGTTAGTACTACAACTCTCTGAAGGCTCAGATGATGGTTAGCATTCTTTAGCAAGAAAGTATTTTAAATTAAGTTATGTACTTTATTTTTTTAGACAGAATGCTATTGCACATTTAACAGAATACAGCATAGAGTAAACATGACTTTTATATGTGTTGGGAAATTTAAAAATTCATGTCATTCACTATATTGTGATATTTGCTTTATTGAGGTTCTAGATATTGCTAGAACCAAACCTGCAACATCTCTGAGGTACGCCTGTAATTTAACACAAATGTAGTTAACACCAGATACTTTGGCCAAATGACTTCTGGGAATGTATTTTGTGTGAATTTGCAGTTCACTGTTAGTACCTAATCAACTGATATTCACTATCTCTGATAAATGTAAATTGATATAGTGGGGTTCTACTTACTACTCTGAACTGTTCTAACTTTTGGTTGCCTTTGATAAAAAAAGGGCATTCTTTGTCACCTGTTCGGTGACCATATCGTTTACAGCATCAACCTGAAAACAAAGAAAAGAGGAAATATTTTTGTAAGATAACACAGTTTCCTTTAATGAAGACAAAGGATCAGTAGATCATATTAAAGTTTTTCTTCATTAAACTCCAATTCTAAAAGCAAATGCAATCAGTGAATGAACCATGTAAGATCCTAAAAAACAAAGGAAAACTACAGATCTTCCTTGAGTTATGATGGGGTTACATCCCAATAAACCCATCATAAGTTGAAAATACTATAAGTTGAAAATGCACTTAATACACCTAAACTACTGAACATCATAGCTTAGCCTAGCCTACCCTAAATGCACTCAGAACACCTACATTAGCCTACAATTGGGCAAAATCATCTAACACAAAGGCTATTTTGTAATAAAGTGTTGAATTTCTCATGTAATTTATTGAATACTGTACTGAAAGTGAAAAACAAAATTGTTGTATGGGAACATAATTTTGAGAGCTGGATCTCAGGAAACCATTGAAAAACAATGAAGTGTGGGGGTTCTCTGTTGACTGCCTCTGAGCTGTCCCTGTCTTTATCTCTCCTAACATCTAAAGTTCAGGAAAGGAGGATAACACTCCTTCAAACCAATGTCTTTCTTTGTTCAAAACCCTCTTACCTTTAAAGGAAAGGTGATCCTTACTATTCAAAATGTGGTCCATGCACAAGCGAAATCAACAACACATGGGAGATTGGTAGAAATGCACAGTATTAGGCCTACCCCAGAAACACTGACACATACTTGGAGTTCAAAAGACTTATTGGTGATGTGTAGACATATTAAAGTTTGAGAACCACTGTTCTAGATAATACTACAATCACTAAAATCACTAAAAGTATGCATATGTGTGTGTGTGTGTATATATATATATATATATATATATATATATATATATATCTCTTGTTTGGAATGAGTCCAAGTTTTGTGGTGCCTGAGCTTAAATTATTCGGTGGGGGTGGGGATGGAGGGGGCTCTTTAGGAAAAACAAAAATCTTGCCTTGGCAAATTTTACAAAATCCTATGACCATAATCAACACATCACTATGGTCCCTGCAGGTCTTTGAAAGACACAAGTGAGGGGCCCTGAAACTTAAGCTTCATTTACTTCTTGGTAAAACTGGATCTGGTCCCAACCCAAACTTTTATTTTCCAAGTCAATGCAAATAACTATAAAATACTAAGTGAAATGCAACTAACCACCTCATCAAACAGAGCAGTGGTTTTCAAACTTTAAAAAAAAAGCCATAGACTTCTGGGTAAAGATGACAGACTAAACACATTTGTCTCCTTTCATTTCCTTCCTGAGATTCTATAAAAATGACAAGAGAATTCTTTTCAAAAGGAATAATCCAGGAAGTATCTCAAGAAGGGCCAAGTAATAACCTCCATAAATCTGTTCCTCCATAGAAGCATTGGAAATAGTTGCAAATTTTTCCAAATCAAGTTGTCTGAAACCTTGAAAATTAACCAAAGGCTTGCCACAATCTAAAGAGTATTAATTAAAGAAACCCTGCTGAGCCTTGGTAGGAACAGCAGGATTTCTGGCGTTTTAACTGGGCTCACTCCCAACCCCTACTTACACAACAGTCTTAAAAACAAGCAGCCCTGCAACTATGACAGCTGTGAAAAGCAGCAGTGTCACACCCACTGAAGAGGGAAGACTGGATTTTGAGCACCTCAAAAAGCCCTGACTTCAGAGCACAGAGCCACACTGGCAGGGTATCGTGGCTATCTGACCAGTCATGCAGTTTGCTCTACAGAAAAAGCCCTACCCCAGGATATTTGTCAAAAATAGTCACTTGCAATTGTTTAACATCACAGATTATTATGGCTGTGATATCACTGCGTAAACAAGAGCCCAGCCAAAAGTTTAAAAGGAAGATCTGGGGAATGAGATGTCCATAGAGGGCTCTCAAAAATTCTGACATAATTCCGGGAAGCTAGAAGACTATACACATGTGTAAGGCTGTGTGTATGCATAGTAAAGGCCTGAGAAGGCCTTTTTTTTCACTTCTGACTCACTGTTAAGGCTCTGTGCAAGCAGGCACTAAAGGCTAAGGCAGACATGTAAACCAAACCACATAAGCATTTCAGGTTTGTCTTAACACACACATATAACCTCTTGGCAAAGGGTAGAAGGCTTCTTAGATCAATGCACTTAAGGAAATCTCTTTCGTATTATTAGCTGACCTCTAAGCTAACAGAGAAGACTTCAGTGGCCATACACTACAGGGAATACAGACTTACAGAATTAGTTAGGAAAGTCACTAAAAATACAAAAAGGAACAATAACAAAACCTGGGTAGAAGGGAGAATCTGATTTCCAGACCACCTTATATTATCTAAAATGGGCAGTTTTCACCAAAAAATTGCAGAACACACAAAGCAACAGCAAGTCCAGATACTGGACTTACTAGACAAAGACTTTAACTCAGCTATTATAAATAAGTTCAAAGAACTAAAGGAAGTTATGCCTAAAGAATTAAAGAAAAGTATGAAAGTGATGTCATAACAGATGGAAATTATTAATAAAGGGATACAAATTATAAAAATAAATAAAAAAGAAATTCTGGAGTTGAAAAGCACAATAATCAAACTGAAAAATTACCTGTAAGGTCTTAACAGCAGATTTAAGATGGCAGAACAAAGAATAAGCAAACCTGAAGATAGGTAACAACTGAGATTATCCAGTCTGAGGAACAGAAAGAAAAAAGAATGCAGAAAGCTGGCCAGAGTCTCAGAGACCCGTGGGATACCATCAAAATTCCCAGCATACGCATAAAGAAAATCTCAGAAAGAAAGGAGTGCTAGAGAGTGTAGAATGTTTGAAAAAATAATGGCCAAAAACTTCCCCAATTTGATGAAAAACATTAATCTACAAATCCATGAAGCTCAATGAACTCCAAGTAGAATGAGTTCAAAGAGATCCATCATAGGCAAACTGTTAAAAAGCGAAAGATAACAAGAAAATTTTAAAAGCAATGAAAGAAAAACAACTCATCACATATAAGCAATCCTCAATGAGATTATCAGATGACTTCTTATCACAAACCATGGAGACCAGAAGGCAGTAGAATAACACATTCAAAGTGCTGAAAGAAAGACTATTAAGCAAGAATTCTACAGCCAGCAAAATTATCCTTCAGAAATAAAAGGGAATGTAAAGTTCAGATAAACAAACTCTGAAAATTTATTGCTAATGGACTTGCCTTACAAAAAATAAGAAAGCTGAAATGATGAAAGGATACTAGGCAGTTACTCAAATCCACATGAAATACACAGCACCAGTAAAGGTAACTACAAACATAATTATAAAAGACAGTATAAATACATTTATTGTAGTTCTTTTATTCTCCTATCTCATTTTAAAACAACTACATAGAGAAATAATTATAAAACAGTGATGATGAGCTTATAATATATAAAAATGTAATTTGTATGACAATATTATCACAAAGGAGGGGGAGAGAATGGAGCTGTATAGGAACAAAGTTTCTGTATTCTATTGAGATTACATTAGCATTAATCTGAATGAAAATCAAAAGGCAGGTTTTGGCAGAATGGATAAAAAAATGTTTTCCAAGTAAAACAAACTTTAGATTCAAAGACAAAATTAAACTGAAAGTAAGAGGATGAAAAGAGATACAAATAAAGCAGTGTTTACAGGAAATTTATAGCTTTAAATACCAACATTAGAAAAGAACAAAGATCTCAAATAAATAATATAAAGTTCAGTTTAAAAATCTAACTGAAAGAGAGCTGGAGTGGCTATACTAATATTAGAGAAAACAGACTCAAAGGCAAAAATTGTTACAAGAGACAAATATTGACATTTTATAATGATATAAGGGTCAATCCATCAAGAGGATATAACACTTATAAACATATATGCACCTAACAACAAAGTTCCAAATAGATGCAGCACAAATGGACAGAACTGAAGGGAAAACTAGATAATGCAACAATACTATTAGAGACTTCAATATTCCACAATGGACAAAACAACTAGAGAGAACATCAACAATGAAATAGAAGACTTCAACAATACTATAAACCAACTAGACCTCACAGATATCTGTAGAACATCTGACCACCCCAAAAGAACAGAATACACATTTATTTGAATCCCACATGGAACATTATCCAGAAGAGAGCATAGGCTAAAAACAAGAATTAATAAATTTAAAAGGATTCAAACCAGGACTTCCCTGGTGGCGCAGTGGTTAAGACTCCACGCTCCCAATTCAGGGGGCCCGGTTTTGATCCCTGTTCAGGGAACTAGATCCCACATACGTGCCACAACTAAGGAGCCTGCAAGTTGCAACTAAGGAGACCACGTGCCGCAACTAAGGAGCACACATGCCGCAACTAAAGGAGCTGGTGAGCCACAACTAAGGAGCCCACCTGCCACAAATAAAACCCAGCACAACCAAATAAGTAAATAAAATAAGTACTTAAAAATAAAATAAAATAAGGATTCAAACCATACAAAGTATGTTTTCCAACCACAAAGAAAACAAATTAGAAAGCAATGATAGTAGCAAACTTTGGGAATCTACAAATATGTAGAAATTAAACAACACATTTCTAAACAATCCATGGGTCAAAGAAGAAATTTCAAGGAAAATTAGCAAGTATTTTGATTTGAACGAAAATTAAACATAACATATGAGATGCAGATAAAGCAGTGCTTAGAGGGAAATGTAGAGCTTTAAATGCCTATATTAGAAAAGAATGAAGCTCTCAAATCAATAATCACAGGTTCAATAAAAAAATCCAGAAAACAAAGAGCGACCCAAACCAAAGGCAAGCAGAAGGAGGAAATAATAATAATGAACTACTGGCATTACTGGCATGTGCTATGCCATAGATGAACCTCAAAAATATTATGCTTAAAGAAAGAAGCCGGGGGCATCATGAGGCAATGAAGATCCCGCATGCGGCAACGAAGATCCTGGGTGCTGCAACTAAGACCCAGCACAGCCAAATAAATAAATAAATATTTTTTAAAAATACTAAATGCTGGGCTTCCCTGATGGCACAGTGGTTGAGAGTACGCCTGCCGAGGCAGGGGACATGAGTTCGTGCCCCGGTCTGGGAAGATCCCACATGCCGCGAAGCGGCTGGGCCCGTGAGCCATGGCCAATGAGCCTGCGCTTCCGGAGCCTGTGCTCCGCAACAGGAGAGGCCACAACAGTGAGAGGCCCGTGTACCGCCAAAAAAAAAAAAAAAAACTAAATGCTAAATGAAGAGCAGACACCAGAAAATTGAATTCTAAGCCACCAGAGGGGAGAACGGAGAATCAGCTCAATTTCTATTTGCAGCACCTCCAAAGAGCTTAGGAATTGAGCTCTGAGCACCAGATACCTCTGAAAGTAAAGGTAGAGGAGGAGCTGAAATAAGGAGGATTGATGAAAAGTCCAAGGGCAACTCTTACTAGCCCTGGTGGAAGGAAGTTTATTGTCTGAAAAAGGTAAAGCATAGATCTCTGGCAAAATGACATCAGATACATGTGAAGGCAAGGTGCCACAGTAAATACAGAAGATTACATGAACAAATAAAAAGTAAATGGTAAGATTTCCCAACCTTCTTGCTCCAATAAGATCCCACAACACTAGCAGCTTGGCCTTCACCCTCCATGGAGGAGCCTTCTTCTCTAGGAAAATATAACTCACCCCAAGAAGAAAAACCTACAGGTACTGACCTCACAAGTTCCCAATTCACCAGCCTAGAAAGATTACCCTCCAGTGAAACTCAGCAAGCCCCACTCACACACTTAGAGCTCCTAATCAACTTTTTATCTCCCAATGATGAGCAATAACTGTGGTTGCCAGTCTCAAAGATGGACCCCCAAATCCCTGACTTCTAAAAAGCATGCCCTCATGTATTCCCTGCCACCCTGAATAAGGCTAACTGTTGTAACCTAGGTACTGGAAAAAGCATGATGTGTGAATGCAGGCAAAGAGACTGCAAACTGCTATTTTAATTATGTGTGTGAAGAATCTTTGTACCAACAACGTCTTTAAAGGCAGCAGTACCCCTTCTTCAAATGCCGTCTTACGCTGGATGAAGATGCTGCTGCTCTGGTGCGGTGGAGGGTGTGCACACAGAGCTCTACCTGTTCCAGACCCATCCTCTGTGGCCCAGAGCTCCTCTCAGGTTAACTGGACAAAACCTCAACACCTCTGATGAGGACGACTGACTGAGGCAAGACCCAACGGACCACCCTCCAATGCATCCCTTGTCCCCCATGGCATTTCTACATGGAATATCCTTTCTGTTACAGGAATATTACTGAAGCGTATACTCCGCAGGCAGCTACGGCCCTGTGGAAGACCATTGCCCTTACAGCCAGAAGCCCTGGAGTCTAGGCACCGCACTGCCTCTTACCCCAGAACACTTAATAACATATGCAAGGCGGCTTCCTCATCTATAGCACAGAGATCATGCCCTGACTTTAGCAGGGCTGCGGTGAGAATGAACTAAAAGAAGTGAACTCGTTTGTAAACAGTGGTCTATAACTTGCACGTATTGAGGGTGTTACTTGAAACCCTTCCACACTCACACTGCATGACTTTGACTTCTTTCCCCAGTGGCATCCAAAGTCCTTTGGTTGGTGCGTGGGCCAGAAATTCCCTGGCATGTTCACTGCCTGGGACATCTGGTATACAGTCTTCTGGCTTAGTCTCATCCTCCTGAAAAAGGAAACTGTGTAAGCTGTGTGGCAAAAAACATAGGAACTCTCTCCCACCTGTCTGAGAACACAGCCCTGCCTGGCTTTCTCATGGGCTGGAGATCCCAATGTCATCATAAGTTACCCTCTGAAGAGCTAGAAAGAAAGACAAATCATAACTGACAGAAAAAACGGAAGTAACTATACTAGAAGAGCTAGCTATACCATGAAAACAAAGTAGCTGTTCTTAGAGAAGAGTTACTAGTGTTTACATAGGATTGATCTGTGAGCTCCAAATTCTGATTCTAGATCACAAAAATTAGATTCTAAGATCACAAAAAGTTTTCTGCTAACTTAAAAGCTTTGTGGAATGAGGCAGAATATAGAGTTAAACAGGTGAGGTTTCCTGGAATAATAAGAACAATGTGTTAGAGTAAAATAGATTATTAAACCTTGAAGGCCACTGTCATGTTTTATAATCTCACACATGCCATATTAGTGAGATGTATTTTCATTACCAAATAACTGCACTATGTAATTAAGGTGCTGTTTTTTTACCTCATGATTTTTTCAAGTTTCCACGAATATTAAATTTATAATGGAAGAATGTTTTCTAAAAATCTTTTTTTTAAGTTGAAAGTTACCAAACAGAAAAGGTTACTTTGGCCTTAAGTCCTCTAAGTCTCGCTCCTGCAGAAAGACACTGACACTGTGGCCAGGGTGCTGGAGGAGGGACTCCTGCAACAGGTAGGGCTGGACTGGATGAGCTTCACGTCTCCTCAGAGTCCAATGTTCTCTGAGCTGATGACATTCAAGAAATCAGCACCGGGCGGGTCAGAGAAGGAACATGGGGCAGGAGAGCTTTGAGGAGATGCAGTCACAGTGAGACAGAAAAAATGGGAGTGAGCGCTGAGGAACACTCGGGGGGCCTGCAGTGGTTTCTTAGGGGACAGACACAAGGCTGATTAAATTTCTGCAAAGGCACAGGCTGTGACAAAGCCCAAAGTGCATGAACCGACTGCCATCTGCAGGGAAGACACAGAACTATCATAAAAGGAGGTTCAAACCTTATGCAGCTGTTTTTCGTAAGTGACTGAGTCTGAGCACCGAGTCAAATCTGTCTCAGAGAAAAACCAAAAGTACAAACTTCACACTGACCTTGATAAGTCCAGGAGGAGGTTTTTCATAACTAGAAAGGAAGAAAACACCAGTCATGAACCATGTTCATAGGAATGTAACACATCTCAATCAGCAAAAGGCAACTGCAGACCAAAATGAAAAGACTTTTTTTTTTAGAAAAAACTTCAAACTACATTATAACTAAAACAGTTAATAAAATATGCCCAGCAGTCAGAAGTCCTATATAAATAAACTGATGCTATACCACATCCTGTTCGATGTCGAACTTAAATTCACTGAAATCATAACTTGGTGTCTTGGCACAGCGATTTTATTTTTGGAAGAAGGGAAAGCAAGAGATTGCAGGGAAAATGTGAGGTAAGAAGAGCCTTGAGGGCCTCCCTGGTGGCGCAGGGGTTAAGAATCCGCCTGCCAAGTCAGGGGACACGGGTTCGAGCGCTGGTCCGGGAAGATCCCACATGCTGTGGAGCAACTAAGCCCGTGTGCCACAACTACTGAGCCCACATGCCTAGAGCCTGTGCTCCGCAACAAGAGAAGCCACCGCAACAAGAAGCCCGCACACCACAACGAAGAGTAGCCCCCGCTCACCGCAACTAGAGAAAGCCTGCGCACAGCAACGAAGACCCAACGCAGCCAAAAAAAAAAAGTTATAACAATGTTAACACTGACATTGATTAGGAAAGTTATTATGATGGTGCTATATTGGAAGGATGGAAACAAGAAGGGCAAGTAAGAGAACTAAATCTTTATCTACTATGACAAGAAGTTAACAGATGTCTAAAATTGTTGAGTCAACAAAACCAGTTGTAAGCATATAACCTAGAAATGTGCAGTTAAATGCAAGAAATAAAAACTAGAAGAGTCTGCACATGGAAGGCTGGGCCTCGTTAGGAGGGAAGGGGGTGGAGGGCTGTGCAGGTTACTCTGGGGGGTAAACGAGGAGTTGGGCAGCCCAGCGCTATTTTTGGTAGCATTTTTAGTACTATTTGAGTTTTAAGCTATATACAAGTATTACTCTGGTATGAATTAAACTTAATTAAAATCAAACAAAACCCTGAACTAGAAAAAGCAAATATGTCCATAGCCTAGCCAGTTTCAAATCTGTGAAACTGGAAAAATCCCACTGGTCTGAGAATCACACTCCTGAATTCTGCTCTAATTTTGTTGGCTAACCAGGTCAGTGGCTTAACCACTGAGCCTCCATTTTCTCATCTACAAAACGTTATCATCTTTCTCTTGTCTGTGAAAAAGCTCTGTGAGCTACAAAATAAACACATAGTATTAACCACCACCTGGCATCCCACAGTTAAAGATACAGAGGGCTGGTGGGGCTAAGCCCTGCCTGAGCCCAGAGTGCCTTGAACACGCCAGGACTGTGGATGCCAGCAATGCAGAACCTGTTTCCAAACCACGGCCCACTGAGGTGAAATTCAGCTCAAGAGCCACACTGAAAAGAGCAGGCCAGGCTCCAAGGAAGCATGCACTTTGTATCAAAGCTCCCAGAAGGTTAATGAGGGCCTTTCCTTACACGACTGTCTCAGCAATCATGAGAAGGTAGGTAATGAGAAGTGCCTGAAACAGAAATAATTCAGATAACTCAGTGAACACCGAACTTAGTAAAGTCAGACTTCTAAAGCTGATTACAGAACGACAGAAACACAGAAAAGAACCGCAAGGGTCATTAATCCAACCTTCCACCTGATGTTTAAATCTCCTTTACAACCAACCCTTCTCTCAGGCGTTATCTGGACTCTCTCCAACCCCGGGTAGCTGGGGGAGTACAGTGCCTCCTAGGTCAGGCCACGCTGACCGGCAAGAATCTATGACTCTGGTCCTAATTCTTCTTGTTGAGCTGGAACTAGCCTCTTTGTAGCTTCCACACTTAACCCTGGTAAAAAAAAAAATCCTGGGGACGAGAGAGAAGTCCACGCTCTCTTCTACCTGACAGCTCCTCCCGAAGAGTCAGGGACCAGGCCCTCACCCCACGTTTTTTCTTCCCTTCCTCACCGCGCACTCATGTTACGGGACTGGGCTTTTTCCTCCCTAGCTAACAGCACTAGATGAAAAGAATGGGGATTTTACCCAGTTCAGAGCGAGCCCCTTGAACTGAGAAATGGGAAAGGACCCAAGGGCGCAGCCGCACTTCTCCTGTATTCAAATCCTGACCGACACCGACGTCGCCGCACGAGGAATAAAACCGTAGTTTCCGGCAGGGAAGCGCCCGCCCGCCGCCGCCTCGCGCGCCCGGGACGACCCTGGGGACGGAGTCTCCCCGCTCTTCCTCCAGCGGCTGAGAGTCCAGCGTCCCGCAGCCCGGAATCAAATCCCGCACCCGGCTCGCTGGGGACGGGCCCACCTGTCCACTCGCAGGTTTCCAACCCCGGGCGGGCCCCGCCGTGCGACCCCGGGCCCCGACCCCATTCCTCGCATTAGTCGGGGGCGGGCGTGACGGACTCACAAGGACTCCAGGTGCTTGAGCTGCTGCAGCTGCTGCGCGTCGTGCCGCCGCCGCCTCTGTTCCCGGCGTCGCTGCAGCTCTTGCTTCGGAGGCTCCCGCGGCCGCCGCGCGCCCCCGGTCCCCGAGTCGTCGCGCCCGAGCCGGGACGACATTGCGGCCCCGCGCCGAGCCGCGAAGATCGCACTTCCTCCGCGCCGCGCCCGCCCTGCCCCGCTGCGTCCCCCTCGCCGCCACTCCGCGGCCCGCCGGGCCGGGCCGAACGTCCCGGCTGAGGCCGCCAGTGCCCCGCCTCCCGACAGGCCGGCCAGACTGCCTCCGCAAGTCCGCGCTCTGAGCGTCCTAACCGTTCTGCGGAGTCAGCGGGTGCCGGAGGCCGTCGCGCGCCCCTCTGGCGGCGGCCAGGAGCCCCGGCGCTGAGGATGCTGCGGAGGGAGCCAGATCTTTCCCTTGGTTCTCTTGAAGTATTCCCTTCTGAAGCCTTCAGGGATGTAAGCTGTTCAGTTGCATAGAAGCCACCATGCTAAGAGGAAGCCCAAGCTAACAAATGGGGAGAGATCACGTGAAGAGGCCCTGAGACAATAAAAAAAGGGATGTCAGGTCAGACCCCACTGCCTAACCACACCCCACCCCTGGTCAGATGACTCCTTGGTGCAAGCCAAAAATAAATCTTAAGGGGCTCACGTCAACCAAGAATTGCTCCTGTCCTCCTGGGGAGGCTTTGTTTGCCGGCCAAGTTATGTGCTTAAAGTAAAAGAAAAGAAGATGGAAGAAGGAAAAAAGAAAAGACAACAAACATTATCTAACCACAACCAGTGACCTTATGGCATGCAAGCAAATAATCTGAAAACTTTAGTATATACTTATATGCAGAAAGCAATTGTGTTGGATTTTTCTCACTTGCAGTTGAAAGAAGTCAATTCAAAGTCAGTTTGTCTAACATAGTGATTTGCTCTCTCAGCAAGAAGACCCAGGGATTGTTAATTCCATTTTAGCAAGTATTAGTCAAAATTCTTTTGAAAACAACAATGGACCAAAATCCAAATCAAACTGCTCTAAGAAAAAAAATTAAGTAATTTATGGGCTTACATATGTGAAATGTCGTGGGATGGAACTTCAGGAATGGCTGGATCTAGGGGCTGAAATGTTATAGTCAGCAACTTCAAAGCTTCACGTTCCTTTGTATTGCTTCATTCTTTGCAGTTTCTCCCATTGTGGGGGCAAAGATGGCCACTGGAATCCAAAGATGGCCAACAAATTAGCAGCCCCAGCTGGAAGGAACTTTCTCTTTCTCAGTTCCAATAAGAATTCCATGTATTATACTCATTGGCTTAGCAAGAGTCATGTACTTGTCATGGAAACAATCACTGTAGTCAAGGAGCTGCAATACACTGACTGCTCATGCCTATGTTACATGTCACCCTAAATCCGAGGGTGGATCAGCTTTATCCAAGCCATATAGACTAAGAGAGGGGGAGGGGTTGTTCCTCAAAGCAAAATCCAGGTGCTATTAACAGAGGAAGAGAGAGAGAGACAGGAAGAAAAAGAAGAGGAGGAGGAAGGAGAAGAGAAGAGCAATATTGGGCAGGGAAAAGTAACAGGTGTACAGTTCAGTGGTCTGACAGCCTCACCCAGTACCATATCCTGAGCTGCATTCTAGGCATCTCTCTTTGATGATTACCCTGTTAGAGCTTATAAAGCAGGGAAAATTCTTTTTTTTATTGGAGTATAATTGCTTTACAATATTGTGTTAGTTTCTGCTGCACAGCGAAGTGAATCAGCCATACGGATACACACATCCCCTCCCTCTTGGACCTCCCTCCCCTCCCCATCCCACCCAACTAGGCCATGACAGAGCACCGAGCTGAGCTCTCTGCTATACAGCAGTTTCCCACTAGCTATCTATTTTAAACATGGTAGTATATTTATGTCAAATCTAATCTCCCAGTTCATCCCACCGTCCCCTTCCCCCCGTGTCCACACGTCTGTTCTCTACGTCTGCCTTTCTATTCCTGCCCTGCAAATAGGTTCATCTGTACCATTTTTCTAGATTCCACATATATGAATTAACATACAATATTTGTTTAGTGAAAATTCTTTTGCTGCTATATCCACCTGTTTATGTGAGCTTGGGTTCTTTATGTATTTTGGCACCAGATTGAGAAGTTTCCTGGTCACCGATCCAGGATGATATGCAAGGTGTTGTGGTCACTCCACAGAAGTATGCTGGACCCTCCTCCACCCCAAATCGGTTTGCTGTCAAGACTGATGATGCCACATATGCACCGAGAGGGTAGGGAGAAATTTATTATTCACATATTGAGGCTTTCTGGGAGAGCAGGTCAGGCACCTAAGACAGTTCAAAAATAGCTTCATCAAAGGAAAGGTGAGTGACCCTGGGTTTTATGATGTTTAGGAGGTAGAACCTGGGTGAATACTCCTGCACACAGGCCAAGGCTTTGTGGGGTTTGAACTTTCCTCTGGTGCCAAGGGAAGGAGTGTGTAGACTTTCTTATCAGCTTGTCCACAGGTGGGGAGGAAGCGGAAAGTGGAGGCGGGGCTTGAAGGGTGACAGTGGTCAACATAAAAAAATGGAGTCAGATTCTTTATGACCCAGGGCCATCTTTCAAATTCAGCCCCATTTTCTGATTGTGATAAACTCAATGTAGTGACATCTAGTAAGCAGTTAGACAAACAGGAATTCTTTCTCTGGTGGTTATGATTCTGAATCATTCTTCTTACCCATCACCCTTTCTTTATGCCTATAGCATCTGGAGGGGTGTGCAGGTACAGCTCCTTTCCAGAAAGAAAGAGTAAAATGATTATTACCCAACTGTGAATACACATGGAGTCACCCTTCACTTTCTACCCAGGCGCCTAGCCCAGGTGAGTGAGAGATGCCTTCTTTGTCCTCCCTCCGTGTTCGATCCTCTGCTTCAGTCTTTTCTGCCCCTCTGCTTCATCCTAAGATAGCAGATTCACTCTCAAGGCCAGCCAGAGGGCCTTGGTGTTGGCCTAATTGTAGAGGGGTGGCTGCAGCTAGCCCTGACTCTGTGTTACTGGATAGGTTTGAAGCCTTTCTGAATGAAACAATTTTTAAAAGACTAGATTTTCTTCTTCTTCCCCCCTCCTCAACCGCCTGACCAGGGATGGAACCCAGGCCCCCTGCAGTAGAAGCATGGAGTCCTAACCACTGGACCACCAGGGAATTCCCCCAAATGACTAGATTTTTCTCCTGCTTATATGTATTTTTTTAATTAATTAATTTAATTTCTTTATTTTTGGCTATGTTGGGTCTTTGTTGCTGCACGCGGGCTTTCTCTAGTTGCGGTGAGCAGGGGCTACTCTTCTTTGTGGTATGCAGGCTTCTCATTGTGGTGGCTTCTCTTGTTGCAGAGCTCGGGCTCTAGGCGCGCGGGCTTCAGTAGTTGTGGCTCACAGGCTCAGTAGTTGTAGCTCACAGGCTCTAGAGCACAGGCTCAGTATTTGTGGCGCAGGGGCTTAGTTGCTCCGCGGCATGTGGGATCTTCCTGGACCAGGGCTTGAACCCGTGTCCCCTGCATTGGCCGGTGGATTCTTAACCACTGCGCCACCAGGGAAGGCCGATCCTGCTTATCTTGACCAGCTTTTGCAGCATAGCTTTGATGCCATTGTTTTGCTCACAAGGTGTTTTTTTAAACTAGTTCTTAATTTACCAATGACCTTTTCCCCACTGGGAAGATGGAGGAAGGAAAAAAATGAGTAAAAGGGAAAGATCACACCCTATTACATACTAATGAATCATGGCTAGATTAGAGGGTAGACTGCAGAATCTGTCTCCCCCCCTTCCCCCCTGCTAAACACCAGACTTCAAAGAATTCTGGTCAAGTAGTCACTAAGCTCCCAAGGGTCCATGTCCACAGCTCTCTGCAGCACAGTGGAAACATTTGAGAAGTCCCGTATTATTATTTCTAATAATTTAAACTGGTATTCTATTTAGTAACCAGTAGGATTAGAGGAAAAATTGCAGACAATGTGCCTTACTTGATGCTTGGAGGGAAAAGGGGAGCCATCTAACGTAATTGACAAAACCTGTTGGTTGACAAACCAATTGCCATTCCTCCTTCGCTTCCTTGCTCACAGCACTCTGGTTTTGTTCAGGAAGCTTAGGGAGCCATCTACTTCAGAGGAGGCTCTCCTTGCTCTCTGGAGATGAATCTTGATTAGTCTTAAACCAATCGTAGTGATCCTATTTCTCTTCCACTGATAAGTTAGCAATGGGCATGGGATAGTTTCAGTCAATGAGACATGAGGGGAGGTCTGTAGGAGGGAGGCTTTCTGGAAATGCTTGCTCTTAATAAAGGATACTTGGAAAGATAAAAGATCCCTTTTGTGCCTCAGGGTGGCGCTTCCCTGCATGTGGTAGCTGGATCTGGGGGAGCCATGTTGGAATCATGAGGGGGAGCAGTGAACCCCCTGAGGAGGACAGGAGAAGACACCTGAGCCCTTGAGGATGTTCTAGAGACACTTTATTAACCACACCTGCAGCTGCTTCCCATCCAGACTTTCTCTTCTGAGAGATAGTATACATCTTTATGGGTTAAGTGATTTTTGAGTTGGGTCTTCTCTCACTCATAGATAAATGCGATTCCTTACATGTACACAGTACTTTGCAGATTTCCATCCCTCATAAATTGCTTCCCTTGATCCTCCTAGAAACTCTATGGAGGTAGGCAAGACATCTTACAAATAAGGAAATTGAGGTTCAAAGAGTAGGGGCATGAGTGGCCCTACAACCAGGGTGGTCTGATTTCTAGTCCAGGGTTTTTCATCAAACCACATGGTGACTCCAGGTGTGTTGTCAAATACTGAAGGTGGGAGAACTTCTTGGACACTCTTGGGGAGGGAGAGAACACACTGCTGGAAACATTTCTCCTACTTCACTTTTGCCTCAGGTCAACTCAGATGAATTTGGCGGGGTGGGGGGTGGGGGGGGATGTTTTTCTTAATACTGGCCTTTTCTTTATCCCCAACTCAGCGTGTGCCAAGCTGAAGTTAATAGCTTACAAAGCTTAGCCTCCAGGGTTTACTGCTCTTGGAAGATCTGATTCATGCATGAGTCCTTCTTTATTTCAGGCTCAATGAAAACTGGAATTCTTTCTTTAGTGCCCTGCTTTACTTGACGGACTATGTTTGTAATTTTTCCACTAACTTCCTGTATAGAGGTGGATAGAAAGAACCTAGTTCTCTGACGTTCATTCAGACCGATCCTGTTTCAGATCCCCCTTCACTTCCTTCTCCATGTTGTTCCACGCCTCCATCCTGGCCTCAGACCTTTTGGATGTTTCTCCTATTATGTCCTCGCCTCTGACTATGTCACGTTCTCTTGTTCCTTGGCTCTCTGGCTCTCTCTCACTGATTCTCCTCTTCTATGTTTCCCTTCTTGCTTCCTCTCTCACTTCTCTCCCTGCTCCTTTAAAAAAATTCCAGTACCTTTCCCTTATTTCTGGTTCCTGTCTCTCACCTGCTCACCTCTTCCCCCATCTTTACCTTTCTAAGCTTTTAGTCTACTGTTGACTCTTCTTGACTGGATTTACAGTTTTTAGACTTGACAAGTCCTCACAAAGTCACCCCCAGAAGTTTAATGGAAATCCTTATTTTAAAATCTTAGCTTGATTTTAATTAGTTCTTATGATAATGTCAGTAATGCCAAGAGGTAAATTTTCTCTTTGGTAAATTGCTACAGAAATCTAATTCAAAGATGTCTTCTTTTCCATTCTGGAATGTCTTCTCTCTCACAGGATCATAGGATTTTAGAATTGGAAGAAGTCTTAGAAATCAACCACTTCATTTTACAGATGAAGAAACCGAGGCCCAGAAGGTGGCATGCGTTGCCCACAGTCACAGTAAGGGAGTGGAAGATTCCTGACTGGAACCAGGTTGACTTTTTTGTTTGTTTGTTTCTGTTTAAAACCTGACATTGTTATTAAAAACCATAAAGAACTACTGAAAAGTACATAGAAGGAAGAAAATGATCACCCCAAATTCAAGCACCTATAAATAACCAGTGTTAGGATGAATTGTATTAATAGGTTTTCTATTTCAATAGAATAAGCTCTATTAGGAATAATGAACATTTCTTTAGTGCTATGTGTAGTTTCTCATTAGATCCTGCATCTAATAAAATCTATAATCTAATAATTATCATTTTTTTAAATTAGTACGTTTTATCTTCATCTTAGAGGACACAATTTGCAGGTCACCTAAATAGTCCGCATAATTGTGTTCTTTTCTTTAATAAGTTGTTGGATTCAATTTAGTCACAATTTATTAACATTTTTGCATTTCTATTTATAAATTAGGTTGGCGCCCACATTCTCTCTCTCTCTTGCTACCTTTGCCAGGTTTTGGTATTGGTATTGTTTGCTTCCAAAACGAGTTGAGAAACCTTTGGTGATTTGCTTTCACTATTCCAAAGTTTCAATAAATGAGAACAACCAATTCTAAGCTAAGAATGCATTAAACTACTCTAATGAATTTCCCGCAGCATCTGAGTCTCTAATGTGGGGTCTTAACCGGCTTAGTCATGCGGGTGGGGCCACGTGGGATGTTTGCTATTAAGTAGCACTCACTGGTAGCCACTTAAAACTTTCCTCTGGACAACTGTCAGGGGAGTCTCACAATTCATGTCTCCCCCTTTCTCTGAGTATTAAAAAAAAGTCCTGGAAAAAAATCTTGAAGACGGTTTCAGTCATTTTCAACGTAGAATCCAGCCTTGAAACTAATTAAAAAAAAAAAAAAGTTTTCCTCCCTCCCCAAAGCAGCAAGGGGTAATTGGATCCGCGGCCACGTAGAAGCCTCTGGTGGCACTAAATCCGGAGAGTCTCTAGCGACAGGCAGAGACCAGCGGATTTGCCTGGGTAGTTAACAGTTTTTCCCTCCCAACTTTGGGGCCGAAGCCCAGTCCCGAGGAGTTCACGGTTTCTCCCTCGGGGACGGGTCCCCTTTGAACTCGCCAGCCAAAGAAGGCCCGCCTCTTCCCCGGGCGGGCCAGCCCACCGGACCCTGCGGGCCCAGGCGTCTCAGGGCGCAGCAGGCGGGTCCTGGCGCACGGCCGCGGCTCCTCCCCTCTCTCGGATGTGGCCTGGGGGCGGGGGGCGGGAGAGAGGGGGTGGTTGCTGCTGCCCGGGGAGGGCTGGGAGTCTTTTCCACGTTTGCAAACGCCGCCGCACGCCCAGGCCCGACTCGCGCCGCCCGAGCTCAGCGCGCCTCTCCAGCTCCGCGCCGCGACCCCCTTTCCTCGCTGCCCGCGATGGCGATCAGGGCCCGGGGTTGGCGGCCCCCGCCGCCGCCGCTGCTCCTGCTGCTGCTCTGGGTGACCGGGCAGGCGGCGCCCGTGGCGGGCCTGGGGCTGGGCTCCGACACGGAGCTGCAGATCGAGCGGCGCTTCGTGCCCGACGAGTGTCCCCGCACCGTGCGCAGCGGCGACTTCGTGCGCTACCACTACGTGGGAATGTTCCCAGACGGCCAGAAGTTCGACTCCAGGTACCTCGCACGGCGTGCCGGCCCGACCTCCGAGGCTGCAGCGCCCGCTCTCCCAGCTTCCCTGTCTCCGGACAGGCCTTTCCCTCCCGACGGACCTCCCCCAGCTCCGCCCCGCGCTCCTCCCTCTCCCTCTTCCCACCCCAAAGCTTCCCAGACCCTTCATCCCTTCAGCCGGGAGTGCTGAGGCTGGGGGCTGGGGGTGGGGGTGGGGTGCCGCGAGTTTCCCGGCCCTTTTGCTTCCCTGGTCAGCGGGAATCTTGATAGGACCTTGCGCAGCAGCTGGGTCGGGACAGATCACGCCCTCCCTCTCCACCCTGCGCATGAACACAGGCGAAATGGGTGTAAAGTCGTCAGCCCGCGAGCAGACACCAAGAGCAAATGTGTTACTGTTCCTTCGGGCAAGGCCCTTGAGTGTCTAGTCAGACATGCCTCTCGAAGGTGATAATGATGATATTGACGAAGGTGATGATAGCAGCCGCTAACATATATGGAGCTATTACAGTGTGCCAGGGTAGTTCTAAGTGCCTTCCATATAACGAACTCTTTTAATTCTTAATTCTCTGAGGTAGGAACTATCATTACCCTCATTTTGCCAGTGAGGGAACTTAAGGCCATTGAGGCTAAGAAGCTTGTTTAAGCGGAATCATTTTGAAACCCAGACAATCTAAGTCCAGGATTGTGCCTGTTAACTACTGCCCTTCCTTTACTGCCTTACCAAAAACTCCCTGGGCAAGAGGTAATCCAGAGCAAGTCACTCAGCTTTGACACGGGGCCGTGCACCGTGTCCACAATTTCAGCCCTAAACTCTGCCCCAAGATCACAACACCTCTCCCAACTTCTCTTCAGTTTAGCTTTAGGGTTGACAAGGCCTCTTCGCCTCCAGCTCCAGGCTGCTCTCCTTCCCAAGACTTTGTCATAATCCTAGGTCTGTGCCCTATAATCTCTTAAGTGAAACACCAGACTAAGTAAAGAGAAATGTTTGTTGAGCATCTGTTTTGTGTTCGAGGCTGGGCTAGGCTCATTCCTGAAGGTATCTTTTAAAAAGTACTCTTAGCCTCTCTTGCCTTTTTTGAAATTCCAGACAAGGAGTCAATATAAAAAATCTGGTTAATATGCCACATGGCACATAGCAAGTGCTGAGAAATAGTCATTCTCACTATTGTTTCAGTTGCTTCTTTTTTTTTTTAAAAAAAAGAACAGCTTTATTGAGATATAATTCACATTCCATACAATTCACCCATTTAAAGCATACAATTCATTATTTTTTAGTATATTCACAGAGTTGTGCAATCATCACAAGTCTCTAATTCCAGAACATTTTCATTGTTCCAAAAAAGAAATGCTGGATCCATTAACAGTCAGTCACTTCCCCTCCAGCTCTAAGTAACCACTAATCTACTTTCTGTCTCTTTATGGAATCATGCAGTTTGCAGCCTTTATGTCTGGCTTCTTTCATGTAGCATAATGTTTTCAAGGTTCATCGTGTTGTAGCATGTATCAGTACTTCATTCCTTTTTATGGCTGTATAATATTCCATACCGTACTTTGTTTATTCATTAGTTGGTGGACATTTGAGTTGTTTACACTTTTTGGTTATTATGAATAATGATGTTATGAACATTCATGTACAGGGTTTTCTGTGGATGTGTGTTTTCACTTCATTTTTTTAAAAAGTATTATTTATTTATTTTTGGCTGCATTGGGTCTTCATTGCTGTGCACAGGCTTTCTCTAGTTGCGGCAAGTGGGGGCTACTCTTCGTTGTGGTGTGCAGGCTTCTCATTGCGGTGGCTTCTCTTGTTGCGAAGCATGGGCTCTAGGTGCGTGGGCTTCAGTAGTTGTGGCATGTGGGCTCAGTAGTTGTGGCTCACGGGCTCTAGAGTGCAGACTCAGTAGTTGTGGCACGTGGGCTTAGTTGCCCCGTGGCATGTGGGATCTTCTCGGACCAGGGATTGAACTCACGTCCCCTGCACTGGCAGGCAGATTCCCAACCAGTGCGCCACCAGGGAAGTCACGTCCTTGCGGTTTTGATTCATGTTTCCCTAATGGCTAAAGATGCTGAACATCTTTTCATGAGTTTATTGGCCATTTGTGTATCTTTTTAAATTTGCTTCATTAATTAGAAAATAGCTAAGAATTTCCTCCTTGTGCTGATGTTAATAATTCCCATTGGAACAAATTGTCTAATACTTTCTACCCTCTAGGATGGCAGCCACTGTGAGGCAGTGTGGGACAGTGGAAAGAAAACAGAGGAGCTACCATCCATTCAGCAAATGTGTATGCAGTGTCTGCCTCTGAAGATGGTATCCCCTCCCTGTCCTTTTGCTTATAGTCCAGACAATTATATAGTGCGATAAGTACAGAAAGAATAAGAGCACACACTTCTGTCTCTCACATAGAGTTCACACATAGTTCTTACCATGTGCCTTTACATACAGGAACTGAAATGAATTCTTTTAACCTCACAGTACAGTGAGGGAGGTATCTCATTACGAACGAAGAAACTGAGGCTCAGAGAATTCAAGTAATTTACCCAAGGTGGAGTAAACGACTAAGTAGTTTAACTACTTAACTACTAAGTGGTGGAGTGGGGCTTTGAATCTAAGCAGTTTAGTGCCAGAGTCTAAAGTTTATGATCTGTAGTCCACCACGTATATGATGGAAGAACGGCAAGGAGCTTTGGAAGCACCCAGAAGGCTTAACTATATGGGTGTGTGTGTGTGTGTGTGTGTGTGTGTGTGTGTGTGTGTGTGTGTGTGTGTGTGTGTGTGTGTGTGTGTGTGTGTGTGTGTAGGGATTGGGGGCTGGGGGAATAAAGCCTGAGGAAGGTTAAAATTTACCAGGAGGAGCTGAGGGGTGAGCGCTGGGGAGTAGGGGTCGGAAGAAAGGGTGTGACTGGTAGAGAGAAGAGCATATGCAGAGGCCTGGAAGTGAGGGCATGTGAAAGCTGTTCAAAATAGCTTGAGCTTGGGCTTCCCTGGTGGTGCAGTGGTTGAGAGTCTGCCTGCCGATGCAGGGGACACGGGTTTGTGCCCTGGTCCGGGAAAATCCCACATGCCGCGGAGCGGCTGGGCCCGTGAGCCATGGCCGCTGAGCCTGCGCGTCCGGAGCCTGTGCTCTGCAACGGGAGAGGCCACAACAGTGAGAGGCCCGCGTACCACAAAAAAAACAAAAAAACAACCTGAGCTTGGAGTGGGAGTAGAGAAGTGACAGAGGGGGTTAAAAGAGGAGGTGAAGGGAGGCCAGAGAGAAAGACAGGGCCAGCTTTTTTTATTCTTTTTTTAAATTTTTTAAAATTTTTTATTTTTTTGCGGTACGCGGGCCTCTCACTGTTGCGGCCTCTCGGGAGCACAGGCCCGGGACGCGCAGGCTCCGCGGCCATGGCTCACGGGCCCAGCCGCTCCGCGGCAAGTGGGATCTTCCCGGACCGGGGCACGTACCCGCCTCCCCTGCATCGGCAGGCGGACTCCCAACCACTGCGCCACCAGAGAAGCCCAGGGCCAGCTTTTGAGAGCTCTCCTCTGCCTGGCTATGGAGTTTGGTCTTTTCAAGGGACAATGGGAAGCCATTGAAGAGTTAATCAGGGGCGTGAGGGATCAGATTTGCATTTTACAAAGGTCCCTTTGGCTGCAGTGTGGACAGTGGAATGGTGGGAGCAGGGTACACAGTAGGTGATTCATTAAAATGAGTTTCCTTCTAGGGCCTCTATTCCTTTGGGAATGTATGAAGTATTAGGGTGTTACTTTGCTATTCCTGAACAAAGAGCTTGGGGAAGGAGAAATCCGCATGCTCTGGGCTTTGGCTGTTGATCCGGAGGTTTTGCCCAGAAGAAAATGATAGCTGTCGCTCTGACCATGGTCATAAACCACAAAGGGCCTTTCTTTCCACAGATCATTCTTCCTGCGTCTGTGCCTGACGCTTGGGGGCAGTTGGTATCTTTTCAGCTTATGGGCATTTGCAGTTGCCAGGAGGCCCAGCCCTTCGGCCCTTGGTCACTGGCTTGGACGTGGTTTCATTTTATTTCGGAGCCTCCGTGGGCTCGTTAATATGCTCTGTGGCTGCTGCTACAGATCTAAGGAGAAGACGGCAGCTTCCCGCCTGGTTTCTGTGGTTTCTGGTTTCTGTGGGGGGGGGCTCCTGCTCTCACTCTCTAGTCCTTGGAAACTCCTTGTCCACCACTCTTGATTCAGCTTTTGAGGAGTTCCATAGCATTCCTAGTAGTAAGGGACTGAAGTTTAACATGTTCCTGTTATCTTTAGCAGGCAAAACCAGCATCTTGGTCAGTTCATTCACAGTCTCAGGCCTGTCTGCAGGCCTTTAAGGTCTATACATTCAATAAATATTACTGCGTGACCACTACATGCCCTGTTGGGTATATAGAGTTGTAAATGCTCAGACCCAGTGGTGTTCGAACTGTACATGCATCAGAATCACCTGAAGCTTATTATACACAGCTCCTGATTAGGTAGGCCTGGGATGGGGCCTGAGAATTTGTATATCTAACAAGTTCCCAGGTGATGCTGATGCTGTGGTCTAGGACCACATTTTGAGAACCATTGCTCTAAAAGAATCATAGATTCGTAACAGAGGTCAACTTCATTTTACATATTCATTCATTCATTCAACAAGTATTTATTGAAAACCTACTATTCTAGTTGTTGGGATGTAGCAGAGATAAAACAGACAAAAATCCCTGCCCTCAGGTAAAACTATTTTGTATGATACTCTGATGGTGGGTACATGTTTTTTTACCTTTGTCCAAACCCATAGAATGTACATCACCAAGAGTGAACCCTGATGGGGGACTTCCCTGCGGTCCAGTGGTTAAGACTCCACGCTTCCAATGCAGGGGGCGCGGGTTTGATTCCCGGTTGGGGAACTAAGGTCCCACATGCCGTGTGCCCAAAATAAATAAACTTAAAAAAAAAAACTTTAAAAATAAACTTAAAAAAAACAAAAGAGTGAACCCTGATATAAACTATGGACTTTTGGTGATAATGACGTGTCAGTGTAGATTCATTGATTCTAACAAATGTACCCCTCTGCTGATGCACTCTGCTGATAATGGAGGAGGCTGTGTGTGTGGGTGGCGTTAAGGGGTGTATGGGAAATCTCTGTATCTTCTGTTCCATTTTTTTGTGAACTCAAAACTGCTCTAAAAAAAACAGTCTATTCAAAAAAATCCCTACCCTCAAGCCAGGGGATGGGGAGGGCCCAGAAACCCATTACAGCTGGCTTAAGAAGAAAGGAAGGGAATTTATTGGAAGAATCTCCAATTCCTCCTGAGGATCCAGAATCGTGAATGGAAGTGACTTTCTGGATCTCTCTGAGGGATTGCAGAGGGGCCGCATTTTCCCCTTCTCTGAAAGAGAGCTCCAGCAGGCTTTCCATGCCACATACATGACCTCTTGGGTCCAGTAACGCTGACTCACTGGAATCTGTCTCAATTCCACATTCCCAGGATCTCTCCCATTTGATTGGTCCCATTTGCGTCAGGTTCCCGGCCCCCCCCCCCACCACGTGGGTGTTAAATCATGTGTTAAGTGAAAGGGCATTATGGCTCATCCCTTCTGCAGGACTGGATCTCAGAGAGCCGGTGGGCTGGGCAGTACCTCGGACAGTGTCAGGGTGGACTGGAAGGGTTAAGTGGCGGCAGAGAGACTCAGGTCAGGACTTGCTCACTTAGGCGGGAAGCATTTAAATTGTTGATCTGCATGGTAAGACTTTCTACGGAAAAGCCATGTAAAGAAAGAGAAGCTTCCCAGTGCAGTTCTGCTAACTTTAGGAAAAGTTCTTCTTTTATTGGCAGGCCAACATGATGCCCCCTTTGAAGACTTAATGGCGCTGCTTTTTTAAAAAAATATTTATTTACTGATTGATTTTTATTTATTTATTTTTGGCTGCGTTTGATTTTCATTGCTGCGCGCAGGCTTTCTCTAGTTGCGGCGAGCGGGGGCTACTCTTGGTTGTGGCGCGCGGGCTTCTCATTTGCGGTGGCTTCTCTTGTTGTGGAGCATGGGCTCTAGGCGCATGGGCTTCAGTACTTGTGGCACGTGGGCTCGGTAGTTGTGGCTCGTGGGCTCTAGAGAGCGGGCTTCAGTAGTTGTGGCGCACAGGCTTAGTTGCTCTGCGGCATGGGAGATCTTCCCAGACCAGGGATCGAACCCATGTCCCCCGCATTGGCAGGCGGATTCTTAACCGCTGCCTTAATGGCATTGCTTTTAATTTTCATTTGTGGGTCATTGCAAGTAACTATACATTCATATTGATTATTTAAGTTGGCTATATTTTGCTGGGCTGAGAACTTGTGTAAAATAAGAATTATTTATAGAGAGCTGACATTTTAACTTGTGCAGTTGCTTAAAAGCAAAAATCCACAATAGCAATGTAACGATTTTACTTTCCTTTGCAAAACTTGTCTTTTAATGATACTTTAATGCACCAAAGACCATCCAAGCCAGCCGCTTGCATGTCAGGGTCTGACTCTCCGTGGAGGTGTGAATAGATGCGTTCTCTCCTTTCCTTCCTCTGCACTCCTACTCGCTCCTCTTTTCTCCCTCACCTTCTCTCTCTTCCTCTCATTTTTCCATCTGGGTAGCAGAGAGGCAGTCTGCCAGATCATTAATGGCTTGCCTTTCCCCCCTGCCAGGGCTCATTAGCTGCTGGTAGAGGTGGTTGTTTGAGGAAGATACTCTTGGGCAAAGGGTCTGGGAAGCCCAGAGTCACCTTTGGGAGCAAGAGGTGTGGGGAGGGAGGTGGGAGGCAGAAACATCAGACGTGGCCTCCCTCCCTTGAGTTGGGCCCAAGCTCAGCAGTGGAATTCAGCCTGGGGAGTGTGTTGAATCTCACCTGTGTCATCCCAGGGCTAGGCATCCAACTAGGAGGTGAGTTTCTACTTTTGTGCATTTCATGAATGTTCTAGTCTCATTCACCAAGGGCTTTGGCAAGGACCACAGTCCTCAAGTCAAGCACGTCCCATGTAAGCCAGCCATCTGACCAACTTTGAAACACCAGAAGGCAGTTCCCATGCCCAATCGACTGGCTCTTTATTAAATTGCTTCCCTCCTGTTATGAATTCTCAAAATATGGCAGTCTCTTTAATGTTCAAAAGAAATTTATTCAGTCTAATGTACAGCAATGTGAATATAGTTAATAATACTGTATTGTATACTTGACATTTGCTAAGAATGTAATTCTTAAGTGTCCTTACTACAAAAAGAAAAAGAAAATGGTAACTATGTGAGGTGATGGATATGTTAATTAGCTTCATTGTGACAGTTATTTCACGATGTATCAAAACATCAAGTTATACACCTTAAATATACGCACTTTTTATTTGTCCATTATACCTCAATAGAGGTGCAAGGGGGAGTAATGTATTCGGTTATTATTTGCCTAAACTGAACCTAAAATTGGCATTTAGAGCAAGCTGTCTTTTCCTTTCATAGTTGATCAGGACTTCAGCTCTGCTAACCATAGGGCCATTCTCTCTCCCCTTTGTAATGGCCATTTTAACTTCATTTCTGGCTCTGAGATCAGAAGAATCTCAGCAACAAGTAGTATACATGCATGTCAATTTTTGGCAAAATGTTTTAAAATTAATTTAATTTTTAAAACAATACAGATGCACAGAATTTTAAAAGCAGTTAAATAATTCCATAAAGCTTAGAATTATAGTTACCAAGCTGCTAAGAGTGGGGAAGGGGCTCCGGGATGAGGTGTAGCTGTTCTGAATTCGGACTTTGATGCTCCAGGTTTCCTTCTGCCCTGCGGCCTCCGCAGGCTCTAGGAGGCACATGGCGTCCACCCTTGACCAGATCCCCTTTTGCATACACCTAGATTCTGTTTCTTCCCTTCTAGGTCAGTTTCTGCCCCTCCGTTCCCTTTCCATCTTCCAAAATGTTGCCATCTCTTGACAGCAAGGGTCTCTGCTCTGGTTTTCTCAGTCCTTTTTTAAAAAAGAGCTTAGGAGCTTGGCTAGGAATGGGCTTTGGGGGCTCTAGAGAAGTGAGTGTGTTCAATTTGCCGTATGTTCTTTTTAAAGTTCATCCTCACTGCAGGTTAAAACCTGCATTTAGAAGTAGAGCCACAGTATTTATGCTTTAAGAATGCAGCCACAGGGGTAGTTACCTATCCTGAGGAATAAGCGCAAGACAGTGTATGCTTGTTTGTAGCAGATGAGTGAGTTGAATTTGAGTGAGTTGAATATGATGGGTGTTACGTGATGTCTCCTGTCGTAGTGGTCCTTGAGCTGATCGGCTGGAAGAGCATCGCTGGAGGGTGCTGCAGCCACCTCCCATACCCCCCTTGGGGCAGAGGAAGGTAGAAGTGTCAGGGGCAGCAATCAAAGGGTCTACAGCAGTGAATGAGCAGGGGAGAAAAAAGAAGCTGGTGGAGAGGAAAGGGGGTGTTGGATGTGCTGGATAATTTCCATTTGCCTTTCTAGGTCCACTCTACCCCTGTTCCACTTGCTTTTTACTCTGGGAGGTTGACCTATATGGACTACCTGTGCATAGTACGGGTTATATCAGTGACCCTCTTGTAGTCCGGCTTGTGGCTAGGTTCAGCCATGGGGCCTCAGCAGGAGATCAGAGGGAGGGAGGAGAGTGTGGTGGAGATATTTATTCCTCTGGCTCCCTGCCTATAGAGTCATCACATGGGCTGTGTCCCTAGACCAAAGGTCCTAGCTTAGCTTCTGTCAGGTGCTCTGAGCTCCCTCTCTGTTCCTGGATGCTTCAGGTCTGGGTGTGACAACAGCACTCCCTTCTTGTCCCCAGAGGTACTGCATTGTCCCTTAATTGTTTCTCTGTACCCTGCACACGGCCCCTTTATTAAAGTGTCCTGGAGCTGCCTAGTTTGTGCCTGTCATCTCTTTCCTGCAGGACCTCGATTGGGACATCTGCAAATCAGCCCAATACTGGGACAGGCTGAATAAGGGCTAATTCCAGCACTTGCAGAAATAATTTTCATGACCAGCTCCTGGCTGGACCCTGCGTATGAATTTGTTCCAGTAGTACTGACCAGCACAGACTTGCTGAGAACAAATTTATTTTTCCAGATGGTCAGAGTTTTCAGCTGTAGACAAAACTGGCCTTGCTTGTTAGTTTCTCATGTATGTAAATTATACATTTTCTTTCGGAAAGGTGTTTTTTGTTTCTAGCATGTTGCTTAGGCAGTCATCAAATGCATAAATTAATGCTGCGAGGCCATACCAGTTTTTATACATCATCTAGGGAGGCCCTGTGCATGGAGGATAAGAGTCAGATAGTCCTGGGTTCTAGCTTTTCTTCCCATTTGGCTAACTTTGTGAGCTTGGGAAATTTTTTCACCTCCCAGGAGCCTGAGTATCAGCACTTACCTTCAGGTGTTGTATGAGGATTAAATGAGATAGCGTATAGAAAAGCTTAGGTTACCCCTGTGCCTGACACATAATAAACGCTCTCTAAATAGTAGTTATTATTAAAAACTCTCATTAAATTTGGGTTCTGTGGATGAAAAATAGAAAGTTCCGTGCCTGGGAAGTCTTCGAAGCCTGAATTCTGGTCCATAAATCCTCCAGTTTGATGATGGTTCAGGGTGTGGCAAAGCCCCAGCCAAGTGAAACTGAAGAGCTGGCATTCCCCAGGGTGGGTTTCGGTCCCCCGGAGACAGAGGGTGGAGTCGTAGAGCCGACTTCGGCACAAAGCTGATTATGTGCTTTTGTTCTCTGGCTTGTCAGCCAGAACTTGGACATTTGCTTTCTATTCACTCACCTTGGAGAAAGGAAGGCTGTGAAATGGACTCTAAAACTAGGAGGAGAAAGGGAAGGAGAGGGCAGGTCTGAGGAAGATGACCTGACAGATGGTGAGGTGGACTGTGCTGCTCTCCCAAGCTGTTCATTAAGGAAAATGAGGAAAATGTAGAAGTAATTTACCAAGTGAAGGGCAGGTAGATTCCAACAGCCCTTAACATTTTATTACATAAGTACAGTCGTCTCTTGGTATCCATGGGGGATCGGTTCCAGGACCCCTTTGGATACCAAAGTCTTCAGATACTCAAGTCCCTTATATAAAACGGTGTAGTATTTGCATATAACCAAGGCACATCCTCCTGTATACTTTAAATCATCACTACATTACTTCTGATACCGAATACAATGTAAATGCTATGTAAATAGTTGCCGGTGTTCAGCAAATTCAGGTTTTTGCTTTTTGGAACTATCTGAAATTTGAAAAAATATTTTCAATTTCCAGCTTGTCGAATCCATGAAGTGAAACCTGTGAACATGTATTCCATGATCATTTTGAAATTAAGAGAGAATTAAAGAGAAGACAAATCGTCACCTGAAATCTCCTACCCATAGATTACTATTGGTAATATTTTCACGTGTCACCTTGTGGATTTTTCACATGCATCTATATATATAAATTCAAAATGAGATTATTTTATATGTGGCACTGTAACCTACAGTTTTCTCTTCATGTG
The DNA here is from genome assembly GCF_003676395.1 of Aethalodelphis obliquidens. NCBI lineage: Eukaryota > Metazoa > Chordata > Mammalia > Artiodactyla > Delphinidae > Aethalodelphis > Aethalodelphis obliquidens. The sequence goes on along the minus strand of NW_020837949.1, from coordinate 43,793,840 downwards.
TATGTCCTTCTAGTGCCAATGAATAGAAATGTTAAAATTTTTTTTATTGAGGTATAATTGACATATAGTATTATATTAGTTTTAGGTGTACAACATAATGATTTGATATTTGTATATATTGCAAAATGATCACCGCAATAAGCGTAGTTAACATCCATCACCATGCATAGTTACAAAATATTTTTTTCTTGTGGTGGTAACTTTTTTTTTTTTTTGGCTTTGTTGGGTCTTCACTGCTGCGTGCGGGCTTTCTCTAGTTGTGGCGAGTGGGGGCTACTCTTCCTTGCGGTTCGTGGGCTTCTCATTGTGGTGGCTTCTCTTGCTGTGGAGGACAGGCTCTAGGCACGTGGGCTTCAGTAGCTGTGGCTCACGGGCTCTAAAGCGCAGGCTCAGTGGTTGTGGCGCATGGGCTTAGTTGCTCTGCAGCATGTGGGATCTTCCCTAGCCAGGTCTCGAACCCGTATCCCCTGCATTGGCAGGTGGATTCTTTTTTCTTTAACATCTTTATTGGAGTATAATTGCTTTACAATGGTGTGTTAGTTTCTGCTTTATAACAAAGTGAATCAGCTATACATATACATATATCCCCATATCTCTTCCGTCTTGCGTCTCCTTCCCTCCCACCCTCCCTATCCTACCCCTCTAGGTGGTCACAAAGCACCAAGTTGATCTCCCTGTGCTATGTGGCTGCTTCCCACTAGCTATCTATTTTACATTTGGTAGTGTATATATGTCCATGCCACTCTCTCACTTCGTCCCAGCTTACCCTTCCCCCTCCCCGTGTCCTCAAGTCCATTCTCTAGTAGGTCTGCATCTTTATTCCTGTCCTGCCTCTAGGTTCTTCATAACCATTTTTTTGTTTTGTTTTAGATTCTATATATATGTGTTAGCATACGGTATTTGTTTTTCTCTTTCTGACTTACTTTGCTCTGTATGACAGATCTAGGTCCATCCACCTCACTACAAATAACTCAATTTCATTTCTTCTTATGGCTGAGTAATATTCCATTGTATATATGTGCCACATCTTTTTTATCCATTCATCTGTCGATGGACACTTAGGTTGCTTCCATGTCCTGGCTGTTGTAAACAGAGCTGCAATGAACATTGTGGTACACGACTCTTTGAATTATGGTTTTCTCAGGGTATATGCCCAGTAGTGGGATTGCTGGGTCATACGGTAGTTCTATTTTTAGTTTTTTTTTTTTTTTTTTTTTTGTGGTACGCGGGCCTCTCACTATTGTGGCCTCTCCCGTTGCGGAGCACAGGCTCCGGACGCGCAGGCTCAGCGGCCATGGCCCACGGGCCCAGCCGCTCCGCGGCATGTGGGATCTTCCCGGACCGGGGCACGAACCTGCGTCCCCTGCATCAGCAGGCAGACTCTCAACCACTGCGCCACCAGGGAAGCCCCTGTTTTTAGTTTTTTAAGGAACCTCCATACTGTTCTCCATAGTGGCTGTATCAATTTAGGCAGGTGGATTCTTAACCACTGTGCCACCAGGGAGATCCCAATGATAACTTTTAAGATTTACTTTCTTGGCAACTTTGAATATGCAACACATTATTATTATTTTTAAAAATTAATTACTTAATTATTTTGCGGTACGCAGGCCTCTCACTGTTGTGGCCTCTCCCGTTGCGGAGCACAGGCTCCAGACATGCAGGCTCAGCGGCTATGGCTCACGGGCCCAGCCGCTCTGTGGCATGTTGGATCTTCCCGGACTGGGGCACGAACCTGTGTCCCCTGCATCGGCAGGCGGACTCTCAACCACTGCGCCACCAGGGAAGCCCTAATTTATTTATTTTTATCTTTGGCTGTGTTGGGTCTTCGTTGCTGTGCGCAAGCTTTCTCTAGTTGCGGCGAGCGGGGACTACTCTTCCTTGCCGTGTGCAGGCTTCTCATTGCGGTGGCTTCTCTTGTTGCAGAGCACGGGCTCTAGGTACATGGGCTTCAGTAGTTGTGGCACTTGGGCTCAGTAGTTGTGGCTCGTGGGCTCTAGAGCGCAGGCTCAGTAGTTGTGGCGCACGGACTTAGTTGCTCCGCAGCATGTGGGATCTTCCCGGACCAGGGCTTGAACCTGTGTCCCCTGCATTGGCAGGCAGAATCTTAACCACTGTGCCACCAGGGGAGCCCTGCAACACAATATTATTAACTATAGTCACCATTAACTATATTCACTGTACAGTATTATTAACTATAGTCATGTATAGTAATGCTATACATTACATCCCTATAGCAGAAATCTGTTATTTTTAAATGGCCATAGAGCATTTTATTATATGTCCTTGCCTTGTATGTAATCAGTGCCATACTCTTGAACTTGTAAGTTATTTCCAGTGTTTAGTTATTATAAACCAAGCTCTGTAGTCATTTTCTTAAACACAGTGTCTAAAACTCTGTAGGTGTCTCTGCCAGTATGTAAGGTACTTGTAGGCAGAGTCCATGCCTTGGACTTTTTTATATCCCCCAAAGCCCCTAGCATAGTATCCTAATTGGCACCCCCTTGCTGTTGCTAAGTTTGACATGGAAGAGGATGAGAGCTTGGATCATAGCCATGATTCCATTATTTATTTTCCTACTTAAGGCCATCACCAGTCAGCCTTTAAAACACATGTATTAGTGATTTCAAGACCACATCAGACTTTCTATCACCTGCAATAATTATGTATGGTAATATTGGCATAACCCTTAGGTTTTCAGAGTACTTTTCACATCGTTATATGGTACGGATCTTGTGATGGCTATTATCATCACTCACATTTTGCAGTGGAGGAAACTGAGATTAAGAGAGTTTAAGTGCACTTCCTGCTACACCACGCTGCCTCTTTGTTTAACTTATTGACTTAAAAGAAAAAAAAAGAAAATCAGTGTTAATTTGCACATGAGTATCTGTGATATTGCTGTTAGGTACCAATCACATGGAAATGGAGTAAACGTTTTTTTTTTTTTTTAATGGAAGAATTGGTAGATATTTCACAACAAACAACATATATTTTTCTCTAGAGAGAGTTATGCTGATGCTTATCTGACTAGATTTGCTGGCAATATTCAAGGTAATTAAAAAATTCCAACCCTGCAAGTACTGTCCAATGAAGATATTTCCTGCATCAGTAACTCCTCTGTGGGCTTTTTTTTGCTGTACGCGGGCCTTTCACTGTTGTGGCCTCTCCTGTGGCGGAGCACAGGCTCCGGACGCGCAAGCCCAGCGGCCATGGCTCACGGGCCCAGCCGCTCCGCAGCATGTGGGATCTTCCCGGACCGGGGCATGAACCCGTGTTCCCTGCACCAGCAGGCGGACTCTCAACCACTGCGCCACCAGGGAAGCCCTCTCTGTGGGCTTTTTACTTTGCAGTGACCTCACTCTGTCCATGGGTACATTTTTACAGGTTAGTTTCATTAAGGGAAGGATTATTCATACTTTTCCTTCTCTCTCCCTACCTTTTGGGTCTTCAGCTATGACAGAGACTCCACTTTCAACGTGTTTGTGGGAAAAGGACAACTGATTGCAGGAATGGACCAAGCTCTGGTCGGGATGTGTGTAAATGAGAGGCGTTTTGTGAAGATCCCCTCAAAGCTGGCCTATGGAAGTGAAGGAGTTTGTAAGTGTTTGTTCCGTGCTTGTAAATACATCTGCCGAAACCACCAGAACATTTGCAGGCTCTTCAGTCAGGCAGACTAGAGTCTTCGGAAGCTTCGGGTAGGGGAAAATGAGAAGCTGTGAGCACACACACACACACAGCTAAAATCTCATCTTAAAAGTTTATTTATTCTAGATATGAAAGAAGTGTTATTAACACAGGTGTACTGAATGTTATCCTTGCTGAGAGGAAATTTTTGTGTTTTTTCTCTTTTCTTTAAATTTCATTTGGAGGGAGTTCCCTGGTGGCCTAGGGGTTAGGATCCTGGGCTTTCAATTCCATGGCCTGGGTTCAATCCCTGGTCAGGGGACTGAGATCCCGCAAGCCACAGGGTGCGGCAAAAAAATTTGTTTTTCATTTGGAAAAAAAGAGGGAATGTGGTTCATTTTGGAATTGTATGTGACCTCTCGAGCCCTTTTGGCTTCCATTCACCTTGGCAGCATCCTAGGTGTTTATTTGTCTGGCCCAAAAGGCAGCAGCTTCTCAGTGTGAACTCTCTTTATTTTCTAGCTGGTGTGATTCCCCCAGATTCAGTGCTTCATTTTGATGTACTTCTGATGGATATTTGGAATTCGGAAGATCAGGTTCAGATTCACACTTACTTCAAGCCCCCCAGTTGCCCTCGGACCATCCAGGTGTCTGATTTTGTTAGGTACCACTACAATGGAACGTTCTTGGATGGGACACTGTTTGATTCGAGGTAAGTCCCGCCATTCATGGTACTATCATTGAAATGCCCCTTAGTTCTTTCTCTCTCATCCGCTTTTTTATGCCCATGGAGAAATCAGAAAAGGGATTCATTCCCAACTGCTCTGTGATTGGGAACAAAGATGTATACATGCTTTTTCTCCAGGGATGGGTATGAGTTCATTGGTAGCTGAATTTTGGGTAACAAAAACCTTTTGAAGGATGAATTGGAAATGCCCTCATGGTATGGAACTTTTCCCATTTCTCATTGGTTTTCAGTCACAATCGCATGAAAACATATGACACATATGTGGGAATTGGCTGGCTGATTCCTGGAATGGACAAAGGGCTGCTGGGGATGTGTGTGGGAGAAAAGCGCATCATCACCATACCTCCTTTTCTGGCCTATGGAGAAGATGGAGATGGTAAGTCCTTCTCATTCTTTGAGCCACTCTCATCTGTCTTGATTTCTTTTGCAGTGGTTAATTTAACGTACCGTGTGAAACCCACCAGAGCTTTTGGTCTAGACGTGCAGTGTCCAATATGGTAGCCACTAGCTACATATAGCTATTTACATTTACATTAGGTTAAATAAAACTTTAAATACTGTACCTTGGTCACACTGCCACAGTTCATGTACTTCAGAGCTGCTTGTTGCCAAGGGCTGCTATACTGGACAGGGCAGATACAGAGCATTTCCATCACTGCAGAAAGTTCTATTTGGACGGTGCTAGTCTAGATCATTTGCTGTCTGATGAGTAAGTTACAGAAATCTCCACCTATTAATGGTCATTGTTGTTCTTTTTCTTTCCACCTAACACTATTTTATTTAAAAAAATTTTATTTGAGTCTAGTTACTTTACAATGTTGTGTTAGCTTCTACTGTACAGCGAAGTGAATCAGCTATGCGTATACATATATCCTTCTCTTTTGGATTTCCTTCCCATTTAGGTTACCACAAAGTATTGAGTAGAGTTCCCTGTGCTATACAGTAGGTTCTCATTAGTTATATATTTTATATATAGTATCAATAGTGTATATATGTCAATCCCAATCTCCCAATTCATCCGACCCTCACTGTTGTTCTTAAGTAAGACATCTCGGGACTTCCCTGGTGGTCCAGTGGTTAAGACTCCATGTTTCCAGTGCAGGGGCATGGATCCCATCCCTGGTCGGGGAACTAAGATCCCACAAGCTGTGTGGCCAAAAAAAAAAAAAAAAAGAAAGAAAAGAAAGAGAAAAAAAAAGAAAATGTGATGCTATTTAAGAAGTTTACTGACAGTGATACCTGACTTCTAATAACCCCCTAATATAATGTTTCCAAGCTATGTTTTCTGAGAGTTCTAGGTCTACAGAGCAGGAGGAGAGGGGAGCCTTCTCTCCTGTCGACCTCCACTTTTATTACTGGGAATCTGCAGACAGTTTCTTTAAAAACCTGCTAAAAGAAAAATAAAGCTTGAAAGTAACTGCCGCAAATATATCTTAATTCTCCCCTCCCCAAGATATGTTATTATTCTTATCACTACTCAAACTCTCTCATCCTTGGCTAATGGAAGTTCATTCTCCTTGTCTCCCAAATCCTTTTATCATCATCCACATGCATATGAGGTACAAAGTAAAGCTAGATGCCTAGCCCGATGTGATGAATGTTATTTATTTATTTAAAATAAATAATAAATAATTTAAATATTTTAAATACATAGTTTATTTTAAATAAATAATATAAATACATAGTTTATTTTAAATAAATAAATAATTTAAATATTTTAAATACATAGTTTATTTAAAATAAATAATATAAATATTTTAAATAAATAGTTTATTTAAAATAGTTATTTTTAAATGCTTTATACTTTGACACTGTGCTCAGCTATCCAGGTATAAATTTAAACAGGTGAATTGTATAGTATGGGAATTATATCTCAATAAAGTTGTTATAAAAAGAAGCAAATATTCAGGTAGTACATAATAATGCTAGAAAAATTTAAACCCTGGGGTTACCGTAAGGCTTTCTGTTTTCTATTAAATTAAAAGATACAGAAAAATAAAAAAGATTAATATTCTATCACACACCCTCCCACACCCACACCTGCATTTCAGGGATTAACCACACCTGGCGATCCAGAGGCTGACTCAGCAGCCTGCTTTCAGCAGATTTCACCATTCCTCTGAGGGGAAGGAGACAGAGGGGTGGGCTCTGCCAAAGAGCCAGTTGAAGGAGCACAGTCTTGGCATGCCCTGTGGTTCACTTGTCTAGGCCTTCTCCTTTGCATGACATAACAAATGGCAAGTAAGAGTGTGGAGGTAAGTGGTTTGTCAGGTAACTAACTTCCTTCTATCCCAGAGTCCTGGATTTAGAGTTACTTATTGGTTGATGTTGATCTTTGCAGGAAGAGCTAGTGCCCAATAATCTCTTCATGTGGATTATCGTGTGGCACATATTCAATAAATCCTCACTGTTAGGAATATCCATGAGAAGCAATACCATCCTGAACTGAAATAGAAATGATTGGAGGACTATTTATGTTTTGGATTGTGGGTGCCGTTTTTTCCCCTCTTATCTCAGCTAACTTTAGTTTTACTTATATCTTGTTTTGGATGAACTTAAAGGATTGAATTTTTGTCTCTTTAAAAATTGGGGAACTTCCCTGGTGGCGCAGTGGTTAAGAATCTGCCCGCCAGTGCAGGGGACACGGGTTCGAGCCCTGGTCCGGGAAGATCCCACATACCACAGTGCAGCTAAGCCCGTGCACCACAGCTACTGAGCCTGCACTCGAGAGCCTGCGAGCCACAACTACGGAGCCCGCGTGCCACAACTACTGAAGCCCATGTGCCTAGAGCCCATGCTGTGCAACAAGAGAAGCCGCTGCAATGAGAAGCCTGCGCACTGCAACGAAGAGTAGCCCCCACTCGCCGCAACTAGAGAAAGCCTGCACAGAGCAATGAAGACCCAACGAGCCAAAAATAAATAAAATAAAATAAATAAATTTATTTAAAAAAAAGTTGGTTGTGAGGGACTCTGGTAGAGCTCACACCAAGGAGTACTTCCCAGAACTACTGCTGCCAGTGTCCTTGTCCCCACAATAAGCCACAGCCACCCCCTGCCTCTGCAGGAGACCCTCCAACACTAACAGGGACTCAGATTGATCTCTGAGATGACCCCACAACTTTAGCAGGACTGAATGATATGAAGGTAAAAACCTATATGTGTGGAAAAAGGACAGAAACTAGAAAAAGAGCCGTGTGGCTGACAGGGTCTTGGTGCTCCAGCCGGGTGTCAGGCTGGAGCCTCTGAGGTGGGAGAGCCTAGTTCAGGACACTGGATTACCAGAGACCTCCAGGCCCCACGTAATATCAATCGGCAACAGCTCTCCCAGAGATCTCCATCTCAATGCTAAGACCCAGCTCCACTCAACGATCAGCAACCTCCAGTGCTGGACACCCCATGCCAAACAACTAGAAAGACAGGAACACAACCCCACCCATTAGCAGAGAGGCTGCCTAAAATCATAATAAGTTCACAGACACCCTAAAACACACCACCGGACGTGGTCCTGCCCACCTGAAAGACAAGATCCAGCCTTATGCACCAGAACACAGGCACCAGTCCCCTCCATCAGGAAGCCTCACAACTCAGTGAACCAACCTCACCCACTGGGGACAGCCACCAAAAACAACAGGAACTACAAACCTGCAGCCTGCGAAAAGGAGACCCCAAACACAGTAAGTCAAGCAAAATGAGAAGACAGAGAAATATGCAGCAGATGAAGGAGCAAAGTAAAAACCCATTAGACCAAACAAATGAAGAGGAAATAGGCAGTCTACCTGAAAAGGAATTCAGAGTAATGATAGTAAAGATGATCCAAAATCTTGGAAATAGAATGGAGAAAATACAAGAAACATTTAACAAAGACCTAGAAGAAATAAAGAGCAAACAAACAATGATGAACAACACAATAAATGAAATTAAAAATTCTCTAGAGGGAATCAACAGCAGAATAACTGAGGCAGAAGAACGGATAAGTGACCTGGAAGATAAAATAGTGGAAATAACTACTGCAGAGCAGAATAGAGAAAAAAGAATGAAAAGAATTGAGAACAGTCTCAGAGACCTCTGGGACAACATTAAGCGCACAAACACTTGAATTATAGGGGTCCTAGAAAAAGAAGAGAAAAAGAAAGGGACTGAGAAAATATTTGAAGACATTATAGTTGAAAACTTCCCTAACATGGGAAAGAAAATAACCCATCACCTCCAGGAAGCACAGAGGGTCCCATACAGGATAAATCCAAGGAGAAACACGCCAAGACACATATTAATCAAACTATCAAACATTAAATACAAAGAAAAAATATTAAAAGCAGCAAGGGAAAAGCAACAAATAACATACAAGGGAATCCCCATAAGGTTAACAGCTGATCTTTCAGCAGAAACTCTGCAAGACAGAAGGGAGTGGCAGGACATATTTAAAGTGATGAAAGGGAAGAACCTACAACCAAGATTACTCTACCCATCAAGGATCTCATTCAGATTCAACGGAGAGATTAAAACCTTTACAGACAAGCAAAAGTTAAGAGTATTCAGCACCACCAAACCAGCTTTACAAAAAATGCTAAAGGAACTTCTCTAGTCAGGAAACACAAGAGAAGGAAAAGACCTACAAAAACAAACCCAAAACAATTAAGAAAATGGTAATGGGAACATACATATTGATAATTACCTTAAATGTAAATGGATTAAATGCTCCAGCCAAAAGACACAGGCTGGCTGAATGGATACAAAAACAAGGCCCGTATATATGCTGTCTACAAGAGACCCATTTCAGACCTAGGGACACATACAGACTGAAAGTGAGGGGATGGAAAAAGATATTCCATGCAAATGGAAATCAAAAGAAAGTTGGAGAAGCAATTCTCATATCAGATAAAATAGACTTTAAAATAAAGACTATTACAAGAGACAGAGAAGGACACTACATAATGATTAAGGGATCAATCCAAGAAGAAGATATAACAATTGTAAATATTTATGCACCCAACATAGGAGCACCTCAATATATAAGGCAAACGCTAACAGCCATTAAAGGGGAAATCGACAGTAGCACAATAATAGTAGGGGAGTTTAACACCCCACTTTCACCAATGGACAGATCATCCAAATGAAAATAAATAAGGAAACACAAGCTTTAAATGACACATTAAACAAGATGGACTTAATTGATATTTATAGGACATTCCATCCCAAAACAACAGAATACACTTTCTTCTCAGTGCTCATGGAACATTCTCCAGGATAGATCATATCTTGGGTCATAAATCAAGCCTTGGTAAATTTAAGAAAATTGAAATTGTATTGAGTATCTTTTCCGACCACAACGCTATGAGACTAGATATCAGTTACAAGAAAAAAACTGTAAAAAAATACAAACACATGGAGGCTAAACAATATGGTACTAAATAACCAAGAAATCACTGAAGAAATCAAAGAGGAAATCAAAAAACATGTAGAAACAAATGACAATGAAAACATGACAACCCCAAACCTATGAGATGCAACAAAAGCAGTTCTAAGAGGGAAGTTTATAGCAATACAATCCTACCACAAGAAGCAAGAAACATCTCAAAAAAACAACCTAACCTTATACCTAAAGCAATTAGAGAAAGAAGAACACCAAAAAAACCCCAAAGTTAGCAGAAGGAAAGAAATCATAAAGATCAGATCAGAAATAAAGGAAAAAGAAGGAAACGATAACAAAGATCAATAAAAGCTAGTTCTTTGAGAAGATAAACAAAATTGATAAACCATTAGCCAGACTTATCAAGAAAAAAAGGGAGAAGACTCAAATCAACAGGATTAGAAATGAAAAAGGAGAAGTAACAACTGACACTGCAGAAATACAAAGGGACATGAGAGATTACTACAAGCACCTCTATGCCAATAAAATGGACAAATTCTTCGAAAAGCACAACCTTCCGAGACTGAACCAGGAAGAAATAGAAAATATAAACAGACCAATCACAAGCACTGAAATTGAGACTCTGATTAAAAATCTTCCAACAAACAAAAGCCCAGGACCAGATGGCTTCACAGGCTTCACAGAGTTCTCAAAGTCTTCAAAAATATAGCAGAGGGAGGAACACTCCCAAACTCATTCCACCATCCCCTGGTACCGAAACCAGACAAAGATGTCACAAAAAAAGAAAACTACAGGCCAATATCACTGACGAACATAGATGCAAAAATTCTGAACAAAATACTAGCAAACAGAATCCAGCAGCTCATTAAAAGGGTCATACACCATGATCAAGTAGGGTTTATCCCAGGAATGCAAGGACTCTTCAATATATGCAAATCAATCAACGTGATACACCGTATTAACAAATTGAAGGAGAAAAACCATATGATCATCTCAATAGATGCAGAAAAAGCTTTCCACAAAATTCAACACCCATTTATGATAAAAACCCTCCAGAAAGTAGGCATTGAGGGAACTTATCTCAACATAATAAAGGCCATATATGACAGACCCACAGCCAGCATCGTTCTCAGTGGTGAAAAACTGAAATCATTTCCACTAAGATCAGGAACAAGACAAGGTTGCCCACTCTCACCACTATCATTCAACATAGTTTTGGAAGTTTTAGCCACAGCAAGCAGAGAAAAAAAAAGAAATAAAAGGAATCCAAATTGGAAAACAAGAAGTAAAGCTGTCACTGTTTGCAGATAACATGATACTATACATAGGGAATCCCAAAGATGCTACCAGAAAACTACTAGAGCTAATCAATGAACTTGGTAAAGTAGCAGGATACAAGATTAATGCACAGAAATCTCTTGCATTCCTATACACTAATGATGAAAAGTCTGAAAGAGAAATTAAGGAAACACTCCCATTTACCATTGCAACAAAAGGAATAAAATACCTAGGAATAAACCTACCTAAGGAGAAAAAAGCCCTGTATGCAGAAAACTATGACACTGCTGAAAGAAATTAAAGATGATACAAACAGATGGAGAGACATATCATGTTCTTGGATTGGAAGAATCAACATTGTGAAAATGACTATACTCCCCAAAGCTATCTACAGATTCAATGCAATCCTTATCAAGCTACCAATGGCATTTTTCACAGAAGTAGAACAAAAAATTTCACAATTTGTATGGAAACACAAAAGACCCTGAATAGCCAAAGCAATCTTGAGAAAGAAAAACGGAGCTGGAGGAATCAGGCTCCTGGACTTCAGACTGTACTACAGAGCTACAGTAATCAAGACAGGATGGTACTGGCACAAACACAGAACTACAGATCAATGGAACAGGATAGAAAGCCCAGAGATAAACCCACGCACATATGGTCACCTTATCTTTGATAAAGGAGGCAAGAATATCCAATGGAGAAAAGACAGTGTCTTCAATAAGTGGTGCTGGGAAAACTGGACAGCTACATGTAAAAGAATGAAATTAGAACACTCCCTAACACTATACACAAAAATAAACTCAAAGTGGATTAAAACGTAAAGGTAAAGCCAGACACTATAAAACTGTTAGAGGAAAACATAGGCAGAACACTCTATGACATAAATCACAGCAAGATCCTTTTTGATCCACCTCCTAGAGAAATGGAAATAAAAACAAAAATAAACAAATGGGACCTAATGAAACTTAAAAACTTTTGCACGGCAAAAGAAACCATTAACAAAAGGAAAAGACAACCCTCAGAATGGGAGAAGGTATTGCAAACGAAGCAACTGACAAAGGATTAATCTCCAAAATATACAAGCAGCTCATGGAGCTCAATATCAAAAAAACAAATAACCCAATCCAAAAATGGGCAGAAGACATAAATAGACATTTCTCCAAAGAAGATATACAGATTGCCAAGAAACACACGAAAGGATGCTCAACATTGCTAATCATTAGAGAAATGCAAATCAAAACTACAATGAGGCATCACCTCACACCGGTCAGAATGGCCATCATCAAAAAATCTACAAACAATAAATGCTGCAGAGGGTGTGGAGAAAAGGGAGCCCTGTTGCACTGTTGGTGGGAATGTAAATTGATACAGCTATTATAGAGAGCAGTATGGAGGTTCCTTAAAAAACTAAAAATAGAACTACCGTATGACCCAGCAATCCCACTACTGGGCATATACCCTGAGAAAAGCATAATTCAAAAAGAGTCATGTAGCACAATGTTCATTACAGCACTATTTACAATAGCCAGGAAATGGAACCAACCTAATTGTCCATTGACAGATGAATGGATAAAGAATATGTGGCACATATTTACAATGGAATATTACTTAGCCATAAAAAGAAACGAAATTGAGTTATTTGTAGTGAGGTGGATGGACCTAGAGTCTGTCCTACAGAGTGAAGTAAGTTAGAAAGAGAAAAACTAATACTGTATGCTTACACATATATATGGAATCTAAAACAAAAAAAAGGTTCTGAAGAACCTAGGGGCAGGACAGGAATAAAGACTCATATGTAGAGAATGGGCTTGAGGACACATGGAGGGGGAAGGGTAAGCTGGGACGAAGTGAGAGAGTAGCATGGACATATATACACTACCAAATGTAAAATAGATAGCTAGTGGGAAGCAGCTGCATAGCACAGGAAGATCAGCTTGGTGCTTTGTGACCACCTAGAGGGGTGGTATATGGAGGGTGGGAGGGAGACGCAAGAGGGAGGGGATATGGGGATATATGTATGCATATGACTGATTCACTTTGTTATACAGCAGAAACTAACACAGCATTGTAAAGGAATTATACTCCAATGAAGATGTAAAAAAAAAGTTGGTTGTGAGTTCCCAGACATTGGGAACAGACTTGTGGGTGCCAAGGGGGAAGTGGGGTGGTAGAGGGATGGATTGGAAGTTTGGGATTAGCAGATACAAACTATTGTGTATGGAATGGAGGGACAACAGGGTTTTACAGTGTAGCACAGGGAACTATAGTCAATGTCCTGTAATAAAGCATAATGGAAAAGAATATGAAAAAGAATATATATACATTTGTATATGGTGTTAGGTAGTGTTCTAATTTCATTCTTTTACATGTAGCTGTCCAGTTTTCCCAGCACTATGTATTGAAGAGCCTATCTTTTCTCCATTGTATGTTCTTGCCTCCTTTGTCGTAAATTAGGTGACCATATATGCGTGGGTTTATCTCTGGGCATTCTATCCTGTACCATTGATCTTTATTTCTGTTTTTGTACCAGTACCATACTGTCTTGATTACTGTAGCTTTGTGGTATAGTTTGAGGTCAGGGAGCCTGATTCCTCCAGCTCCGTTTTTCTTTCTCAAGATTGCTTTGGCTATTCAGGGTCTTTTGTGTGTCCATAAGAATTGTAAAATTTTTTGTTCTAATTCTGTGGAGAATGCCACTGGTAGTTTGATAGGGATTACATTGAATCTGTAGATTGCTTTGGGTAGTATAGTCATTTTTACAATATTGATTCTTCCAATCCAAGAACATGGTATATTTCTCCATCTGTTTGTCATCTTTGATTTCTTAGAATAGGAGAGAATACTTGCAAATGAAACAACAGACAAAAGATTAATCTCCGAAATTACAAACAGCTCATGGAGCTCAATATCAAAAAAACAAACAATCCAATTAAAAAATGGGCAGAAGACCTAAGTAGACGTTTCACGAAGGAGGGCATACAGATGGCCAAGGGACACATGAAAAGATGCTCAACATCACTAATTATTAGAGAAATGCAGATCAAAACTACAAAGAGCTATCATCTCACGCTAGTCTGAATGGCCATTATCAAAAAATGTAGAAACAATAAATGCTGGAAAGGGTGTGGTGAAAAGGGAACCCTCTTGCACTGTTGGTGGGAATGTAAATTGATACAACCACTATGGAAAACAGTATGGAGGTTCCTTAAAAAACTAAGAATAGAACTACCATATGACCCAGCAATTACTGGGCATATACCCTGAGAAAACCATAATTCAAAAAGACATGTACCACAATGTTCACTGCAGCACTATTTGTAATAGCCAGGACATGGACGTAACCTAAGTGTCCATTGGCAGATGGATGGATAAAGAAGATGTGGCACATATATACAATGGAATATTACTCAGCCGTAAAAAGAAACAAAATTGAGTTATTTGTAGTGAGGTGGATGGACCTAGAGTCTGTCATACAGAGTGAAGTAAGTCAGAAAGAGAAAAACAAATACCACATGCTAATACATGTATATGGAATCTAAAAAAAAAAAAAATGGTACTGATAAACCTAGTTGCAGGGCAGGAATAAAGATGTAGACATAAAGAATGGACACGGGGTGGGAGGGGGAAGCTGGGGTGAAGTGAGAGTAGCATCGACATATATACACTACTGAATGTAAAATAGTTAGCTAGTGGGAAGCAGCCCCATAGCACAGGGAGATCAGCTCGGTGCTTTGAGGTGACCTAGAGGGGTGGGATAGGGAGGATGGGAGGGAGGCTCGGGAGGGAGGGGATATGGGGATATATGTATGCATGTGACTGATTCACTTTGTTATACAGCAGAAGCTAACACAACATTGTAAAGCAATTATACTCCAAGAACGAACTATTAAAAAAAAATATATATATATATGTATAACTGAATCACTTTGCTATACAGGAGGAATTAACACAACATTGTAAAACAACTGTACTCAATAAAATAAATTTTAAAATAATTGTCTGTGAGTTCCAAAGAACAAGTCTATGTAGTGTTCTCCAGAACCAGATCCAAGCTGTGGAATGTCTGTGATTTGCATCTATATACAAACAGAAACCCACAGAGGTATGTATTTGGGTTTGCATGTGGGTATATAACCACTCACATAGAGCCTTGATTTGCAAGTACAAGCATAGAAAATGTGGTCACAGTATTCTCCATGTCATTATTATCGGTTTGCTCCTTTTTCTGAGGAAGTCAGGCTTCAAATTATACCTGCCAGCCCTCGGTTGGACACCACGTGAGATAGCACGGTTAGACACCGTGGGGGACCACCCAAGATGTGGAAGAACATTTGATTCCTTGGCTGGGAAACTTCAAGGAATGTGTAACACCAACGTAGTGGGTGTTGAATTGTAGTTAAAGTATTGATACTTCCTAAATCTTGTGTCCTGATTTCATCATCTTCCTTCATTCCACTCTAGGGAAAGACATTCCTGGGCAGGCATCTCTGGTGTTTGATGTTGCATTATTGGACCTCCATAACCCCAAGGATGGCATTTCCATTGAGAATAAGGTAGTTCCTGAAAACTGTGAGCGGCAAAGTCAAACGGGGGACTTTCTCAGGTATCATTACAACGGCACACTTCTGGATGGTACATTCTTTGATTCCAGGTAAGCAAACAACAGGGTCCTTCACTTACCAGAACATCTTATTAAATATAGTTTATAGCTTGTCAGTGCTGATTTTGAGTTAGTATTTTCATCTCCAGTATAGGTTTCTATTTTCTGATACTGAATTCCTTCAGAGGTTGTTAGAACGGTCTCCTTGGGGCCTGTGGGAGATGGGTCTGCAGGAAAGCAGGAGAGGCTCACCCTGGACTCCCACAGTCCCTCTAGACTGTGCTCGGCTATTCAAGTATAAACCCAACTCTGGGGTCCAAGGTGGGAAGTGACCAGGAGGCAGGTCCAGGCGGTAGGATGCGAAGAGAAGAGACTTGGTGCTGGGAGATCTGGATTCCAGTCCCTGTGTGTGGTGCACTAGGTGTGTGACTTTGGATAGCATTTGACCTCCCTGAGCTTCAGTTTTTTCGTTGTTGTTAGCACCTTTCTCAAAGAGATGGTTAGATTAAAGAGAGAAGGTAGGCAGAAGCACTTTGCAAACTTTCATGGTTTATCTGCTGCAGGGACTGTTTGGATGCTGGGCGGAGCCTGTTGTTATTCAAAGCTTTGTTTATCAGGCTTAGCCTGCAGTTGTGAGCAGGCAACAGGTGTTTGGTATGCGTTGCTCATTCAGGTGGCATGTGTTGTTTGGATTCCTTTAGCTTCCTATAGAGCAAGCAAGTAGTGACAGCAATCTACCTGTTTCTCTGAGGTAAGAGACTTCTCGTTTAATTAGTCACCCAGAAACATTACAGAATTTTTATACGGTATAATTTTATTTGCATAATTCATTCTTACCACTCCGCGGATCCCTTCTTTTAAATTTTTCATTTGACTTTTTTGGAAAAAGGCAGTAGTCTCATGGTTCAAAATTAAAACAAAATATGCGTTAAGATGTGTTGTACCGACCATCCCTGCCAACCTCACATCCCCCTGCCCGCAAGCCACTTAGAGTTAACCACTGTTATTAATAAGTTTCTTTTTTATTCTTCAAATGTGTGGATTTTTTTCCTAAAGCAGATATAAGCAAATACAATTGTTATATTATTTTCTCCGCTTTATAGTATATAGCATATAGAATACTATATACATACATATATAACATTATGTATTATATACATATACAGATAACATAATGCTACGTACTATATACACTATTATGCTCCTTGCTTTTTTTTTAATTAATTAATTTATTTTTGGCTGCCTTGGGTCTTCATTGCTGCGCATGGGCTTTTCTCTAGTTGTGGCGAGCAGGGGCTATACTCTTCGTTACGGCACGCGGGCTTCTCATTGCGGTGGCTTCTCTTGTTGTGGAGCACAGGCTCTAGGCGCACGGGCTTCAGTAGATGTGGCATGTGGGTTCAGTAGTGTGGCTCGCGGGCTCTAGAGTGCAGGCTCAGTAGTTGTGGTGCATGGGCTTAGTTGCTCCGCGGTATGTGGGATCCTCCTGGACCAGGGCTCGAACCCATGTCCCCTGCATTGGCAGGCGGATTCTTAACCACTGCGCCACCAGTGAAGCCCCTGCTCCTTGCTTTTTTTCACCTTGGAATTTTTCCATATTAATGCGTAGAGAGAAATCATTTTTTATGTCTGTGTAGTGTTTCATTGAGTGAATATACCATATTTATCTAACCATTCCCCATTGATGACATTTGAGTTGTTTTTATTTTTTCTATTAAAAAAAATTGAGAGAGTGTGTGCGTGTGATTACTTGTCACATATGATCTTGGTTCTGTCTTTTATTCCCTGGAATTTTATTTTTAGTTGAAAAGCCATTTTTCTAGTGGATACCAGATTTCTTTTCATATTAATGGAACCAGTTTTCTTAGGTTTCAAACAGATTTCCATTTTAGTACACTGGGGTCTAATCCATCCTAAGAGCTAAGTAATATTCCATTATATAGGTTTGCCTTAATTTAGTAATCAATCCCTATTATTTTCTATCTTTTGATGTTCTAAGAGGGACTGCAATAATTATTTTTGTAGCTAAATCTTAAATAATATGATTGTTTCCTTAGGATAAATTTCTAGAAGAATCTCTAGGTTTAAGGTTATGTGTATTTTTACAGCTTTTGATATAAGTACCAAGTTGTCCTCAAGGAAGGTTTTACATCACTAAGAGTACCCCATTTCCTGCAAACTCAGCAACATTGGGTATTATTTAAAAATAATCTTTGCCAATTTATAGGAGAAAAATAGAACTTTATAATTGTAATGTGAATTTCTTTGATTGCTATTAAGGTTGAAATTCTTTCAAATGTTTATTGACTATTTGGATATTTTCTTTTGTGATTTACCTGTTTGTGTATTTGCCTGTTTTTATATTGAGGATATTGGTATTTGTCCTTTTCTTATTAATTTAAAATCTCTGTACATTAAAGATATTAACAATTTTATGGTTGCATATTGTTGAAAGCATACTGCCTGTTTATTTGCATTTTAATTTCGGTTGTTGTGATTTTTGATCTGTTTAAATATAAACCTTTTATGTTGTTAAATACATTCCATTTCTCCTTTATGGCTCCCTTTATTCTTATGTAAATTCTTATATATTCTGTCTTGAGTAACTTGCTAAAAAGTCTCTCCCTGCCCCTGGACTTGTTTTTTTTTCCCCTAGAGTATATAAATATTCACCTGTATTTTCCTCCTGCTCTTCTAATGGCTTTATTTTTTTATCCTTTAAAATATTCTCTATTAGAATTTTTATTTTAAAGAATATTATGTTCTTGTTGTATAAGTGAAACAATGCAAAGATATTTAATAAAATGTAATAATTTCACATCAACCCCTTCCATTTTCACCACTTGAAGTAAATATTAAAAAGCTTCTGCAGGCTCTCTTCAGTGTTTATAAATGCTTTCATGTTTCAATCTTAAATCCATCTGGAATTTATTGTGGTGTTCAGTATGACAGTAAGGATCTAAATGGTTTTTTCCAGATGGTTAGCCAGTTTCTCCAACACCCTTTATTGAATAACTGTATTTTCCTCACTCATTTAAAATCTGACATTGATCATGTACCAAATTCTTGTATACACTTGTGGGTCTTGGTCTAGAATTTTTATCCTTTTCCAGTGATCTAGCTATTTCTGGGCCACAATCATACCTTTAGCTATTGTAACTTTTTAGTTTGTATGATAGAGAATATTCTTTTTCTTTTTAAACATCGTTTTTTCCTACTGTGATACATTGATATGGTTCAAAATCCTAAAAGTGTAAAAGAATATACAATGAAGAATTTTTCACCTATCCTTGTCCCTCAATCACCCAGTTCCCCTCTTCACAGGGAACCAGAGTTATGCACTTCATAGGTCTTCCATACATATACAGTGAAATACAGATAATTATGTAGAAAATCTGCTTCCTGGATGAGGAGAATCATTTGTTACTATCATTTCTTCACGCCCCTTGGCTTTGTGGTCCCTGAGGGGTGTTGAGGAGGAAGAGCCTCTCACAGCTCTGCCTTTTCATCTCCCTGGTCCCACTGCTGACCATCTTCTCTGACACAGTCATCCTTGGGCTGTGTTTGATGAGGTGACAGTGGAACTGACTGGCTCTTTCTCAGGACAAGCTTTTTGCCACATCTGCTCCAGCTGGGGGTGGGTAATGGGTACAGATCACTGTGGTTAAGAGTTCAGTATCTGAAGTGGCAAATGAAGTTTTATTATTTTATTCTGGAATCATCAGGCTTTGTTTTCTCCAAACTCAGTAATCAGACTCAACTGGCAATTAATACAGAGGCTGGATCTCTCCACTGAGTGGAATGCCTGGGGCTCCTACCAGAGGCACTTGGGAAATTCAGGTACTCACCGGGTGGTAGCTTGGTGAGCATGGATTGCAGTAGGGCGAGTTCACTGCAGAGTTAAATTGCTCTCAGTATATGTGCTACTTTTCTGGCAATCTGAATATTCATGTCCCACATATACAGATACTCTCCTCTTTAGAGAAATTCTTAGTTTCTTTTTTTTTTTTTTCCTTTTTGGGCTTTCATTTGAAACTTTATGTTAGAGTAATAGAAGACTCTAGAACTTCTAAGTTGTTTCTTTACAAGAGATAACAGAGAAATTCTTAGTTTCTGACAAGGGCGCCCTTAATGCTTTTTTCATTAACCTGACATGGTCAACAAGCGTAGAGTCCGATTTACATTATAGCTACATTTCTGCATGATTGCTTCTTGTAACCCGCATCCCATTCATAACTTGACCAAACCAGAGGGCTGGAGGGCTTATTTCTGGGAGTGTTTGTGCAGGCGGCAGCTCCCACGCAGTGTGTGGATCCTTGTTCATCATTTCAGGGGAGCGTGTTTCCTGGCTTGTACTCAGATTCTAGGGTTCACCCTATTCTGGAGTCTGGAGGCCCCTGCGCTCTGTTGCCTCATGGTACCAGCTACACTGCTGCTGCCGTATTCCTCGTGACCAAGCTCTTTTCCTCTTTCCCAGCTACTCGCGGAACCGCACCTTTGACACGTACATTGGGCAGGGCTACGTGATTGCTGGGATGGATGAAGGTTTACTCGGCGTTTGCATTGGAGAGAAGAGGAGGATCGTGGTCCCCCCTCACCTGGGGTATGGCGAGGAAGGAAGAGGTAAGCGCTGGCTGCCTTCTAAGACTGCCTTAGAGAGGCACTAACTGATGCTTCCACGCTGCTTGGAACCAGGGCCTCTGGCAAAGCGTAGAAGCTAGTCTAGCTTCAGACTCGAATACTCAAATAACTCTAGTTTCTAGAGATGCTCTGTCATGACTCCTTGTTCCCCCTGCCCGTTTTCCTTTTCCTTTTGGAAAATTTAAAACCTACACCAAAGTTGAAAGAACTGTACAGTGAACTCCACTTAGATTCACCAGTCGTCAACATCTTGCTATATTTGCTTTATATATATAACTACAGTACATTTTTTCTTCGTTGAGCCATTTGAAAGTAAATTGCAACCCCCCTTTATCTGTTTTTCGTTTTTATTTTTTATTTTTTTTCCCGGTACGCGGGCCTCTCACTGTTGTGGTCTCTCCCTTTGCGGAGCACAGGCTCCGGACGCGCAGGCTCAGCGGCCGTGGCTCACGGGCCCAGCCGCTCTGCGGCATGTGGGATCTTCCCAGACCGGGGCACGAACCCGTGTCCCCTGCATCAGCAGGCGGACTCTCAACCACTGCGCCACCAGGGAAGCCCTGTTTTTCGTTTTTATTGAAATATATTTGACATATAACCTTGTGTACATTTAAGGTATACATGTTATTTTGATACATTTATATATTGTAATGTGATTGCCATTGTGGTGATAATTAGCACCTCTATCATGGTACATAATTATCATTTCTTTTTGATGGTTGGAATAATTGATAATTAGCAAGTTTGATGATTATAAGACAATATTGTTGTCTATATTCACTATACTGTGCATTAGATTTTGGTTTTTGTTTTTAACAACTTTATCGAGGTATTATTTACATACCATAAAATTCACCCAATTTAAGTATACAATTCAATGACTTTTAATAAATGTTGTGAGTTGTGCAACTATCACCTTAATCCAGTTTTAGAATATTTGTCACCCAAACAGCAAACTTCTTTTTAAAAGTTACACAAATAATATACGTTGACTTTAGAATAAGAAAATAGAGATCAACAACAACAAAAATCTGCCATAATCTCACCACCCAGGAATAACCATTGTTAATGTGGTAGGTGGAATATCGGCCCCAAAAGATGTCCATGTCCTAATCCCCAGAGACTTTGCAGATGTGATTAAGGTAATGGTCTTGAGATGAGGAGATTATCCTGGATCATCCAGGTGGCCTTGATGTACTTACAAGGATCTTTGCAAGAGGGAAGCAGGAGACCAGAGAGGGGAGAAAATGCTACACTGCTGACTTAGAGGATGGAGGAAAGGGCCACAAGTCAAGGAAGGAGGGTGGCCTTGAGAAGCTGGAAAAAGCAAGGAAACAGATTCTCCTGAAACCTCCAAAAGGAACACATCCCTGCCAATACCTTGAATTTAGACTTTGAGTCCAGAGTTATGAGAGTAAATTTACGTTGTTTTAAGCCACCAAGCTTGTGGTAATTTGTTGTAGCAGTAATAGGAAACTCATATAACCGTGAAGTGACTGTCCTTCTATACTTTTGAGTATATGTGAATCTATGTAGATAAAAGGAAACAAACACATATCCATCTACACTATTGACAAAAAATACTACAGTATTTTTTGTCAATAAATACTGACAAAAGTGGGATCACCTATACATATTAGTTTGTAATTTCTCTCTTTACGTAATTTGTCATGAACAATGTTTTATGCCAACAGGTTGCATAGAATTTTAATGGTTGCATAGTATTCCAAACCATATTTCCTTTATTATTTTTTTTCTCACATACCATTTTTTGCTAACTTACTTTGGAAGAGTTGATACAGTATTTATTTTGCTTTTGTGTTCTTTTTGCTGATGAGATTCTGGCTGGCCTGGCTGGCTGTACACATTCATTTCGTTAACCTGCTTCTGACTTCTACTGCTACAGTGGATTTCAGAATTTTCCCAGTAGGATTTGTTTGGAGGATCTAAGAATCATCAGGTTGGTTGGAAACTAGGCTGTACCATGGAGAAACATTATTTTTCCTGACTTAAATTTCTGATTTATAAAGCCACAACCAATCACAGCTTAAGGTCTTAAGATCATTCAACAAACCTTGCTTCATGTACTGTTTGTCTAGTGTCTTGATGCTCTGTTGTTTTGTATTATGTAAATTTCTACTTCTAGCCAAATACATGCAGGAATAGACAAATACTTTCAGCGTATTCATGTTTCATTTTGCCCTCAGGACTAATTCTTCCTTTCCCTAAAAAGAATATACTGATGGAAAACACTTGCTTAAATTATTTCTCCTTTTGGCTTTCTCACAAGTATGAGACAGTTTTGCAAAGAATTATATAAGGCTCTGGGAAACATTTGAAGTCTCATAAATTTTCTGGGCATGAGGCTACTTCACCCTGAATCATTTGTTCCCATGGTGGGGGGAGGGGCACCCTGCCAAGTAACACCCCGCTGCTCTTGCACAGGGTCTGTTTCTGTTCTATTGATTAGCGAGTGCCCTTGGCCTCCTTGTGGGGTTTGCCCAGGACCTAATGCTAATCACTGAGGGACTGACCTTAGAAGGGTGTCAGGACACAGAGGAAGCCTGTGGCTTTCTCACCACATACCACAGGGCCAGGCACATGGTAAGCATTCAGTAAATATTTGTGGAAGGAAGAAATGCTGGACTTTTTGACTCATCAGCATTTCATTTTGTTGCAGCCATTTTCTCTTGCAGGGTTGGTGGAGGGGAGGGGGTAGGCCTTCTGTAAAGGCTCTGGCCCTTTCTGCTGTCTGCTTTGTTCCATGGGGACAGCCCTGAATTTAGAGCGTTTGGATGTTTGCAGCCCTGAAGTGGAGAATGGATTCTGCTGCAGGGTTGTGGCAGCATCACTTCCTCAGTTTCTGTTCCCTAACTTCCACATGACCTTTTAAGCACTCTTTTTCGAAAGTGAAGAAAGCTAATATTTTACCCACACTGTGAAGGACTTCTCATGTACGAGCTCATTCAAACCTCAAAACAGTTCTCTGTTAAGATAACGAGGCCCAGAGAGGTTGAGTCATTTGCTAGAGGCCACAGTAGCTAATCGGTGATGGAGTTGAATTGCACCCAGGGTTCTTGCTGC
This sequence comes from Aethalodelphis obliquidens, assembly GCF_003676395.1. Classification (NCBI taxonomy): domain Eukaryota; kingdom Metazoa; phylum Chordata; class Mammalia; order Artiodactyla; family Delphinidae; genus Aethalodelphis; species Aethalodelphis obliquidens. Next base: position 43,770,494 of record NW_020837949.1, on the reverse strand, counting down.
CTGTGTCATAGGCAGAGGGGAAGAATGAGTTTCCATTACGCTGTGACTTGTTGATACCCATATATGAAGAACTGAAAACTCCAACCAGAAGTCCCAGAGCTCTCAGAGGAAACCCACGCTGCCAAGAGCTGCCGTGTTTCCTTCTGGCCCAGTTGGCCGGCCGCTTTATTTTTGTCATCTGTGTCTCTTCTTTTTTTTTTTTTTTTTTTGGCAGTACGCGGGCCTCTCACTGTTGCAGCCTCTCCCATTGCGGAGCACAGGCTCCGGATGCGCAGGCTCAGGGGCCATGGCTCACAGGCCCAGCCGCTCCGCGGCATGTGGGATCTTCCCGGACCGGGGCACGAACCTGTGTCCCCTGCATCGGCAGACAGACTCTCAACCACTGCGCCACCAGGGAAGCCCTGTGTCTCTTCTTGAGGCGGCTTATCTAGTGGGAAAAATTGATGAATACTTTTCTGCATTGGTTAAGGGTTTATTCAGAGAGGAGGCTGGTGTTGGGGCCTAATGAAATGTTGGATTATTTTCACCTGTTTACTGGTGTTGGAGAGGAGATAGATTCCTCTACCCTTCTAGGTTCTTCTGGCTGGTCTAAGAAATAAATTGATATGAGACAGATTAACAGGAGAAAATCAAACAAAGTTTAATGACATGTATATATGGGAGAGACCTAGGGAAACTGACTAACTCACCAAAATGTCTGAAGCCCTCACCTTAAACACCACCATTAGCTAAAGACAGAAGAGGATGTTGGGGGTAGTGGTTTCGGACCTGGAGATGGAAAAGCAAATGTTTGGTAAACAAATGTTTACGGGGCCACACAGACATTGGGACACCAAGAGAAATTTTAACTAACAGACTTTGCTAGGTTCCTTCCTGTCTCCACATCTAGTTCATACAGTAGTTATGTATGGTGATAGCTCCCCCCATGCCCCAACAGGTCTTCTATCTACATTCTTTAGGCAGTTAAGGAGGTAAAAAGAAAGGTTTTCTTTTTTTCTTTTTTTTTGAGTCTTTTGTGTCTTGTTTATTTTCAACTTGAAATAATCCACATGTCGAAGAGACATTTTTGGGGTGGCAATTTTACTCCCCTACACTGGTCAGCACTTATTTTTACACTGTGTATTCTTTGGAGAAGGCAGAGCCAGATAGAGGGAATGAGGGTGGAAGGGGTGCTGGCTGCCTGGGGCAGGTGGGATCTTATGGCTTGAGGTCTAGTCTGGGTTTTTTTGTAGGCCCAGCAACCCCATCTATCTGTCCATCAAAGATTTAGTGAGTGCCAGGATTCCCTGGTGGCGCAGTGGTTAAGAATCTGCCTGCCAATGCAGGGGACACGGGTTCGAGCCCTGGTCCGGGAAGGTCCCACATGCCGCAGAGCAACTAAGCCCGTGCGCCACAACTACTGAGCCTGCGCTCTAGAGCCCATGAGCCACAACTACTGAGCCTGGCTCTAGAGCGCGCGAGCCACAACTACTGAAGCCCGTGCGCCTAGAGCCCGTGCTCTGCAACAAGAGAAGCCACCGCAATGAGAAGCCCGCGCACTGCAACGAAGAGTAGCCCCCGCTCGCTGCAACTAGAGAAAGCCCACGTGCAGCAATGAAGACACAACACAGCCAAAAATAATAAATAAATAAAAATAAAATTTATTAAACAAAAATTTATTGAGTGCCTTCATGACCAGGCACTGCCCTAAGGTATTGGGGATTCAGCAGAGAAAAAGACAAACTCCCAGCCCACATAGAGCTTACGTTCTTATTGATGCCTCAGTAGATGTGCATTTGTGCCTTAATCAGACACCTGGTAGACTGACTCATGCTAACTTCCTAGGAGCTGACATAGAACCGGACATTGAATACTTACTTGAAAGGGTGTGATTGACCTCTCCACTGATCAGAATACTTGGACCTGGGATCCTGGGGCCCTGAGAAGCTGGGTTAGTTATCAGGAAAGTGCTGGGCAAACTGATATCAGAGCACAGGGGCGTGGGGTAGTCCTGGTGCCCTAAGATAGTCCTGCACATGAATGTACCTTTGAGGGTGTCAATTAAAACAGCAACAACAACAACAATGTAAGAGCTGTGAGTTCAGTTTTATAGTTTTATTTGGGGTTACTGAGGACTATATAGCCTGGGAGATAGCCTCTCAGATAGCTCTGAGGAACTGCTCCAAAGAGGTAAGAGGGATGGCCAGTATATATGTGAATTTGGAGGAAGGATATGTACAGTAAAGCACACATCTTTTTTTTTTTAATTAATTTATTTGTTATTATTTTTGGCTGTGTTGGGCATTGTTGCTGTGCGTGCGCTTTCTCTAGTTGTGGTGAGTGGGGACTACTCTTCCTTGCAGTGTGTAGGCTTCTCATTGTGGTGGCTTCTCTTGTTGTGGAGCACGGGCTCTAGGCACAAAGGCTTCAGTAGTTGCGGCACATGGGCTCAGTAGTTGTGGCTTGCGGGCTCTAGAGCACAGGCTCAGTAGTTGTGTGGCATGGGCTTAGCTGCTCCACGGCATGTGGGATCTTCCAGGGCCAGGGCTCGAACCCGTGTTGCCTGCATTGGCAGGCAGATTCTTAACCACTGTGCCACCAGGGAAGCCCTAAAGCACACATCTTGGTAGAAGGTAACTGCTAGTCACGGGGAGTAGGTATCTCAGTTACTGACTTTAGTGCTTTTCTAGGTGTAGGAAGATGCAAGAGTCTGGGTTCATAAAGTTTTCTCCTGAAAACCTCTAACAACCTGGAGGCCTGTTCTGCCAGTTTTCCCAGAGCACAGGTACCTTATCCCTGATCTTCCCCCTGAATGTTTTCCAAGGTGTGCTGTAGGTCAGTGACTGCAGTGGCTAATGACTGAATTCTTGTAGATCCAGGTGGCAAGCAACATTCACTTAGTTGGTGCTGGGCTGCAAGCCTTGTAGTTGCCCAGCCTTGAAGCTGAAGAAAGAGCCCAGAGACAGCCACAGAGACATCAACCAGTTATTGGATAAGGGATCTTACAAGTCTGCAGCGAAAGATCCTGGAGTAACACCCCATCGTGAACGGCAGAGAGCAGGCAGTCCATGGCAGGAATCTTCGCTACTTGCGGGGGAGAAGGGGCCACCATTTAAAGGGGGAACTGATGTCAGCTTGGCTCATCAGTTACCAGGGAAACCAGCACCTGGGGCAGGGGGCAAGCATGTAGGCAGTTACTGATTAAGCGCTATGATTAAGAGAATTGGATAGTCATGTGAGTGAAGCAGGGACTGGTTGAGCAGGGGCTGTACAGAGAGCAAGAAAACAGCCCTCTTGAATGGTCCAACCATATAGTTGGCAAGGGGAGGTTAAGTTTGTCCCAGCCCAATGCCATCAGTTTCTTGTCCCTTTCTGGGCTCCATCCACACGTTTTTTTCAGAGAGGTTATTAGAGCTGCTCAGGATGCAGCTTTCTTTTCCACCAATCCCCTTCACCACAACCATGGCCTGCGCCTTGGTCCTCCTCATGGAGATGAGAGGTGGGGCTCCTAAATATCCTCAGCTGCTCACTTACCGACCATTTAGCACAGCGCTCCTGAACCTTGGCTGCCCCTTAGAAACGCCTGGAAAACCAATGCCTGGTGCCACTGTAGTCCAGCCGTTCTGCAAGGTTGTGGCATATCACAGGCAAGAATCGCCTGGAGAGCTTAAAGATCACAGAACCAGAGGTGCTGCATGGGAAAGGGCCTGGCCCTTTGCGTTTTCACCAAGTTCTCCAGGACATCCTGATGGCGCCCAAGGCCGAGATCACTGCACTAGGTGAGCTACATCTGAATCTCAGAGTGGGGCCCAGGTGATGTTTTTTTCAGATGATCATGATTTTTTCTTTTATTCTGTGAATGTGGTGAATTATTTTATTTTTTTATTGGGGTAAAATGCACATATTTACCATTTTAACACGTTTTAAGTTTACAGTTCAGTGCCGTTGAATATATTCACAGTGTTGTGTAACTATCACCACTGTCTATACCCAGAACTTTTCCATCATCCCCAACACAAACTCCCCATTACCCTCTCCCCCTCCAGCCCTTGGTAACCACCGTTCTACTTTCTGTCTCTATGAATTTGCCTATTCCAGGTGCCTCATATAAGTGAAAGCATACAATATTTGTCTTTCTGTGTCTGGTTTCTTTCACCGAGCATAATGTTTTCAAGGTTCGTTCCCAGTTGGTTTTAATGAGCAACCAAGATTGAGAAACCCCTTGTCTGGCTCCACAGCCACTGCCCTCCGTTAGTGTGTGCTGTTTCCCGCAAAGAGCTGCCCTTGGCCCTGGTTCCAGGCACCCTCCTATGGCAGTTTGCAATACCTGGTTCCTCTGGGAAAGATCCCGGACCCTGTTAACCACTCACTTCAGCAACTCCCCATCACTAGTGAGTATGAGGCACCTGTGTGCTGCTGTAAAAGCCCAAGCTTCTCTAATTACTACCTTGGTAACTTTGGGCGGCCATCAAAATCTGTGCCTCAGTTTCCTCATCTGTAGGTTGGGAATATAGGATTATAATGAGAATTAAATAAACTAATACATCTAAAGCACTTAGAAGAGTGCCTGGTACCTAACAAGCACCTACCCATTAAGTGTGTGTTAGAGAGACAGCAGCCGGGAAACAGATGAGCACATGGTGGGGTGGGGGTGGTGTGATCTGGAGGATAGGGCGTGGGGAGGGGCTGTTGATGTTCACATAGTGCTACTGAATTGTCTGTAGCTGTGTTGTTTTCTTGAACAAGTTATATCTGAGTTGGTTTTCTTGTCTGTAAAATGCTAATGAAAATATTATACTTCCTTGATTCTAAGTAACACTATTTACAAATTTTTTACGTGTAAACTTCTCTGAAATGATCTGGGGGTGTGGTGAACAACCGATACCCTCCTGAGAAGCTGTCATTAAATGAATGGATGACCTGCTACTCCTGCATTTATGGTAATATTTACCCAACAGGGTTCCTGCAGGGATTTAATGAGAGAGTGTATGTGAAAAATGCTTTGTAAACTGTAAAACATTATTCAGATGTGAGATAATGTTTTCAAAAATGGAAAAGAGTAATAATTTTGTGTAGAACAAACAGGATGTGTTGTAAAGCCCTTTGTGAGTTGTTAGGTATAGTATATCTTAAGGGGCATATATGGGCCTAGTTTGGCTAGGTGATTTCCCCTGTGAAGTTTCTGTTGGTTTTGCTTCTCTTAAGCAGTGGTAGGGCACTAAAGTGATTTTCATTCTACAGCTGATTTTCTCATCTCACCTCTTACGTCTAGCAGGAGCGGGGCAAGCCTTAATTTGGTTGAGCTTTAGTTTTCTCATCTGTGATGAACTTAAGCCATAAATCTTTCAGGTTGAACCATTCCATGGGGCAGTAGTACTGTGTCTTGAATTTTAGTCCAAAGTGTGTTCCTGACTGTGGACCCTCGACAAATCTGTGCCTCAGTTTCCCCATCTATAAATTGGGTTAGGCTACTTCTAATGGCCCTTCCAGCTCCACTCTTCCAGCATTGCCTAGGATTTCACAGCTGGGTCCCCGTGTTCCTCACTGGAGGTCTGTGAGGAATACCTGGTGATACTGGGGAGGCACGTGCGCTGCTGCTTGGAGGGTTCCCTCTAATTGCCTTTGTCTGTCCTTTAGGGAACATCCCCGGCTCGGCTGTGCTGGTGTTTGACATCCATGTGATTGACTTTCACAACCCTTCAGACTCCATCAGCATCACCTCCCACTATAAGCCCCCCGACTGTTCAGTGCTGAGTAAGAAGGGGGATTACCTCAAGTATCACTACAACGCCTCGCTTCTGGATGGGACGCTGCTGGATTCCACGTAAGGGCTGCCAGGGATCGGTGGGGTGTGAGCCTGGCAGATAACAGTCAGTGTTCCAACAATCCTCCTTTTCTTTTCATCAGATACTGGTTGAGAGCTTTTATCTTCATGCCCTTTGCGCTGAGTATCTCAAGTGTACATCGCTACTCCGGTGCATTGTTCCAAGAGTTCCCTATGAATGGTTTCATCCTGTACCCGTGAAACTGTCTTTCTGAAAAGCAGATCTTATCTTATCCTGCTGTCTTTAAAAATTAACCCACAAATAAAATCTAAACTCCAGAGTCTGGCATATCAGGCTCTCTTGTCAGCTCTGTTCTGCCTCACCAGCATCTTCTGCTGAGGCCCGTCTTCTGCCTCCCAGGGGTGCCATGTGCAGTGGTGCAGGATGTGCACTGCTTACACCCTTCCTTCTGGCCAGCTTCTGCCTTGGCTTAAATGTATTCCCTTTTCTCAAAATCTTTGCTTAATTCCTAGGAAGAATCAACTGCTCCCATTTCTATAGTCTCATAGTCTCATAATGTTTTATGTATTACCTGCCTTTTAGTTATTTTTGTTTCTATCGCTGTTGCTGGTCTGAAAACCTTAGACACCCAACATGTTTATTCATATTATTCCTTACACCTAGACCAGAGCATAGCACAAAGGGAGTACTTTATAAATGTTAAGTGATTGAGATGAATCTGAAAATATATTACTAGGAATCAACAGTGTATACTAGTATCATACAGGTAAAAGGAACTTTCCTTCTTATGTATCTGAATCTTCAGAGGTATCTATAAGTTAATACACTATTCTCTTCTTTGGGAAAGAAACATTTTTGGCCTTTTTTAAAATTTTATTTACTTTAGGCTGCATTGGGTCTTCGTTGCTGTGCACGGGCTTTCTCTAGTTGTGGTGAGCGGGGGCTACTCTTTGTTGCGGTGTGCTGGCTTATTGTGGTGGCTTCTCGTTGCGGAGCACAGGCTCTAGGCGCGTGGGCTTCAGTAGTTGTGGCACACAGGCTCAGTAGTTGTGGCTTACGGGCTCTAGAGTGCAGGCTCATCAGTTGTGGCACACGGGCTTCAGTAGTTGTGGCGCACGTGCTTATTTGCTCCGTGGCATGTGGGATCTTCCCGGACCAGGGCTCAAACACGTGTCCCCTGCATTGGCAGGCAGATTCTTAACCACTATGCTAACAGGGAAGTCCCTGTTTATTTTATTTGTTTATTTTTGGCTACATTGGATCTTCGTTGCTGCGTGTGGGTTTTCTCTAGTTGCAGCGAGCAGGGGCTAATCTTTGTTGTGGTGCATGAGCTTCTCGTTGTGGTGGCTTCTCTTGTTGTGGAGGACAGGCTCTAGGCATGTGGGCTTCAGTAGTTGTGGTACGCGGGCTCAGTAGTTGTGGCTCGTGGGCTCTAGAGCACAGGCTCAGTAGCTGTGGTGCGTGGGCTTAGTTGCTCTGCAGCATGTGGGATCTCCCCTGACCAGGGCTTGAACCCGTGTCCCCTGCATTGGCAGGCGGATTCTTAACCATGGTGCCATGCAGGGAAGCCCTCAGTCTTTCTTTATGTCTCTATATAAGTACGCCCATTTTTGTATTGAGCCTGACTTAGATTCCCAAGTTTAGTCTTGAGGAGAAAGAAGGGCTTCATATAAATATGTGCTACTGCATTTATTCTAGATGGGGAGGGTCTTCTTTCCCTCTCACGCGTACCTCTGCCTTCTAGCTTCAGGTGACAGAGTGTGGCTGGGGAGAGCCAGCGTGGAGAGCCTGAGGGACATACTCCTCAGAGCATTCTCTCTGGTGCTATGAGATCCGGTATCCTCAGGCAGTTAACGTATTTCACGAGATCTAAAACGTGCTGGTTGTTAGAAGCATCATTTTATGTGTCTCAAGAAAGTAAGAACACTGCCAAAAAGCAATGAGATGATGTCAATTGTAAGATGTATCCCAAATCAAGAGATATTAAAATGTGAAAAAAATATGCATTATAGAATCAAGGAAATATGTTCTAGGTTCTGGGGCCCAGATTTACAGGGACCTGGCTTACAACAAACCTCTTTGCACTGATGATTAGACAGTGAGGAAGAAGCATGGCTTGTAGTTGTTTTGGGAACAAGTGAGCTTATGCATGGGAAAACTAGGTTAGAACAGTCTGTAAGGCCGATGGCTAGCTGTCATTGCTCTGGCCAACGTTCATATTCTTGTCTGGTGCTCCTATGGCCTTGGAAAGGGAAGTGGGGGTGGGAAATGAACAAAGGAATTTCTTCTCTGGTGGGTTCAGGATACGCTTCTCACGTGGGGTGGGGAGAATCAGTCTTCCTGCTTCTAATGTGTGTTTGGCGGATGCACAATATTGTTACAGAGCATCCGGGAGCCACGTGATGCTCCTTCCTCTTCTCGGAAACTCCATTCTGAACCACTTGAGTCATTTGTGTCACGTGTAAACTGACACGGAAGAGCAGTGTCTGGGCGTCCCTGCTGGTCTCCGCTGGGTGGAAGCTTCAGAATAATGGGATAATGGGAAGTGTGGCAGGAGACTGCTTAACGGGGTGTGGGAGAGGAGCTCCTTCTGGAAGAGGGGATCTGGTCCCGCCCCGAGCCCACATGGGCTCTGTAAACAACGAGGCAGGTGCTGCTGCCCGTTCATCAGCGCTAGGAGAATCCATGATGGAGAGGATAGAGGGGAATGTGGGTGGAGAGCCAGAGGGGGCAGCCTGCAGGCAGGAAGCAGGAAGCTTGCAATGAATGGGAAGCCAGGAATGCACAGAAGGAATGAGGAGAATGTCTGAGAGAAAACGGCAAAATAAAAAATAAAAATAAAATGATGACTTGAGGAAAAAGAATTAGCAGGGTGTTCAGAGATGCAACATGAATACAAATTGCTTGCTTGGAGGATTTTTTTTTAATTTTATTTATTTATTTTTGGCTGTGTTGGGTCTTCGTTGCTGCGTGCGGGCTTCCTCTAGTTGCGGTGAACGGGGGCTACTCTTCATTGCGGTGCACGGGCTTCTCATTGCGGGGTTCTCTTGTGGAGCACGCACGGGCTCTCGGCGCATGGGCTCAGTAGTTGTGGCGCACGGGCTTACTTGCTCCGCGGCATGTGGGATCTTCCCGGACCAGGGCTCGAACCCGTGTCCCTTGCATTGGCAGGCGGATTCTTAACCACTGTGCCACCAGGGAAGCCCTTGGAGGATTTTTTTTAATGTATGTTGAAACTGGCCTCAGAGAAGAGTAAACATTTGTTATTTGATAACTAAATGAGTTCTCAAATATTCTGTAAGACTTTGAAACCCAGTAGTCCCACGGGAAGTTCCCCACGGTCCCTGGAGAGAGGCAGTGTGAGGGCGCCTCTGTGCTGCTGACAAAGGAGGGATTGTGTGGGGGGCAGGACAGAGGACCCGCCTGCCCTCCCGCAGGCCTGGGGCCAAGGCATCCTGTGCCAGAATTGGCTTTGTTTCTGCTTCCTCCCAGGTAGGACAAATGCAAACGCGGTTTTAATTTGCTAGCTCCAGAGAACCAGCCTGGCCCTGGGAACCAGCTTGAGAAGGGAAGGAGGCTGCGGCCCTGCGGCCAGGGGAGGCTGGGAAGCCTGAGAAGGGGAGGTGACCAGGGGCAGTCCCTTCCCTGTTGTCAGCACTTGGTGATGGACATCAAGGGGGCGCCAAGATATCCAGGAGGCTTTTCTTCCTCGCCATTGAAGAACATTCCCACTGTTTGCCTTTAGGATGTGATAGGAATGCCATCGATTTGGAAATAGATTTACTTTCAGTAATGAATGAGGTGATTGAGCCAACTTTTATTTGTTTAGATTCCCCTGGGACCTTGGGCATCAAGGATAATTAACACCATGGCCCAAGTTCACAGTTATTTTTCTGGACTCATAGGCTATTACGGGCACAAGCACTTCACACTCTCAAGGCCATCCATTTATTGAGCTCTTCATGCTTGCTCTCTGCCGTGCCAAGCATATTATTTACTATTTGGAACGGATGCAATAGCTGTTATTATCTCCATTTTATAGATGAGGAAAACTGAGAGATTATATTTCCTGGGGTCAAATTAAATTTGACCAGGATTCAAACTCAGGTCTTGCTGAATCCAAATCCCAGGATCTTAACTACATTATATATTTTTTAAATTCTCATGAAAATTTCTGACTAGCTACAACACTGACTAAAACTTAGAGAAAAATTGCAAGACCAGTACAAAGCACTTCCCCGCTACGCCGCACCATTGGTGAGAAGGTTGCCACTGTGATGGCTCTTCACCTCTGAAAACTTTAGTGTGTAATTTCCAACAAAGGTGGACATTCTCCTACATAATTCAATTAAAATCAGGAAGTTAATGTTGATACATTACTTTTAATCCTCAGACCCCACTTAAGTTTTGCCAATGTTCCAATAAGTTCTTTTAAAGCAAAAGGATCCATTCCAGTATGTCCAAAACTCTCAAACTCTCGAACTCCCTTAGTCTTCCTTTGATTTTTACCTTGACACTTTTGAAGGTTATGGGCTGGTTGTTTTGCAGAATGTCCCTCAGTGTGGGCTTGTCTGATGTTTCCTTATGATTCCATAGGGGTTCTGCATCTTTGGCAGAAAGATCACAGAAGGGATATGTTCTTCTCAGGAGGATACTCTTAAGTACCAGTGGGTTCACGGCCTAACCAGGGACTCTTCTGTTTCATTTTTAGGTGGAACTTAGGTAAAACATATAATATCGTTCTGGGATCTGGACAAGTCGTGTTGGGAATGGATATGGGTCTCAGAGAGATGTGCGTTGGAGAGAAACGGACTGTGATCATTCCACCCCACCTGGGCTACGGGGAGGCTGGTGTGGGTGAGTATGCAACAATGTTAAAAGGTGTTTGGGGCACATTCACCGTCTGTATTTTGTGCTTATTTAGAACCACAATATGCTTCTTCCATTTAAAACCCAAAGACTGTGGGACATTTTGTTTTCTAATTTATTTTTGGCTGTGTTGGGTCTTCGTTGCTGTACGTGGGCTTTCTCTAGTTCCAGCGAGCGGGGGCTACTCTTCCTCGTTGTGGTGTGCAGGCTTCTCATTGCCGTGGCTTCTCTTGTTCTGGAGTATGGGCTCTAGGAGCATGGGCTTCAGTAGTTGTGGCACACGGGCTTAGTTGCTCCGTGGCATGTGGGATCTTCCCGGACAAGGGCTCAAACCTGTGTCCCCTGCATTGGCAGGTGGATTCTTAACCACTGCGCCACCAGGGAAGCCTGGGGACTTTTATTTAAGTATTTAGATTTTTGTTTCAAGACCCCGTGAATTCGGTGTTAGTGCCACATTAATGGGATTAAACAGGGATTTCTGTTAAATAAATCTTGGCTCTTCAAACCCACATGTGGGAAATGTCCCTGAAAGGGCTTGCCAGGTGACTTCTCTTAGGTGAGCCAGGTGCTTCCTTGGGGAACTGTTTCCCAGGACACTGGAATGCTGAACCTATAAGCTATCCAAGGAGATTTCCTTGTGGAAGAGATTGGTTTCAAGTTCTGGAAATACTGGCATTACGTTGCCCTCACAGCTGTTACGGTTTACTTCATGATTTTGGCCAAAATGAGCCCTCCTCATGGGGGTGGGTGGGAACCCCTTCTTTTTCAGTTTTTATGCCCCTACTGTCTGGAGATGGAGGAGATGGGAAGTGCTAACTTATAGAAGTGATAGGCACTTTGGATTTTCTTTTTCAAAATTTTTAAGTAATTGTAAAAGATACTCTCTGCTAATCCCCCCAGTCGGAGAAGAAACACTTTAAAAAATATGTTGTATATCCTGTATGACCATGCTCCTATGATATAGATTACAGTTATAATATATAATTTAAAATAATGCACATTTATTTATAGTCACATACTTGTAAGTTCTTTTGGGCTCATACTACATATACTGTTCTAGAATTTGTGTTTACAAATCATATCCTGGATCATGATTTTAAGGCATACTGTATTATTCTTAAAGTTCAGCGGTAAGATTTATTCAAAAGTTCAAGCACCATTGTAGACTCTGCTAGTGGCTTTTAAACTTTTTTCACCAAGACACAGTAAGAATTACATTTTATCTCCCAATCTGTGTTACACATAAGCATGCAATTTTACCTAATATACATATCCATTTAATTTTATATATAAAATTAAAACTAAGTTTCATAAAACAATACCTATCCTTTCTATGTGCAATGTACTCTGATTTTATTCTATCCCTTAATTTAAAAAAATACTGGTCACCATTCTCTCAACTGATTTTGAGACTCACTACCCACAGTTTGGAAAAACCACTCACTGATTGATGCTGAACTTTCTTGCTTTTGCAAGAGATGCCTCTATCCATGAGGCAGCTAGAACCGGGGTGGCCGGCAGGGAGAGGATGAGAGGGGCGTGCCCTCCGCCTCGTCGCTAACGCCCCCTCCTCCCGTTGCTGCGGCAGATGGAGAAGTGCCCGGCAGTGCTGTGTTGGTGTTTGACATCGAGCTGCTGGAGCTCGTGGCCGGCCTGCCGGAGGGGTACATGTTCATATGGAACGGCGAGGTGTCAGCCAACCTCTTTGAAGAAATTGACAAGGACGGCAATGGAGAAGTCCTCCTGGAAGAGGTAACTGACCTTTTTGAAGGGAAGTGGGACCCAAGGAGCTCAGGGAGCCTCACTGGGCCGGGGTACCCATCCGGAATGTGAAGCCTCTCAGAGTGAGGACAGCTGTGCTTGCTTGTGATGCTGGTAACCTTCATGCTCACGTACCAAGCACTTGCACACACACAGTCTCTAAGTTGAGCTCACAACTCCTCTTTGAAGAAACCGAGGCCCTGAGAGCTTCAGGGCTTGGCTCCAGGTCTCACAGCTCGGATTCAGCTCTTCATTCCTGGGTGCTCACTGCAGCCTGCACTGTGCTAAGTGTTTTTCACATATATTATCTCTCTTGGCCTTCACAACAGCCTTGTAATCATCCCTATTTTTCAGAAGAAGCAGCTGTGCACAGAGAAGGTAAATGACTTCCCCAAGGTTGCACAGCCATCCAGCGGTTTGTACACATCCCCGTCTGGAGCATCTGGATCCTGTGCTGTTTCTCCTGCACGAGACACCCCTTTGTGGAACTGGGCAATAGAGTCCTCTGTCTTGTCACAGCCCCAGGGAATTCCAGCCGCCTGTTCCACGTCTGCTTATTCAAGGACGTGGCTCCAGCCTTCTCCCCTATCTCTCTTCTGTCATCATTTCCCCAGCTACTGGACCGTTCACATTAGCCCGAGAACATGCTGCTATTTTCCCTTCTCTTAATACATCTTACCATTTCTTTTAGGTCTTTGCTCCCTTTACAGCAAAAACCTCGAAAGAGTTGTCTGTCCTCCCTGCCTCCAATTCCTTTCCTTCTAATCCATTTCACACCCACTCCTGTTGGGTTTTTATCCCTCCACGCCACTGACCTGGTCTCACTAAGGCGCTGAACCTTACTTACTCTTACTTCAGCACAGCTGTCTCCTTTTTGAGACGTCTTCTTTCCCTGGCTTCCACAGCACAGTTTCTCTGTGTTCCTTCTACCTCACTGGTAGCTCCTTCTCAGGAGTCTTCTTCCTGGGCTCTTCGGGTGGAGGCTAAGTCCTGAACTTGAGCTCTTCTCCCCCTTTACATCACACCCTTGGTGGTCTCCTCCAGTCCCATGGCTTTACCATCCTTGTCCTGTGACTTCCAGACGGGCAGCTCCGGGCTCATCTTCTCTCCACTTCACACTCAGGTATCCAAGTGCCCACTTGATATCTTCATTTATTGAACTTGCTTCACCCAAAGCCTTCCCCATCTCATTCGATGGCATCGCCTTCCTTCCAGTTGCTCAGGTGAGAGCACTCAGTCATCTCTGACTCCTCTCCTCCTCTCACAGGCTAGAATAAATCCATCAGGAAATTATTCTAGCTCTATCTTGAAAGTATATCCAGAAGCTGCCCACTTCTCATCACCTCTACTCCATAGCATCTCAGTCCAGTGCCCACCGCCTCCCGCTTGGACCTCTACGAAGGTCTTCTTGCTCTCACCCTTGCCCCTCACAGCAGCCAGAGTGATCCTTCTAAAACATAAGTCAGAGCATGGCCTGCTTCATCTCAGAACCCTGCAGAAGCTTCCTGTTGGGCTGCATCCCGCAGGCCTGAAAGCCTTGTAGTTGCCCAGCCTTGAGACTGAAGAAAGAGCCTAGAGACAGCGACAGAGACATCAACAACTTATTGGACAGGGGTATCATACAAGTCTGCAGCAAAAGGTCCTGGAGCTACCCCCTACGACTGTGTACGGCAGACAGGAGGCAGGACATAACAGGAATCTCCGTTACCTGGGGGAGAAGGCCACCATTTATAGGGGAATTGACATCAGGTTGGCTTATCAGTTACCAGGGAAACCAGCAGCTGGGGCATGTCCCTCACAGCCCCAGGTTAATGACCATCACGAGGGCAGAGGTTTCCCTTTACTAAACTAGCAGGGGGAGCCATTCTGGCCTAAGGATTAGAACAATCACTAGCTGGGGAAGGGGACAAGCATGTTCTTGTGAGTAGGGTGTAGGTGAAGCAGAGACTAGTCAAACAGGGGATGTACAAAGACAAGGGAACAGCCATCTTGAGTGGCCTGACCATACATCCCCCTATTTCCAAAGTCTTTGCAATGGCCCACAAAGGCCCTCCACCACCTGCTTGCCGTAACCTCCCCTCCAACAAGTCTCCCTTTGCTGTCCTGTAAACACACTGGGCATGTCCACCCCGGGCCTTTTTACCAGCTGTTCTCAGCTCAGAAGACACTTCCCCTACATAACTGTTGGGCTTGTTCCCTCACTTCCTTCAAGCCTTTGCACAAGACTCTCTTTCGCATTAGGGTTTTACCCTGACCACCAAATTGATACTTCAACCCGTTCCCCTAACTGCACGCTGGATCTTCCTTACTTGGCTCTACTTTTTCATTTTTCTGGAGCATTTTACTTTCTAAGTTAACATGTAGTTTACTTACTTTTTAAATGTTCCTTTTTGGTCATGTATCTTGTCCACTAGTTCTAGCACGTGCTAGAGCTGCAAGGGCAGGATGTTCTGCTTGTTTATTGATGTATCCCCGGGTCTAGGATGGTGCTCAGCACACAGTAGACAATAAGTTTTTATTGTATGAATGAATGAATGAATGAATGAATGAATGAGAGGCGAGGGTGGTTAGGGGATTGGCCTTTGGTGGAAAACTAAGTGTTGATTTGGGGAAGAGGGATAGTTCCAGTGGTTGCTCTGTATTGGCTGCCTGGGACCTAAGGGCTCCTGGAGTCATTTTGGCAGGGTTTTTTTTAACCTGCATCTGGAGGAAAAAACCCGGGTCGTGTAGCTCAGAAGATTTTGTCTGTTCTGCTGGCTCAGACTCAAATTCCAGCCCCATCGCCCTTGGGCTGCTCTGTTCAGGCTCCAGCTTGGTGTTCTCAGCTGCTGTATCTCATGGTCTGTCCTGCCCCTTTCTCTCCAGTTCTCAGAATACATTCATGCCCAGGTGGCATCTGGCAAAGGGAAACTTGCCCCTGGATTCGATGCTGAGATGATTGTGAAGAATATGTTCACCAACCAGGACCGGAATGGAGATGGGAAGGTCACGGCTGAGGAGTTTAAACTCAAAGACCAGGAGGCAAAACACGACGAACTCTAAACCTGATATGAGCCACTTGTGTGATGCCAAGCCCCCTGTTGTGGCAGAATGTGCAGTGAGGGTGCGAGGGTCTCTCAGAAGGGGAATCGTCAGCAAGTAGTAGGTGGGTCATATAGTACCTGGGACATACATCGGGGTGGGTTGATACACATGGTGAGAATTTTAGGCTGATGCCAGTGATACTAAAAAAATCAGTGCGGGTGCCTTAGCATGGGTTGTGTAGAATATTGAAAATGCTGCATTGTCAGCAGTTTTGTGAGCCTTCTGGGTAGTTTTGTTATGAAAGGAAAATAGTGTCATACAGGAGTTATAATCATCTTGGAGGGAACAGAAGAACACGTGTCTAGGATATTTACATAAAGAGGATTAAAAATGTTTTTAACTTGCTGGTGTTTTAAAATTATTCTCCAGATGGCTAGAAGAGACAGAGGGCATGCCCCAGCAGGATTCCCAGACAGCCCCAGAGAAGTTTTCCCAATGGCCCGTATGGGCCCTGGTAATGCCCAACCTCCACCGTGCCTCTACTCACACACTCACACAGACACACACACACACACACACACACACACACACAGGTGTGCTCTTCTAGTTAATCATACCCCACCTCACTGTGGTCCTCCCATTGGCTAGGTAACTTGGAGGTTAAAAAGAAAATCAGTGGACCAAACAAAAGGCATCTTGGACCATGAGTAGAGAATTTGATTCTGCATTTGTCACATAAGATTATCTTCTTCACTCTTGCTTATTCCCATCACTCTATCCCATAGCACCCTCTCTTCTCACCCTGAATCCTTTGATCAGATATAGATACACATAGGGCTGGTGGCTAAGCCTAGCTCCAGAGTTATCTCACTGTGGCCAAGACGGAAATGTCATCCCAACAGGTGAGCATAGACAAAGTGACATATTTCTGCCTCTCATTCATGTCCTAGAGAGGGAGGTGCCCTAAGGCCTGGGAGCCTCTCTCTGCATAGGAGAAGGACACTGTACCTGCTGGCCTGTCCCCACGTTATGCAGTAACCACCTTGCTGCCTCATGTCCTCTGTTCCCAAGTGGTGGTGGCACTCATCCTGCAGTAACCAATGATTTTCCTTTTGAAACAGCTTTGTTTTACTAATTTAAACTATTTTGTACTGATGTAGCCCTGAGATAGATCGTTCCTGAAAATGCTGTGCACTCACTCAATGGAATAAATGTTGGAAGATGACTTTTTCATAAATAAAATATTGAATTATATCATCAGGTTTTGTGGTATTTTATCTGAAGTCTCATTTTTCCCATGAGAATACACCATGCCATCAGAATCCCCTTGATAAAAACTCAGCAGGACTGAATTGGAAGAAGTGGAAGATTGCCGTACGGTATAAAGGGGATGTATCAGTCAGAGTCCTGGCTGCAAACATACCCTCATGTGGGACTTCTGAAGAGAAGCTAATGAAAGTACTCTTTACAGAAGTGTGGGCAGGGCTCAGGGGGCCCAGTAAGGATGTCGAGGTACCCATGACTGCTGTTGGCCAACGACAGTAGGAAGCTCTTCCACCCCTGGGCCTCAAGGGTCCAGGGGAGCCTGGGCGGGGCTGCCTGGTAGGAGCTGGTGGAGGGATGCAGCCACTCCCAGAGCTGTGGCTGGCAGTGGAGCAGAGTACTGAGGGGGGAGACACCCATCCTCTCTGTCCTGCCACTGGCTCCCATTAGCTGAAGCCAACCCGAAGCCAGAGGGCAAGGAGCTCAGGGGCTGGTGTTCTCAGGGATCAGTGTTTTGGGGTGCAGAGGAAGGTGGAGAATGACCAGTTGGGGTTGGGTTGGAAGCAAATGGAGAATAACTGGCACAAGTATAGGGAAAAAACTATACATATATGGCTTTTTAAAGAGCAAACGTTCTGGTTTACTCTTTGCAGAAGCAACTTCAGGGACTCTGTGTGCTTTTGGGAGGGGAAGGAGGTGCCCGTGGCCTTCCTGTCTGTTCCCTAACCCTCTTCTACGGTGCACACAGTCACTCAGCCTTTTCATTTAACAGAATTCCTTAAGGGCACTACATACGTTTATGATCTGCTAAACTGAACTGCTCTTTGGAATGCATTTGACCTGTAGCACTTCATTACGCTTACCTTACATATCTTCATGAAGATAAACATCCTGTGCTTGTTCTCTACGCTAGATCTTTAGATGGTCCTGTTTGAATTTCTTCACTGGCTGTTTTCTATAGTGGTGGAGACAGGTTGGCTGCATAAAAAATAAGTTTCTCTGGGAAAATTAAGGACTGTGGGCCTTAGAGCTTCAAGAATGGAGGGAAACTTTAGCTTGTATTTGTTTTTGTATTTAAACTGCCTACCTGACTGCTGAGCTGGGACACTGGTCTCTTCTGGCCTTCAGACTCGGACTGAAGTCTCGGCTCTTCTTGGGTCTCTGTCCTGCAGGCTTTTGTTGTTCAGCTTTACTGAGGTATAATTAACAAAACTGTAAGACATTTCAAGTGTATGTGATGATTTGACATAAATGTACATTGTGAAAGGATTCCCCCATCTACTTAATTAACATATACATCACCCATCACCTTTTTTTTTGGAGAACGTTTAAGTTCTACTCTTAGCAAATTTCAGCTATATGATAGCATTATCAACTATAGTCACCATGTTATACATCAGATCCACAGACCTTATTTATCTTATAGCTGAAAGTCTGTATCCTTTTTTGTATTTCCCCCACCCTCTAGGCCCTGGTAACCACTTTTTTACTGTTTCTATGACTTCAACTTATTATTTTTTGATTCCACGTATAAGTGATACCATGCAGTATTTATCTTTCTAAACCTTTGACTTACTGAGTGCTGCCTGGCACTTCCATTCTTTCCGTTGCTAAGGGAACATATGCATTTTGTTAGGGAAGTTGGCCCGACTGCAAGATTATACATAAGCACTTTAATAATCTTAGGTTTCTAGGAACAGAGCTGCTTTCTTTGAAAGCTGCTTTCTTCCCTTGGATATCTTAGGGTCCAGAGTCTTTTTATAAAATAAGAATACTGCTCTCAATTATTTATTGCTAGCTGCAGATATTATTAAAATAGTGCTTGATTCTGTGTGGTCATCCTTAATGTTGGAATTTCAATAGGTCAGGGGAATTCCTTCCAGCTTACAGTGGCCATATTTAAATCTCATTGAAATTCAGACAACATCCAGATTTATAGTTCCCCAAATTTCTCCTCTGAGCCCTAATCTGCCTATGGTATCTTCTCCTATATATCTCACAGGCATCTCAAACTGTGTGTTCAAAATAGAATGTATATTCCCACTCCCTTCCCAGCACCTTCCATCCAAGCCTGTTCTCTCTCATTCTTCTCTTGTACCCATTCGTTCAAACCAGACACCTGGGGTCACCCTATTCTCTCACCCCACATGTTTAATCCAACAGCAAGTTTTGCCATTTCTGAACTGGTAATGGCTAGAAGAGGCTGTAGAGACTGCTCTCATGGCTTTCATTTTAAAGGGAGGTGACTGACCTATAGTCTTAGTAAAGGACTGAGCAATGACTAGAATGCAGGTCATAACTTCAGTATTCTTTACACTTATACCATGCAGTGTGCTTATTTGTGGAAGCATATTACAAATCCTTTGGAAAATAGCCAATATGGCAAGCTCTAATAGCAAATACAGGAGTAAAGAGCTCTCATTAGATAAGGGATTCCCAACTTTTTCTATGTGAAAAAGCCCTCCAGGTAATTGATACTCCCATGCCATGCTATCTGCTTTAAAGCAAGAAACTTGGTTTTGAGTTCCATTCTGGAAATACCCAAGAAGGGAACAGTCTACTTTGCGCCACCGAGTACTTTGTTTATTATAAAAATGAGAAGTAGTGATGGAAGATAAGGATGGGCTGCAGGAAAAAGGTTTGCATCACAAGACCTTGCCTCCCTACCATATTCGACCGGACTAGAGATTACTGACCACACTAGATGTCCAGAACCAGCTGGATCATGCTTTGTCTGTATCACAGCTCACATGCTAAGAAAACCAATAGACTCTGCAGTTCAAGGGCTAGAAGTCAGGGTCAAATTTATCACAATGGTAGGCTTCCCTGGTGGCGCAGTGGTTAAGAATCCGCCTGCCAATGCAGGGGACATGGGTTTAAGCCCTGGTCCGAGAAGATCCCACATGCCATGGAACAACGAAGCCCGTGCGCCACAACTACTGAGCCTGCACTCTACAGCCCATGAGCCACAACTACTGAAGCCTGCACGCCTAGAGCCCGTGCTCCACAACAAGAGAAGCCACCGCAATGAGAAGCCCGCGCACCGCAACAAAGGGTAGCCCCTGCTCATCGCAACTAGAGAAAGCCCGCACGCAGCAACGAAGATCCAACACAGCCAAAAATAAATAAATAAAATAAATAAATTTATTAAAAAAAAATTATCACAATGGCAAGTCTAAGCCTTGTGTAAACCATTATGGGGCAGCCAAAACTCAGAATGGGAAGTCAGACTGCACAGAGGAATGTCAGTTCCTAACCCTGAAGTACTTTGTTTTAGTCAGCATGAGACCCAGCTATATTTTGTTTTCTGCCTATGGCTGTTTCTGAAACGCTTAGACTTTCAATATAGTACTTCTTTTACTAATATTTTCAATGGCGGAAAATAACTTGCCTAGGCCCAATTATTTTCTGAAGGACAGATTAAATTTTCTCTGCAAAAATCTTTTCATAGTGTGTAAATCTGAAAATAATCTAAATAGCCACTATGACAAGGACATTAGGATTCATACATCACACACAAAAACATGGCAGGTTTTGCTGAATGAATAATAATAGTCTTGACAGAGTTAAAAAGGCTTTTCATTTCATTTTTATCATCAGTGCTTCAATATAGAACATTTTGTAATGATTAGTGGCATGTAGATACCAATAGATTTTTTTTCAAACATCAAATGCCAATATTTTTTGGTAAATATCGATTTTCACCAAACAAAATAACCAAACGTAACACAATTTTAGGAGATGGTTAATACCATCAGCATAATTCACCCAAATTATAAAAATGACAACACTTAAAATCATGCACGTTATTTCACCATTTCATAAAACTTTTTAAACGTCTACAAACTTTCCCAATGTAAAAAGACTTCTCAAAAATGTCATAATAACATTAAGCTACAAAATTCACTATGGAAATGTAGGGAGTTATTCTTCAAATTTTTGCTCTAAGTTTTTTTTTAATCTGTTAAAAAATATAGTGAGGAGTGTGTTGAGAGAGATGGAGAAAAAGGAGCTTCCAGTTGATGGATTCAATAAATCTGAAAATACTTCAGTAATATAGAGGAAAAACTTCAAGATCAAGAATATATTATAAATAAAATCTTTTAACAAGATGAACAGATGAGCAGCTCTTGCATCAGTTGTACCCACAGGTGAGAGGTCTTCTTGAAGAATGCTTGTTTATAGAATCTTCTGTAAGATAGAGTTGGCTACATCCAATGATTCATCTTTTACTAGAACAATATCATAAGAGTCCATGTACTTTTCTAAAAGCTCATCCACCTAATCAACAACCAAAAAAATCACAAAAATTAAATTAATATGCAGGGGGGAGAAGTAAATAATCTCAGTATAAATCTCACTGCTATGTTAAATCTTTTGGGTAAAATGTTGTAAATTAATTTGGTTTCATAAAACCTTTGAAATGAAGAAATACTTTCAAAATTTTAAAACTCATTGACATAGGAAGTTTCCCACATGGTGGCTTTTCTTCTGAAATGATTTCTCTCTAGCCCAGTGGTTCTCAACTGGGGAGATAGTGCCCAAGGAACATTTAGCAATGTCTAGAGACATTTTTGATTCTCAACTAGGGAATGATATGGGCTTCTAGTGGGGAGAGGCCAGAGATGCCTCATTTAGAATGTACACTCTCCCTCCTCTATAGCATGCATATGTACATACCAACTCCTTTAATCATCACCAAAGTAAAGGGATAAAGAGAAATCAAAATGTCTCTAAAATAACTGGGGCTTCCCTGGTGGTGCAGTGGTTAAGAATCCACCTGCCAACGCAGGGGACACGGTTTTGGGCCCTGGTCTGGGAGGATCCCACATGCCGCAGAGCAACTAGGTCCATGCGCCATAACTACTGAGCCTGCGAGCCACAACTACTAAGCCCACGTGCCACGGCTGCTGAAGTCTGCGCGCCTGGAGCCTGTGCTCCACAACAAGAGAAGCCACCGCAATGAGAGGCCCGTGCAGTGCAACAGGGAGTGGCCCCCGCTCGCCGAACTAGAGGGCCCGTGCGCAGCAACGAGGGCCCAGCACAGCCAAAAATACATAAATTAAATAAATGAATTTAAAAAAGAAAAAGTCTCTAAAATAACTACTTTCTCAGGCACCTTTGGTAACGATTGTCTATAAAGTTTTATCCTAATTTTTTTTCTAAAGAAAATTAAATCACATCTATATACTTACTCTATCATTTAGATATCCAATTTTCAGAATGTGTTCAACATTGGCTACTCCATCTGCCATTTTTAAGTCCCCTTGGGAGTCTCCCAGCAGAATTATGTTGCTAT
The DNA here is from genome assembly GCF_003676395.1 of Aethalodelphis obliquidens. Lineage (NCBI taxonomy): Eukaryota > Metazoa > Chordata > Mammalia > Artiodactyla > Delphinidae > Aethalodelphis > Aethalodelphis obliquidens. The sequence continues at coordinate 43,748,513 of NW_020837949.1, read as the reverse complement.
TGTTTTTTAGTTGATTGAAATATTCCGTATTCTTCAAGGATCCATCATGTTTGTTAAACACATGAATTAGTTCTCCTTTAAATCCTCTGAGCAGCCCCTGTTAAAAATATAAATCCTCTGAAACAATAGGTTCTGCAAGTTCTGCTTGTTGCATTTTTACATTCATGATAGGTAAGAAGGGCTCTGAGAAGTTAATGACTTCCTAGAGACCACTTTAAATGCATTGAAAACCATTGAAAACCACTGAAAGCACAATGCTTTGAAAACCCAATTTTTACTTTTCATTTGTTTCTCAACCAAAAGGTCTCATTTTATGTATGTCATAATATATTGTCTTTCTTAGAACTCATTCAAGTAATGTCAGTTCTAATTCACTTTTTTTTCCCCATCTATGGATATTAAGTGTTCAGAATTGCTGCATTAAATTACTTTAAAAGAAGTTTTACTAATTTTATTATTAGTCTGCAGCTTCAGAAACAGAAGGGTATATTATTATTTTTTTTTTGGTATATTATTTTTAAAACATGGATATAGATATAACCCTGGGAGAGATGATGATTTCCAGAGCAGGCCTATCAACTTGGCCTGGTTTAATGAATATACATTAAATAATAAATTAAAATGCATTTACACGATTAAAATATTTTCTGATACTAAAATTGATCATGAAGAATGATTTGCTATTCTTACATTGTCATCAAAATCCATGAAGTTGGACACTACTTTGACATTTGGATAATAAACACCAGCTTGACGGATAACCTCCTCTAGTACATCACCGATACCAGCTGAGAATATGAACACAGGAATACTGTACTGTTGCAGCTTATCAAAGAAATTCTCATATCCTTCCCTGTAAGATGGAGGTAAGAAGTGAATGTTAAAGAGCAAGGTATATCTCCTTTTCACCTAGAAGTTATAAAAGCTAAATATTTCTACTTGATTCTATGGCTCATTTATATTCTCATTTCAAAATACTGCCCAAGAGGGCTGTTACTGTTGTCTATGACACTACTGCAAGTTTTTCAAACTGGTTAGCTTTTTATCCTCGTTTCAATAAATTCTAACAGTACAAATTAGATGATTTTAGACTTGCACTGAATATGGATATAAACCTACAGTTCAGAATGTATATCATTTTACAGCAAATAATTGAAGCACACCTTGAAAAACCCACAAAAGGTGAGCTGGAAGACCTCCTGCTTGTCATCTTGCTCATCTACTCCTTATTGTAAGAAAAGCAGAGTGGTGTATTCTCTTTACATCTGGCATCTCTCTTACCTAAGATGTGGCAGCCATAGGTAATGTCTTGATCTTAAAATCAAAACTCATTTTACTCTTAATGCACTATAGGTTAAGCTGCCTACAAAGGAATGAAATACTTACTAGCTGTCCTCACACTTTTTCTGACAATTTAATGCTTTGCTCCTTAGAAGCAGATTACCTTAAAATGTAGCATCATCAAAAAAAAAAAAAAAGAGAAAAAAAGAAATATCATCATATTCACCCAATGAATTGAAAAATTTAAGAGGTGGTAAACAGTATTGAAAATAAGCTTAAAAATGTTTATAGGGCTTCCCTGGTGGCACAGTGGTTGAGAGTCCGCCTGCCGATGCAGGGGACGCGGGTTCGTGCCCCAGTCCAGGAAGATCCCACATGCCGCGGAGCGGCTGGGCCCGTGAGCCATGGCCGCTGAGCCTGCGTGTCTGGAGCCTGTGCTCCGCAACGGGAGAGGACACAGCAGGGAGAGGCCCGCGTACCACCAAAAAAAAAAAAAAAAAAGTTTATATAATTCATATATTACAGATATTTTTATTACCTGCTAAAACATATTCGCCTTTCCTAGAGATACTAGTTTTCAAGGGGAGTTTGAGAATTCAGAAGGCAGATCATGTAACAGAAACAGACTTATGAGCTTAAAATCCTTTTCAAGTTGATTTATAAACATTCCTTTCATATTTCATGTCTTTCAAAAGTATTTTGCTAAAATATTTCAAAATGGTCTTGGTTTCATAAATTTTTAAGTTAGTCTTGAAATTATCTAATATGTCATTCTACATTCCTTATCTTACCACTGTTTTATGACAGGTGGCATATTTTGGATATGTTTTTATATGTGATATTTTATAGATTATTTTAATAAAAAAACACACTTGAATACATATATAACAACAGTTCAAGTCCGTAGACAATTAACAACAACAAAAAAAACACCTGAGAAACTTACTTGAGCATAATGTCAGATTCTTCCACAATTTCTTTAAGTTTGGCTTTTGGTAAAGCCTGTTCTACAAGCAAACCATGTGATTTAGTATACCTGGAAAGTATACAGAGCATATCAATTATCAAAGAAAAAGAGAATACCGATTAAAGCAAATTAAGACTATTATCTTTATTAAAAAGCATTCTTCAGTATGAGAAAATGAGCATTTCATTTATCGTAATTTTGAATTTAAATTTTAGAGATTTAAATTCATCACTAATGAATGTTATACCCCACGTGTCTCGAAATGTGATATGCATGTTCTTACTGTATTTCCCAGTTCTCAAAGTCTGGTTTAATTTAAATGTGTTAATAAGATAATGAAAGGATACAAGGTGTAACTCTGTCCTCAGTCTATAGATAAAACTGAATTGAAGCTAGGGAGGCAAAATCATTTCTCTGATTGCAGTGAGAATTAGAGCTAAGCCATTTTTTCCCACCTGTTTGTGGTCTGAATTTTCATGAAGAGCCGAAGTACTGAAGATGTTGCCTAGTGAGCCGGAGAAAATTCTTGCTATGGAAATTTTTATATATAGGTGCTTTGTAATTACATAAAACCACCTATAATTATAGCATCTCAGTATAATAGGCCTTTAGAACCTCTCTAGCTGATATCTAAAAATCCACCTATAATCCTAAGTGACCCTCCTCTCTGAGTCAGCTCTCATCATGTTAGTGAGCTCATTCTCCCAGGGAAGTTTATACCATTGCTAGAAAATTCTAATTGCTGGACAGTCCTTTCTTTCATCATGTTGAAATCAGTTGGCTTAAGCCTTCCAAGTCTAGTTCTGTTTCGAGAGGCATGTAAAGTCTAACCTCCTTTCAGTGTTTCATACCATAAACACTAATTAAGTGTGCAACGTATTCAGGTTAGGTAATGGGATAATGAAAACCAGTAACATCATTCCTAGTCTCTTGAGACTAAAACCACAAGTTGTTGCTTCTCAAATCAAAGCATCCTCTCTATTCCTTGAAATCTTCCTCAAATGGGATGGCTCCAATTCCTGTGATTATCTTAGTGGACTCCTTTGACACAGACTAAGTTTGTCAACATTTCTCTTAAGAGCATTCTCCCAGGACTCAACACAATGCTTCCACTGTGGTCTGCTTGGAATGCTGCATTTTGATTAATGCGACCAACATCAGAGGCTCATTTCTCAGTAACTATGTCACCTGCTGGCTCCAACTAAGTTCAGAGTCAACTTAAATCCTAATTCTTTTTCTTTATACATTCAGCCACATCTGTCCATATACTTAAAAAATTTTTCTTCTTTTTAATTTAAGGCTTGAGTGCAGGATTTAAATTTATTCCCACTGATCTTCATAGTAACAAAACAAATTCTAGACTGTTGCAGTGATTAGAGAATTCGAGTTCATTTTGTCATATTTAATCACTGCTCTAACTCACTGGATAATCTATGAATCTATTTATATACAGTACAGGGAAAACCATTAGTTGTAACTGTAATGTTATTTTATATTTTTAAACCTCCCATCACCCAATACACACTTACCACTCTACTATATAAGGGTACTTCTCTTCTACAGTAAGAACAGGATCAATTTCAATAGCATAATACTTTTCCTTTAGTTGCAGTAACTAGAAATAAGTGAATAACAATCGTTAAGACTACAGAGTTGTCATTAAGCTGCTTAGTTTTACAGAAAGCAAAACAATGTAAGCAAGTGTTTTCCACAAACTGCTTTATATGGTAAAGATTAGATCATGCCTAACTAATGCATAGATCCACTGAAGACATCTTTGTTGGTCTTAGTTTACATATAACTAAATATACCTGCAAAAAGTTACCTTGCTTTTTCGGGGGCTTCCCTGGTGGCGCAGTGGTTAAGAATCCGCCTGCCAATGCAGGGGACACAGGTTCAAGCCCTGGTCTGGGAAGATCCCACATATCGCGGAGCAACTAAGCCCGTGCGCCACAACTACTGAGCCTGCACTCTAGAGCCCGTAAGCCACAACTACTGAGCCCGTGTGCCACAGCTACTTAAGTCCATGTGCCTAGAGCCTGTGCTCTGCAACAAGAGAAGCCACCTCAATGAGAAGCCCGCGCACCGCAACAAAGAGTAGCCCCCGCTCGCCGCAACTAGAGAAAACCTGCGAGCAGCAGCTAAGACCCAACATAGACAAAAATAAATAAATAAAATAAATAATAATTTTAAAAAAAGTTACCTTGCTTTTTTAAAGTACTTTCAGGTCAGTAATTCAGTGAAACCAGTAATCAAATTATCACTACCAAAAAACTCTTGTTCTCCTATGAAAGTATTCAATTTGATTCATATTTGGAGTCTTATTTGTTAAAATAGACACAGATAGACACTTACTCAAGGAAGTAGAGAACTGAGCCAGTTTCCTGATCAATTTAAGGGGACAAAATACATAAAACGACAGTACTTTTTTTTGGCTGCAAGGCTTGTGGGATCTTAGTTCCCCAACCAGAGATCGAACCTGTGCCCCCTGCATTGGAAGCTCGGAATCCCAACCGCTGGATGGCCAGGGAATTCCCATCACAGTATTTTTGTTTTAATTCTCCAGTTAATGTAAGGACACCAGAATATTTTGGTAATCTATTAAAAGTTTCTCATGTAAGTTTTATTGTTATTGTTAAAAAGTTACTGTTAATTTTTTCATTAAAATAAGTTGGGAGCATATAGTCCATACAATAAACCTAAGATCTGTGAGTGTTTACTATGTGCCAGATATGGCTATAAACACTTTGCAACCATTCTTGTTTGTATGAATGAACCTGAAAAAACTCTCAGCAAAAAGGGTAATGAAGTTTTTGAGTAACTCTGGATTATAGTTAGTGTTTACCTTTTCTCGACATTCATCTGTAATTAGCTTACAGTTGTCAATGACATCTAAAGAAAGAAAGCAAACTAGGCATTAAAAAAAATACTCTGAACTATATTCAATATCCTGGGAAAAACCATAATGGAAAATAATATAAAAAAGAATGTATATATATGTATAACTGAGTCACTTTGCTGTACAACAGAAATTAACTAAACATTGTAAACCAACTATACTTTAATTAAAAAATAAATTAAAAAAAAGAAAAGAAATACTCTGATGCTACTAGTTCTACAAATAACTTATTACTTTTAACTTAAATGCCAAATCAAGTAGCATGGTCATTACAACTTTTGGTGTTAGTGCTGTAATTCACATGGCATTCCTAGAGAATCTAATGGTTTTAAAATCTAAACCTTGGATCTAAAGCTTTTTTCCTACATTTGGGATTACTTGATTAGAAATTCTCCAGAGAGGAATTACTGGGCCAAAGGGTACAATTTTTAGTAGTTTTTAAAAATAAATTATCAATGATTTGTCAAATTACACATGTTCCAACAGTTAGTGAGAGGACTTATATCAGGTTAAAGAGTATTATTTTAAAAACTCACTGCCAAATTTGGAAACCAAAAAAGGTATATTATCCTAACAACAGATTTTAACTGGATATTTATCTAGTAACTCACTCTTTTACTTAGTTTATCAATGACACAAAAATTTAGTAACATTCCTAGGAAACACAAAGCATTTGATAAATCTGTTTCTTTAGGCTAATTCAAAGTTTAAATTCATTTAAATATTTCCTCAGTAGACCACATTTGGGAGAAAAATTTCAGAAGTCTTCATTCCTCTTGCAACCAAAACCATACAGGAAAACAGCCATTTATGTAACATGGGGAAAACAAATCCTAAAAATATAATAATAAAATAATAAGGCTCCCTCACTTTCAATGTCCATAAAGAAGAAAAAACCCCAAGCAATCTCATAGATAATACAGGTAGAAAAGGAATGTAAAATAATGATTAATTTCATAAATTTGTTTATGAATGCCACACTTACTATGACATGATGGGCATCTTTTCCCTCTGTAGGAAAATCGACTTAGTGTCATATCAAAGTCTGTTATTATCTGTAAGAAAAGGGAAAAAGGCACTATGAAATTACAGCCACCAAGGCCAGACACTTAATGCACATTTCCTAGAGGCATAAGACTGTGTTCTGTCCCTGCCCTCCACTGTAGGTTATTTGGTCTACACTGAGATTTCTAATGCAGTTCATATATCAAGTCCTGAGAATTTCCATAACTACAAGATGAACCTTAAGTGCCCCAGCACTGTCGCCAAATAAAATCTGACTAATCGGTATAGGAATTTGCACTCACAGGTAATATGGTTACTATTCCTGACAGCAACAAAACATTGCACAATTTCAACCTACTTGGTCAATGTACAAAAATGCAGTGGAAGCAAACTATATGAAGCTTTTCGTTATTGAAACTGTTACATTCTTGAGTTAACTTGTCTATTTAGGTAAACTCTACCAATGAATGAATGATACGTAGCAACAGTTTACCAACTCTTGAAACTTAGGAGACTGGGCTAAATATTTTTTCAGAAATGTTTAAAAAAAAGAGTAAGTTTTTACTGAATATCCAGACTGTTGATTTAATTTACACGTAAAACATTCCTTTAAAAAAAAAAGAATTAAAAAAAAAGTTATCTATCTCCTAATAAAGTTACATTTTACTTTGAACTACTATGATTTATTTTATTTAAAAAATTTTTTTGGCTGCAGTGGGTCTTCGTTGCTGCACGCAGGCTTTCTCTAGTTGCGGCACACGGGCTACTCTTCATTGCAGTGCGTGGCCTCCTCATTGCGGTGACTTCTCTTGTTGTGTAGCATGGGCTCTAGGGCGTGCAGACTTGAGTAGTTGCGGTGCGCAGGCTCGGTAGTTGTGGCGCACGGGCTTAGCTGCTCTGCAGCATGTGGGATCTTCCCGGACCAGAGCTCAAACCTGTGTCCCCTGCATTGGCAGGCAGATTCTTAACCACGGTGCCACCAGGAAAGTCCTGAACTACTGTGATTAATTAAATTAAAAGAACAACTTGAAACTGTACACATTTTAAAGAATATTATATTATTAATATTAATATTTTACTTAAGATGGTTTAATACTTATGCATATCACTAGTTAGCTTAGCACTTAATATTAAAGAAAAGCTAAATTTATCTCAAGGCTACTAATTTTGTTTGTTTCCAGTGGGTCATTCTGAGTATTTTAGACCAATTCTAGATATATCTCTTAGATTTTACATTCCAAAAGGATGGGCGAAGCTTGCTATCGAAACTTTCTTTACTTAGATTGTAGCAACACATAGGATGAATGAGTCTGCTTGAACCTGAAAAATAAAGGTTTAATACTTAAGGCTTCTCGATAATTATTCACCTGAAGTTTGGCAGCTCCTCCTTTGATAAGACCACAGATAATTTCTTCTACTCTTGTAGGATTCTTGATGCGAACTGAATTTTTCTGGAATTCTGGCATCTAAAAATCAAAGAAATTAATTAACTATTTTTAATTCCTTTTTCCCCAGGTTCCTTTGATACTAAGCAGAATAATATAAAAAGCTTATTATTTTTTAAAGATGTAAAAATGTTGGGGCATTATTTTTAAAAAAGCAAACCACCATATCAAGTTGCCATTTATACAGAAAATTTTAAAGTACATCAGTAGTTTTCATCTAGAAGATTAAGGCAAAACTACATTTGTAATACATTATCAGAAAATGCAATTTTTCTAATTATAAAAGTCATGCATGTTTACCACAGAAAAAAACCAAAGTATAAAGAAATAAAAATTGCCTGTAATTCTACTGCCCAAGGATAAACAAGTAAACATTTAAATCAATTTTCCATTGTTTTCATTTTTATGATTGCAATCATGCATGTATATGCACATAATTTATCTCATTCTCATTACAAACTTTTGCACCTGGCTTTTTTTTTTTTTTAAGTAAATACCTTAGTTTTAACAGTACTTTTTAAAAAAAAAATGCATTCTTTTTTTAAAAAAATATTTTATTTATTTATTTATTTTTGGCTGTGTTGGGTCTTCATTGCTGTGCGCGGGCTTTATCTAGTTGAGGTGAGCAGGGGCTACTCATCAATGCGGTGCACGGGCTTCTCACTGCGGTGGCTTCTCTTGTTCCGGAGCACGGGCTCTAGGCACGCAGGCTTCAGTAGTTGTGGCACGTGGGCTCAGTAGTTGTGGCTTGCGGGCTCTAGAGCGCAGGCTCAGTAGTTGTGGCACACGAGTTTAGTTTGCTCCACAGCATGTGGGAATCTCCCTGGACCAGGGCTTGAACCCGTGTCCCCTGCACTGGCAGGCGGATTCTTAACAACTGCACCACCAGGGAAGTCCTTGCATCTGGCTTTTTGAAATTAATATTAATGTATTTAATTTGAAAAGTTGCTTCAAGATCTTTGCTTCTTTATTGTACTATATCCCCCCAAACTTCATTGTTCGTGGCATAAATTTTACAATGGACTTATTTCAAGTTAAGACCCTATTAGGTATTAGACCACCTGGGCTTAGAAGCTGCCACTAGGCTGGTTTATGCAGGCTTTAGTTTTGCTCAACAATTTAATGTTATATAAATATTGTTTCTCTTTTCTACCATATCACAGATATAATGAAATTGATCAGAGTTTGATCAGAGTAAAATCAGCACCAGCACAGTGCTCTTACAGCCGTACAAGAAGACTGGGGGAAGGAAACTATGAATCATTTAATAGTCAGCTCACAGTATAAAAAGAAAATGAACCTCAAATCAAGATTCTATAGTGGTTTGTATCAGATAATATTTATTTACTTTATATCCTATTATTATGGGTGTGTTATCACCAATATTAACATATTTCATGTGTGTTATGGACACAGTTATGAAAAATTCCCCAGACCTTGTATCTCTGCTACAAGAGAGTCTGACCAGTTAAGTCTATTAGGTCCCATGTTGTCGCTACATAATGGACAAAATTGGAAAATCAGAAAAAAAGCTAAAATGTTTTCCTAAGACTGGAGGATGAATACAGAGTGTACAGGAAAGAGAAGTGGGAACATTAAATTTTTCTTCATGAATGAAAGACCTGGACTTATAATACACTTAATTTTAAAAAGCCATATTTAAATAGGATAGGATAACCTGCAATGCAACTAACCTTCACACAGTGATCTTTTTAATTTAAATGGACTTTAAACGGTTTCAAAAGAATAAAGAAGGTTATTTAAATCATCTAAATAAATCACTATTTTATTGTGATTTTTTAATAGATGAGAAAAACCAATAGGCATTTATCCCTACATTCCTTTTTTTCATTCATTAATATCCATTTACTTGTTTTATAAATACTTACCATGTGTCTACTTTGTGTCAGACAGGAGAAGCTAGAGATATATGATGACATGATGCTTATACCGTTTTCTTGTTGAGTTTTAGGAATCACTGCTGTTTTGGAATATCACTTTTGTTGTTCCCTTACAAATACCTTAGCTAGTAAATGATCCCCTGACTAAAGTCTGCTCTTACTTCTGCCTTAACTGGCAGATGCATAACAACCAGCATATGCTTGATTCGATAACTAACCCGTTGATGAAAGCAATAGAGGGTATATGTCATCTACTGTATTTTCGCCAAGAAAATTAGACATTTTGTTTCAGTGTGTCGATACTGAGGAAGATGTCCTGCCTCAAGCAAGTTACATATTACATTTAATTTTTTTTTTTTTTTTTTTGCGGTACGCGGGCCTCTCACTGTTGTGGCCTCTCCTGTTGCGGAGCACAGGCTCCGAACGCGCAGGCTCAGCGGCCATGGCTCACGGGCCCAGCCGCTCTGCGGCATGTGGCATCTTCCCGGACCGGGACACGAACCCGCGTCCGCTGCATCGGCAGGTGGACTCTCAACCATTGCGCCACCAGGGAAGCCCCAATACATTTAATTTTAAAAAGCCATGTTTAAACAGGACTTCAAAGAAGGCTGGTTTCTGCTAGGCTAAGCAACTATTAGATTGGTTTATTTGACAGTGAAAATAAAGAGAACCAGTGGCTAGAGAGGCATTCATATCCCTCCTTCTGCACAAAATATAACCATTCATTTTCAGATAAATGAGTAGCGAATACTCAAACAGTACTAGGGTGAAATACCAGTGATTAAAACAGATGGAAGGGCAGCTACTTTCTCCAGAGAACACGACAGGATGGAAGACACCGGCGTAAGAAATAAAAAAATTATAATTATACTTGCCTTGGACTATATGGTAATACACCACACACACCCCTTTCCACAATACACATACAATATTACTAAAGTATATGATAAATACTTCTCAGGAACTTGAGATATTGGACATTTTACTCAAATATTTTAGAATACAGCCTAAGAAATACAATTTTATGTATGAAATTTGTCAATATCAGAATATCAGAACATTATGAAGCACACTACAGGAGTATGCATTTCATCATACGTCACATACTTTTGTTACCTCCTCAAATCCCTTCCTCATATTCCTCTTGGACAAAATACACCTTCCTCTTTGGTGGTACATAAAATAATGATACTTGAAATTTGAAGGGCAAGTTACTTTAAATTTTTTGAAAACTTTCCAATTTGATAATACAATTTTATGAAAAATAAGGGGCTAAAAATTTCCATCATTTGTGAGCAAAAGAAAACAAATTCATTTTCTAAGGCTATAATATAAAATGTTAGGGAGGGAACGAAGCTTTCCTGACAAGAATCAGGGTATTCTGGTTGACTGGAGCCTAATCTGAAGCAATGCTAAAGATAACTATGGAAAACCTAAAATATACTTATTCTGGCTGATCTTTAATATATTGTATCTGTACAGATGAAACGAATTCCTAATTATTAGTCTACTTACATATTCAGAATGCATGATTTCTAAAGAAATTGATTTCAAAGTTATATAGTTTTGTTCACAACCCTATAGCAATATTACAGTGTTTGATATTATCTTATGGATACACTGAGATGATATAAATGTATATCTGCATAGTAGTCACAAAATTGTCCTAAGGATGTCTACCTGTAATTTTCCTAAACACGGCCACATCAAAATTAGTTTGAATTACTTAAGAATCTTTGTCTGAAGCTCTCAGGGAAAATATTTTTTCTTTGTTTTCCAATGTTCAGATATGGTACAAGCAAAAGTCTTCATTACTGGTACAAAGGAGTGGGCACTACAATTTTTATGTGATGACATAAAAAGTATAGATTTTTAAAACCACCTATTCAGACTGGTACATTTACTCACTCACATACCTGGATGATTCTATGATTTACTTTGAAGATTATGCACTGCTAAATTTTATTGATAGCCGTCTCTCCTGCCTACCACATATCTGGCCTGTCTCCACATTAAGGGAGTGTAGGCCAAATTCTTTCCTTCATTTACCATATAGTCTTTAACTGTAAGGCATTCTGTTAAGCAGCTCTGTAAAAGATACAGAAGTTTTAGTAAGATATACATCTTATACTCAAATGCATGTTCTCTAACATGGATTATAATACAGGAACCCAAATAACTAATACATTGCCAAGATGTCCAAGTACAATATCAGAGAAACAGAAGAAATTGAGATTACTTCTGCTGGGGTCAAAGGAGGGAGGGCCGATGGAGCTAGGATTTCAGAGTGAAGCAGGATTTGGGTATGCTGAGACTGGGGAGGGGTCAAAGTACAGGGTCTAATGTGGGAAAAAGATAAATAGCTCTGTTTTTCTAGAACTTAAGTGTACATGGAGAACAGTGTGAGTGTGTGTAAAGTCTGGAAGGAGAGATTTGGACTCAGATCATGAGAAGTTAAGAATAACATCCTAAGGAGATATCAACTTAAAAGATGTATCAATGTTTTTAGAAAAGCAAACCCAAGGTAAAAATTGTGTAAATTCACGCAATGACAGTAAAAAGTATTTAAGTATATATCATCTTTTGGCTTGTTTTCCTTCAATAGTGTTATTGTGGGTTAACTACATTGCTACTTGCTTCTAAAGGAGACACATGATAGAAGGTTCTAGGATCCAGGTAACAACAAATTATATGGTAAGACTTTCCTATGTCTCTTGTATTCATTTTGGTTAAAAAAAGAAAAAGAAAATCAACTCAAGAAAGAAAATGAGTTTAGAATGATTTAAGTCAGCGATGTTCATGCTCAGTACCAATGAATCAAATGTCAATCATGCAATGGATGCAAAGATCATGTCCAAGTATTAGGCTGAACCATACAAAACTGCCAATATTGGACTATATTTGATGTATTAAAAAGATCAGCAATTTCATGCTTTATCCTAACAGCTCTAAGTATACTGATGACAAGCTTAATCAGCACTTTGAGTCAACTTTAACCTCCCATCACATATTGGATGAGGAAAGTTAAATGAGAGATTTACTAATTGTGACACAAAGCTGTTTGCATGCTAAGTTCTGGTTTATAGGCTCAAACCAGAAAAAGAAAACTAGAAAGAAAAAGGATGAAAAAATAGAGAAGAGGAAGAACAACAAAAAGGACAGAAAGAGAAAATACGAAAGAGATCATGGGGCAGTTGTCCTCTTTAAAAGATGGAAACTGTGATTTAAAAAATTTTTATGAATAAGGAGGATGGACATAATTTTCCCCACACATACAAATAAATGCTACTTACAGAGCTAAAACACTTACTAACATAATATAGGAGATTCACATTCACTGAGTGCTTACTATGTGCGATGAGGTACTTTATATATACTTTTTCATTAAATATGTATAAGAACATTTCAATTATAAGATGAATAAGGTCTGAGGATATAATGTATAACATGGTGATCATAATGTTTAACACTATCACAAAATTGAAATTTACTAAGAGAGTAGAACTCAAATGTTCTCAAAAAAAAAAAAAAAGGTAAATTTGTGAGGTCATGGATGTGTTAACTAGATGGGGTAAACTTTCACAATGTACATGCATATCAAATCATCACACTGTACACTTTAAATATCTTGTAATTTTATTTGTCAATTATATCTTAAAAAAGCTGGGAAAATATATGAATGAAAACAACACAAGGTTGGTGCTTTCACACCCATTTCTTAAAGGTGAGATGGTTGCCTTCATTCAAGGGTATCACAGCTATCAAGGACTGAGTTAAGATCTGAAGCCAGTTCTGATGCCAAAGCCTATATTTTCCCTACTTCATCCTAATTTCTATAATGCAATGAAAGCTACTGCTGTTCAAGAAGTTTTTAAAAATTCTTAAATGCTGGTCATTTTAATTCAGAGGCCTAAGAGAAAAGATCTCATGTTGTATGATTTAAGTGTGCTGTTGCTGAGCAAGGAAAATTTAGCACAAAAAGGAACGGGGTAATCATTTTATATGCCGAGAAACACTTCAATGCACATTATATTTCAAGCAAAAAGAATTCCAAAGAAATTCAATTCAACAAACATTCGAAGTTCTACTGTGTGTCTAACATTGGGAAGAAAGATCTGTATACAGTTACAGTCCCATAATTAATTATCTGGTTAGAGACAGAGGTAAAAGTGGTGAAGGTTCACCATTAATAAATGGAACTGGAAATATTCAAATACCCACCATTTTCACATGTACAGCAGAATCTTGATTAGGCATTTCTCGGTTATCCAATCTTCTGGATTTTCCCAGGTGATGTCACAGTGAAAGAGAGAGAAAAAAAGTACAAGTGACATACATACATTTTAGTCTCTTTCTTTATGTTAATGACATACCCGGAAGGTGCTTTTGGTTTGACTGAAATACCGAGTTACTGAAGGCATTTTTTTTTTTCTTTCCTAAGAAGCTCAGCAAAGATTTTACTCTATCTCACAAAGTTTTGGGTTAAAATTGTGTATGGAGAAGTTGCAGCTCTCCTATAAGAATTTATATGGTGTTAATAAGATTTGAATAGAATTAAAGTGAAGTGTATATTTGCAAGAAAATGCTTTATTGCAAGAACACTTTATCAACATCTCTACATGTAAGGGTGAAGTTTGTGGGAAAATTATGCATTATTATTACTGAATAAGAATGTAAGGAGAAGCATAATCCACACAAGTCAAATTTATTCTTCAATTTTCTCATTTTAAAATCTTTAATTTTGTGAAATGATGTGACTAAGATCTGACTTGTGTTTGAATCTAGCATAGTGTCTGGCACAAAATAGGTATGTAATTGAATGATCATTTAAGGGTTTTGGGTGAAATTTATATGCATCTATTTGTTAAACCAAAAGTTTTAAAAATACCCTATCATTATACTAAGTTTCATTTTTGCAGTATAAATCTTAGGGAAAATTATTTATTTTTGTTCCTCAATGACTTGACTTTTTTTTTTTTTTTTTTTTTGCGGTACGCGGGCCTCTCCCTGTTGTGGCCTCTCCCGCTGCGGAGCACAGGCTCCGGACGCGCAGGTTCAGCGGCCATGGCTCACGGGCCTAGCCGCTCCGCGGCATGTGGGATCTTCCCGGACTAGGGCACGAACCCGTGTCCCCTGCATCGGCAGGCGGACTCTCAACCACTGCGCCACCAGGGAAGCCCAATGACTTTACTTTTACTTTATTCCAGGTAAGCAAAATTTTATAATAAAAGTACTGTTTAAAAAGGGTAAGTTAGTTGAGAGGGAAAAACTGACTTTTTCTTAAACTCTAGTAATAGAAGTTGAACATTAGATTTGTGTTCTTTATAATTAAAATGTGTGTAGCAGACATAAAAAAAAATTCTCAAATTCTAAAATCCATCCCCCCTTCCACTTAAATTACATATATAAAATTGGGAAATATCTTACTTAAAAAAGTATTTCCCACCCCTCTCAGAAAGGCTGTTAGTTAAGTTGATGATCTTATAACTGATGGTATCTTAGATTTGAATAAACAGTATTTCCAAATAGTAAGATACCTCCATTTTTTCACATCTGAAAAATACTGTCATCAAAACTGCCTGGCAAGTCTGTTTCTTCATTTATAGAATCCAAAGAGTAAAATATTAAATGCTTATGGCTTTTCTTCAATATTTAATATCTGAAAAGGATTTCTAGATTTCTCAGAAGGCACTATTTAAATAAAACCATTTTATTAGCTTGAAAAAAAGGAAGGAGGATGTGAAAAAGTACAGTGGAGTTTACAAAAATATCACATACTCTGAAACACTTGAAAAGCTCGAAGGAAAACAATTCAAGTGGTGAAGAATACGTTTTAATATCTGGGAATCTAAAGTCTTTTGTTACACATAGCCAAGTAGCCCAATTCCTCTCCACTCTCTGCCCCCAAGTATGGCTCTTTGTGGAGCATTCATTCATGTTTAGTAGAAAAGGAAAGAAGAAGGAAAAAAAAAAAAGCCAGTGTTAGTAGGTAAAGGAGTTAATTATCTTTCTCATGGTCTCTTCATTATTTTATTTATACAAAAGAAAACAAAGAGTGATCAGAAATCTGCTAATGGCCAACTTTAGGACGTTATTTTTAATAAGTAAACCTAATAGTTTACTAGATACTCTGCAAATTTCAATGACGATATTTCATTCTTCCTAATCCTCACTGGCAATCTGACCAGAATTTATCCTTACTCAAAGATAATCTCACATGAAGTGACACTGCAGTCCTAATAGAAAAATCACTATCATTATAGAAGTGTAAAGACTAAGGTATAAATGTCAGCATTCTGGCGCTATTCTAAGGAAGACATTGAAAATTAGGGCAGGATATTTTTAAACCAATAGGCTTGTAAACCTATACTTGGTATATAAACTTCTGGCTTACTTTGCCAGCAGTCATCTGTTGCAGATGCTTCAAGAGAAAAGTTGCTGAAAAAAACACATCAAGTGTAGAAGACATGTTCAAAAATAGAAAATATTACCCTTGAACTATGAACTCTCTACTAAGAAAGTTCTGAAGTTTTAAGTATTTGGAACCTTTATATGTGGACTGGAAAATGTGGAAACTGGAAAATAATTACTTTGTGTTCTTTCACTGTGAGGTTAAGGTCTCTACTGTAACAGTGTTCATTACAAGGAACATGTAGGACCAAGCTAAAGACTGAAGCAAGAGGTAAGAAGAACTTCACTTGCATAGCACAAACTTGATAACTGATTTTAGCTATCGTGGTATTTCATTGAGATGATTCTCTTTACACCTTGAAGTTATTTACAAATCAAAATGACTGAAAATTTCTATATCTACATGAAAAAAATTTACTTGCCTTTATACAAGTTTTAAAGTATCTATTTGAATGCAAATTGAATACTTTTAAAGGCCCACTTGACTGTCTTATGGGAAAGTGAAAAAAGATTAAATTCATTGATATTCTTAGCTTAAAAAGTTGTGATTCTGCTTTAAGCTTGATACTTTTAGAAACATTTAAATTACACAATAAATTAAGGCAATTTTGAATGGTAAACTGTATACTACTTACGTAAGAAAAGGTATGCATTACTACAGTATGGACAGTGTATCAGCAACAGTCCTAAATATCTTACTGCACATCTTCAGCAACATATATTACTTGTCCTAAGCTTGGCTTTTTAATAATGACACTTTTTTAGGGTGATTAGCACATGGAAAATCAAACTATAAGTTCCTCATTTGTATAACATTATAAAATCAATTTCTTGGGGGCATTTAAAGAATTCTCCCTAATTAGATTTTCAAGGCAGCAGTGAAAAAAAAATACACAAACTGGAAAATGAAACTTTCTCTTGATACAGAGAGAAAACAAAAATGAAACTGAATAGCAAAAGGTGGGATGGTAAGAGAAGGTGGTAGAAGAAAAGAAAATAGATTTCAAAGGCCAGTTATTTAAAAATTGGCAATTTATACCAATTTTCTTAAATAGTAAAATGTGGCTTCTCAGTCAGAATTTTGTAGATACTTATGAAAATACACAATTTCAAAGCTTAGAATTTATTCATCTATCCTCCCCATCTCCACTAACGTAATAGCTAATAGTGTTTTTCAAGGTGAGTAAACCAAGGCACATAGAAAGTAGGTAATTTATACTGATCACCCTTAGAGTACTCTGAGTTCCTCTGTCCTTGAATATGTCCTAGAACAGCACAGGTAGTAAGCAGCATCCCAAGATGCAGGGCTTGGATATAGGCTGCCAATAAAAACCAAGTAAACTACTTTACGAAATGGTCTGCTGCATTAGCTAACTATAAAAAATAAAGTAAATTCAAGTATTTAAATCTAAGTTAACTACAACATTCTAGGCTATTATGGTGATATATATGTTTGAATCTTAATTTTCAATACACAATGTGTTATAATCCTTACAGACAGTAATCCAGTTTTTATTAATTTATAAAACATACCAGTATAAACCCATTCCAAGATATCCTGGATAAGGCTTATGGGCACAAAATAAAAATTAATTATCTTTATTATTAGCCATAATAAATAGTTCCTAACCCTAGCTACACAAAGCATGTGGCTATCAGCAAAACTGAGTCACACAACTAATGAACAACAAAATTGGATCTTTTTTCCCCTTGAAAAGAGATTTCTGAGGGTACTTTGCTTTTCTTTAACATGTATGTGTGAAACAATAAGCTCTTTTTTTTAAACAATAAGCTCTTAAAATTAGATCCTACAAATTATAATTTCTGAGACTCACGACACTGCAAAGTTTTACATATTCATATCTTTGCAAACTATAAAGAAGTTTTACATTATACAGGATCATTCTGTTTTTATTTCCTTAATTTGGATGCTTAAATGCTTAAAATTTCAAAAGATACAGAATCAAATAAGAATCAGATAAAGTTAAACAAGAGAAACTCATTTTTACACGAACTGTACACACTTACCCTGAAGGTAACCGGACAAGCTACCGCAGCAAAAGAAAATTCTTCCTGTCTGAGGAGTACTAATATAGAACAAGGTGCAGCTGAGGGCGTTTCCAAAAGCCTTGGCTAATAAGCTCTATGCAAAAACAGTCTTGTGACGCATCACTACACAGTGCTTTATTATGCTCTGGGTGACAGGCTTGCTAGCTCTGAGTTAGTCACCAGTCAGTCTACAGAACATGATCAAATAAAATAATGTGGCAGTTAAGAGAACGTAAATCTGTACTAGTAGAGCACTGCCAACTTGCTCTGCAAAGAAAAAAGGAACCTCAACAGTAACACTTTGAAACACTCTCTTCCTCATGTGTTTTTTGGCTATCAGCGTACTTGTAGTATGTGTACTTTTCTGTATGAATATTATATTTCAATACAAAGTGAAAAAGAGTAGGTCGTGGTTGCCAGGGGCTGGAGGAGGGGAGAGCGGGGAGCTATTGCTCAACGTGTACAGAGTTTCAGTCTGGAAGATAAAAAGAGTTCTGGAGATGGATGGTGCTGGTGGTTTCACAACTATGTCAATGTACTTAATGCCATCGAACTGTACACTCAAAAACAGTTAAAGCGGTAAACTTTGTTATGTATGTTTCACAGTTTTAAAAAGATTAGTTCATTTAAGACATGTGAAAAAAACATGATGCATAAAAGTGTGGTCAGTAAGATGTTAACAGTCTTTATTGCAGGGCAGTGGGATTTAAAGTGACTTTTATGTTTTTCTTCATATTTTCCTACACTGTAAATTTCAACAAGACCATGCATAGATCTACTAAAAAATCTGAACACAATGAAAACTAATTTTTATGGTTAAAAAAATTGAAAACAGTTCCCTTCCTGCTGGAAATGAAAGCAAACTGTTGTGAAGAAAAATATTTTTAACCTTTAAAGAAAAATCAGTCTTGTTTTCAACCTGAGTAGTAGGATTAAATATGCTAATACCATGTGGCAGGTCCTGATACATAAGTTATGCTACGGGCTCTGGGAAGCTTTATCATGTTTATACATGTTTCTAAACATGGCTATGCTACACTTACGTAAATAAATTTTTATATCAGCCTTCTCTCTTCTACGCTCAAGAGAAATCAAACCCACAGAACATTTCAGTAATCAAACTTTGTGAAGTGGCATTCTCTATTACAAACAACACAAAAAATTTTAAAATAGCTTTTAAAAAAGGCCACAAACAAATTAACCAAACTTGGTATCCTACCAAATGTTAAAAATTGGCATTGCTATCTTAATAAGATGAGAAGATTGCCAACATAACATTTCTCTTAGAGGAAAATCTTTTATATTCTAGTAATGGAGGCTCAAGGGCAACCAGGTGATCCATTTTGAAAACACCTCTGTATTATGCATGAATGTGACGACTTAACTGTCCTTTAATATATTAATATGGTTAGCAATGATAAGAATTTTAAAGATATCTCTTTGAAACATGACTCCAGATAAATCATCTTCAACAAAAACAACAAAGAATGCTGGAGTTAGAGTTCCATAACCTTTTTGGAGGGGTATTTAGAAATACTACTAAAAGCTTTAGAAATATACATTCCCTTTGGCACACCAATTTTATGTCCTAAGGAAATAAGACAGTACACAAAGATTTAGTTGCAAGGGTGTATATTGCAGGGTTGCTTTATAATACTGGGAAACTGTAAACAGCCTAAATGCCCAGTATCTAAATGTTTATTAATACTGGAGAGGTGAATAAATTGGGGTAAACACATAAAAAATGATACAGTTCTCAAACATGATTATTCTAAATAGCTAAAATTTACTGTATGCTTACTGTGTGCCAGATACTTTTAAGCACTTGACATACCTCATCTCATTTCATCTCATCTTCATAACCCTAGAAGGTTTGTGCTGTTATTATCCTCATTTTAAAGGTGAATAAATTAAGGCTTGTAGCTGGCAAGTGGCAGAAATGGATTCAAATTCAGGTCTCTGTGACTTCAGAATCCATGCCTATAAATCACTATACAGAGCTTCCCTGGTGGCGCAGTGGTTGAGAGTCTGCCTGCTGATGCAGGGGACACGGGTTAGTGCCCCGGTCTGGGAAGATCCCACATGCCGTGGAGCGGCTGGGCCCGTGAGCCATGGCCGCTGACCCTGCGCGTCCGGAGCCTGTGCTCCGCAGCGGGAGAGGCCACAACAGTGAGAGGCCCACGTACCGCAAAAAAAAAAAAAAAAGCACTATACAGTACTGCTCTGTGAGATTAATATTTACATAAATACTGAGACATACATGATCTACTATTGAGTGAAAAGAGTTATGAGAGTATCTATAGCAAGAGTCCAATTTTGGGGGAGAAATCTTTATATAAGCACAGGAAAGTCTAAAGTAGAATACATAAGACAGTGTCAGTAATGGGATTAAGGGGCCACTTTTATTTTCTGAGCTTCATAAAATAAATGAGTTCCTTGGGGAAAAAATGGCTTGTTAAAAATGATATAGTAGTAGAACCGATCATGTCCATAATCGGAAAAGAAAGTTTAAGAAAAAAATCAGAACCAGTCAACATCATACGGATGGATTATTTTAAACAATATTTCTAAAGTAGAGACAGAAGCAAGGAATTCAGCCAGTTTACCCTAAAAACAAAACAAAATACTTTACAGCATGAAAACCAAGATGGCTAGTTTCTTATCAAGAGGGATGTCTTGGTCTCTAAGGGATAGATGACTTTGGCTTTGATAGTGCTCTGTCCAGCTACTCTAAGGAGAGTGGAGAAGAGAGGAAATATGAGCATTGTTTCCTGACCACATACAGGGGACTTCTTCGGCCTTTCAATTCCATCTAGTAGGTGGGTATATGTGGTGGGGGTGGGATTGTGTGTCTCATGGGGTGTCCCTCTATGTTTAAAAAAACGCGCATACCTTAATTTAAAAATAATGTATTACTAAAAAGTGCTAATGATCACCTGAGCCTCCAGCAAGTCAAAATCTTTTTGCAATAGTAACATTAAAGAACACTGATTACAGACCACCATAACAAATATGATAGCAATGAAAAAGCTTGAACTATTGCGGGAATTACCAAAATGTGACAAAGAGACGTGAAGTGAGCAAATGCTGTAGGAAAAATGGTCCCGATAGGCTTGCTTGATGCATGTTTGCCACAAACCTTCGATTTGTAAAAAAATGCAATATCTGCAAAGTGCAATAAAACGAGGTATGCCTGTGTAATCTAATCAGTAAAACCTTAAGAGAAAGATAATACTTCCCCCTTCATTATAGGTAAGGAATCTAATGTCTGGGAGAAGTCACTTGTTACTTACATACATGAGCTGGAAGACTTTTTTTCTTACTTGATCAGCAATATTATAAACATAACACTTACATGAGAGGGCTAAAGATGTGTATGATAAGAGTAATGTTTTGAAACTGTGCCACAGAAAAGGAACAAGGACACAAGTACTGAATGAAAGATGATGAATTTTGTTTCAAATAGCTCTAGGATCCTCTTTTTTTTTTTTTTTTGAGAGGAGACATAAAGGATCCAGGAATAAAAGAAGTCATAAAGGCCGTCTCTTTAGCAGCACAGTGGACTTTCATCTCTGGACACAATGACTGGGCCTTGTTGCCTTGGAGTTTCTTTATTTACTGTCATAGAAACAAAAATTACTCATATCACTCCTGATGCAAACTCTAAACCTGAAATTGATATGCCAAGAGCAAAGAATCATACAGGACTCAAATATTTGGCAGATTTTTCTCCCCTTATAACACTGAAACTGCCTGTCTTTATCAACGGAGAAAGGGATACTCATTTGTACTTCAGAGTAACTTGTTAAAACTTTTAGATACCGTCAATTTTCAATTAACTTGAAAAGCTAAAAATGATCACTTCATATTTTGCCATCAAAAAAGTTTCTCAAAATTTTGAAATAATGAAAAAACAAAAAAGTCCACAGAAAATCTATCAGTTTAAATCTTAATAACTTGTTAATTGATTTTGCCTTTAATCTTTGGGCAGGGAGTAAAGGGAATAAAGGTATTATATTAATTGTTATATATGAAAAAAATCATTTCATAATCCCACATAACACCTGTGGTATGTAGTTATTTCTCAATAATCCAATCTATGATTTAACTACTAACTCACAGTTAATTTACCATAATCCAATTACCATTTCTCTGTGGAATGTATTTTTAAACTTCATTCTGAACTTGCTTGACACTCTAGGAAGTTATTCCAAACCAAACAATAAAGTCATAAAAGGAAGACAATTCAGTAGGAGGTGAGATGTAATACTCTCTATAAGGACTCTTGCCAAATTTGTTCCTGCTAATTGTTGCACGATGTAAATAGAAAGACCATTTTTTTAATCATACAAAACACCTGTCTAGGCATTTGACTTCTCTCAAAACTTCTCGGAAAAAGACAACAGTCAACTAACTTTAAAAGTGTGACTGTTCAAAATAAAATTGAAACAAGGTGATATAAATGTTTATATGAATACGGTTTAAAATGTTTAAGGAGCAAAAACAGAGATGAAAACAATTAATTATTATATGTTGGGGAAATGAACAGCAAGTAAAGATTTTCTCATAAGTTTTTCTCTCATTTAAAATAATTCCAAAGACTTATCCTATTAGGTGACTGTTAGCAAAGTTGATTGCTGCATTTATGAATTTACACACATATATATAAACTGAGGAAAACCTATGGTTCTAATCTCAATACATTTCTTAAAAACTCTATGCAGGGCTTCCCTGGTGGTGCAGTGGTTAGGAATCTGCCTGCCAATGCAGGGGACACAGGTTCAAGCCCTGGTCTGGGAGGATCCCGCATGCCTTGGAGCAACTAAGCCCACATGCCACAACCGCTGAGCCTGTGCTCTAGAGCCGGAGCTCTGCAACGAGAGAGGCCACAGCAGTGGAAGGCCCATGGGCACTGCAACAAAGAGTAGTCCCTGCTTGCCCAAAGACCCAATGCAGCCAAAAATAAATAAAATAAATGTATATATTTAAAAAAATACATCTTTGTTGATATGTATACATTAAAAAAAACTAGGCAAAAATCTAGGATTGAATAACTTAATTTTCAGAAACTCAAATGAAGTTCTTGAACACAGTCTATATCTTTTTACTTTCTTATTTAAAAAGTAATAAATTCTGTAAACTCCTTTAGAGGAAATGACATTTGTGTTGCAATAAGTCAGTCAAGTTCAAGAAAATCTGATGTAAGACAGTACCATAAATGAAGGAAGTCTTTCCTAACTCTCAAATGTACTATGTTCTGATCTTTCAAGATGCTTAGCACTGAAATTATTGTTCCTGTTTTATTATATCTGGATTTCTGTGCCTGAAATGCAACAAGAAGAAAAACTTTTGTTTTAATTCTGGACTCCTTCCACATCATAAAGTTGGCATTCTATATGTTGAAAAGAAACAGTATTGTTTAGGATTGCTATTTTGATATGGGTATAATAAAAATGGTAAAAAAGTTTTATGTTATTAGTGGCTTTTATTACTGATGTGTTATATCCAGTATATCTAAAAGGAGAGTACAAAGAGAACGTACTATCCCTTCTTCTTGCTATGTTAAATAAACTCATTTAAAAAGTAATAAGGTAAGAAAACAATGAAGAAAATTACTGAGATTCAAGTTCATAAACTAATAACTTGTAGCAAAGAATTATTTGAAATTATATGGATGATAATCAGCAGTTGATAACTTGAGTTTTTAAAGTATATAAGTAGAAGAAAACACAAAATATAACCCTTTCAAAACCTCTCTGAATATTAATAAACTCAACATAGTAAACCAAAGTAATTAATTTAATCTTAGAAAAGTTTTGATAACATATAGTACATTCTATAATGGAATGTGTGACACAGAAACCAAATTTATGGTTACCAAAGGGGAAAGGGCTTGGGGGGGAGGAGTAAATTAGAAGTTTGGGATCAGCAAACTACTACATATAAAATAAACGAGGTCCTACTGTATAGCACAGGGAACTATATTCAATATCTTGTAATAAACTATAATGGAAAAGAATCTGAAAAAGAATATCTTTATCTATCTATCCATAAATAAATATATCTGAATCACTGTGCTGTACACAAGAAACTAACACAACATTGTAAATCAATTATACTTCAATAAACCAAACCAAAACCAACAATGGAATGTGTGCTCATTAGAACAGAACTCATAAAAATAAGTTTATTAGAAAATGACCTTCAAAAAGCTTTGTGGTCAGGTTTTGTACTTGTGAGCTCTTTCAAACTTTAACAGCTCCCATGCTAGATAAACTATAACACATAAAAAGAAGTTAACTACCCAATGCCATTTATGAACTAACTAGTACAAAACCCTGAAACAAATGTCTCTCAGAAAGAGACAAAAAGAGAAAAGATACCTAATTTCACTTATGAATACACATAACAAAAGTTTTAAATAATAAACCAGTGACAGGGTGGGATAGGAAGGGTGGGAGGGAGATGCAAGAGGGAGGAGATATGGGGATATATGTATATGTATAGCTGATCCACTTTGTTATAAAGCAGAAAAAAACAACAACAACCCAGTAACAAACTAAATTCAATAGTATAATAATCATCTGACATGACTGAATCAAATATATTCCAAAGATCAAGTAATAGTTATCAAAGAGAAATGATAGGATCACAGGTGATTGTATTTTCTTCTTCATACTCTTTGGTACTTTCTCAATTTTCTATAATGAATAATATCTTATACCTAGAAGAAAACAAAGATTATTTTTTAAAAGTTACATGTCCCAAAATAAAAGAAAGTGAAAGTGTGTATAATGCTACTACATCTTTAGAAGAAATGAACATGGCATATATTAAGTAATATTTATGAAGGTAAAATGAAAATTATCTGTTGGAGCAAAATCATAATGCCTTCCTATTTTTTTCTGTAGTTAGCCTTCCTCATTCTATGGCTGGGAGGGTAAACTAGTGAGTAAGTTATACAAACTATTTAATGCTATATTCTCCTCCTACTCCGGCTATCGAATGAAGTCATAATGTATAAATGAGTCATGTGCAAATCAAGGTTAGTAAAACATTCTAAAGAATTAGTCATTGGCTTAATGAGCCATTTAAAGGTTTGAAAAGGAGGGTCAATTTAGACTACTCAAAAATGGAAGTGAAACAAAAAAACTTGGAAAAATATATTTCTAACATACTCTCATGGCTGAAAGTCATTTTATAAAAGCCCTTGCAAATCAAGAAAAAGAACTCAGATGGTTCAGAAAAGAAGAAAATAAGTGACCAAGTTTTTAAAAAGTTCAACTTCAAAAGTAATAGAAATATTAATACTTTTTTAAAAAGCTATCATTTGGCAAAGATCAGGAAAAAAAAAGATATCTACTCCCAGGAAAATACAGAATTAGGTACTTAAATATACTGTTGGTGAAAATATAAATTGGTACAACCTTTTCAGAGGGTAACCTCTGGCAGCACATTCAAAAGGCTTTGATCAAGCAATTCCATTTAAACAATCATGGACACGCACAGATGCTACAAGAATGTTCACTGATCCATTATTTATCATAACAGAAAGTGAAAAGCAATCTAAATGTTCACCAATGAAGAACTTGCTAAATAATTAATGATATCCGTATATGATATAATAGCAAAGACAATATAGTCATTAAGTATAAGTTTATTATTAAGAAATAAATTAACAAGTTAAACATTGTTTTAACAAGTTAAAAACAATGTTATAGTATGGTCTCATTTTGGGAAAAATGATACTTAATAGTTATACGTACAGAAGGAGAAAGGAGTACATTTACTAAAATATGGGGTTTTTTAGGTGGTGAAAATTGCAGATTACTTTTTTTTGCTTATCTAGATTTTCTAATTTTATATCAGCATATACTATACCAGAAATAAAAAGAGAAAGAATCAAAGGGAAAATTAAGTTTAAGATAGGTAAATAATTAAAAATGGAGAAATTCCTTGTAAAAAGCTGGATCTTAATTCAGGTACTCATGAGTCCTTAATCATCAAAACTCCCCTAAAGCTAAATCAAATGATTGGAAATCCACACCTGTGGACCCCGTGAGTTAATTTTGAAATATATAATGAATCACATGATCTGTGCTTGTTCTAAGTATACTAGAGGGGACTCAAAAGTGAGTCAAACAGATACAGCTTTATCCTTTACAATAACTCATGTTTCTCATACAATTTTAGTGAAATTAAATCTCAGTAATTGTAAATGATATATGCCAAGCCTCCAAGTGTGCTACCCAGGTCAGCTGAACCATCTACAATTATGACAGCAGGCATGCAGGGATTGGGCTGGGTACTGTTTTCTAGAGTGCTAGGTACTCAGGTTAAAAACTGTTGCTCAGAATTTGGCATAATGCTGGACATTTCTCATTCTCTTTTTAACTTTAAGAAAGATATATGATAAAACTAGTCATTCAGTTTTTATCTCCAAATCTGAGGTCTCAAATGGAATACTGTTTAGAGATCATTTTTAAATGTATTACTTAAAATGAATAATATACTATATGAGAACATCATGTCTAAAATAAAGTTGGGAAAAGAATAGCTTTGTTTATTATATACACTGAATGTATATAATTTCTTTTTTAATCTTAATAACCCAGGTGGATATTAGAATAGTATACTGTTGGAATTCTCCCAAAGTGTAATTATTTAAAACAAGTGAAATGAAAAATAAAAACACAAAAACAGAACATATTCTAATATGATACCCTGAAGGAAACAGGGGGCAGGAGAGTTTTTAGGTGAATCTTCTCCACTCTAGAGAACTGGAAACTAAGGCTTACAAAAGTGAAATTTGTCCAGGGCTAAACCATTAGAATGTGGCAGTGCTGAGATCTGAACCAAGGATTTACCAACTACTAAACTCAAACATCTATTACACGACCCCATTCCCTTACAAGATTGTCTAGTGGTCAGATCACAGATTAACATAACTTGTTAAAGAAAGAAAATACTGTGTATCTTTACTAGATAAACCACAATATTTATATTATGCAGAGAAAAACAGAACAATAATTATGGATCAGTAGATATCGAGTTCCTTCTCCTGCCAAAACTAGGAACACATGACAATATCATGCATGGTACACAGTTGTGCACAAAAGACAAAATAGAATAAATTATTTAATTAGCTTAGAAAGACAAAATTTTTAAATATCAGCAACACAACACCTTACTAAAGAAGTAATTCTCATTCCCAACTGGAAGCATGCTTTACTCAAAAGCTTCAGAGAGAGCTATAATCAGACTGAATGCTGGCTCTGCTATTTATTAGCTAAGTTCCTAAGCAAGTTGATAGAAAATTACAATAACTACCAGCTGTACTGTGTTTTAATGATTAAATTAGGTAAGCATGCAGGGCACACTTGGACATAAGTAGATACCTCAATGTTTTAGTTCCTTTTCCCTGGTTACAAGATAACAAGGCAGTGCCAAATTAACCCAAATGCAAATCTGTTTCTAATTGTTTTCTAGTTCTAATGCAGTGTAGCCCCCTTTTATCTTAGGGAACTTCAGTGGGTTTCTTTTTTGTAACATTTCACTATGCTTTAAAGCTAGGTTAGGTTCTCAAACTTTTCCTATCTCCCTCTATCAAAGTGTCTCATTCCCTTAGAGAATGAGAACGCGAGAACGCTAGAACGCTAATGGTGTGACTGACAGAGAAATCAAGATAAACTGACAAACTGTTCATGGGGGAAGACTGACTGTATAATAACATGATGATTTTTTTGATGGTGTATTCGGAACCCAGACTCTGAGTGGGACATTTGAGGTAAGGTAAATGAAAGGGCTGTGCCACGACAGGGCTTCAGAGGAGATACAACAGAGGCAGGAAGGATGTTGCAGGAACCCACATCATGTTAAACCTCTGACCGTCTACTTCCACCTAATTATAAGCAGGAACTTGCCAAACAAATTAAGTAACCCTCCAATCAACTGCTAAACAACTTTGTAATCTATTAGCACCTTGAAAATGAAGAACATATGTTGAAAAAAAGTAGACAAATGGCATTTACATCTATAATGGCAGAATACTGTCATACTTGGTTTAAATTTCATAGGTTAATGGTTTTTAGGAGAGGAAAAAAATTTTCTCTCTATCCTTCTAGATTCTTGCCTGAGATCCCCCGTACTAAAAAGACAGATTAACAGAAAAAAATTTCTTCATACCTACAAGAGCTCCCACGAAGATATGAGACCCAAAGACAGCCAGGCAATTGAGGCTTACATACCATACTGAGCTAAGGAGAAAGAGGTAGGAGTCTGGGGCTTTAAAGGGGAGGAAGGCAATTCACAGAAGAGGGGAAGAGCAAACGTTTGGTAAACAAATATTTGTCCTGCTATGCAGATAAGTCTCTCAGATGAAAAATGTGATCTCTGGTAATAGCTCTCTTCCTGGTACAGGACCCCTTTCTAAATTTTTAGGCAGTTCAGGAGGAGGCAAAAAGCCTTTCCTGAGTCTGCTGAGTCTTGACTGCCTTCAGCACCAAATAATCCACATGCCAAAATGGCACATTTCGGGGTGGCATATTCTGCTCCCCTTCAGGTTTAAGAAATAGATGGTAAACATAAAAGTGCATTAATAAGGAAGGTAAATAGTTTAGAAATGTAGCACCGTGCCATAGCAGAGGGAGAAGTCTGCCACCTGCTGACAGAAAAACAGGATTGTATAATTTCCCTGATGGCTGTTTTTTTAAAGGGTGAAAACCTATCAGGAAAGGTTCATGACATTAGATTTCAAATTAGTTATTACATGAAGATATAAATTACAACCTATAATTAAAAGAAGAATAAAGATTAAAATAGGATTTCAGATTCTCTGTATTTTTTTTAATATATTTATTTATTTATTTTTGGCTGTGTTGGGTCTTTGTTGCTGTGCGCAGGTTTTCTCTAGTTGCGGCGAGCGGGGGCTACTCTTCGTTGCGGTGCGTGGGCTTCTCCTTGCAGTGGCTTCCCTTGTGGCGGAGCACGGGCTCTAGGCACATGGGCTTCAGTAGTTGTGGTGCGCAGGCTCAATAGTTGTGGCGCGCAGGCTCAATAGTTGTGGCACACGGGCTTAGCTGCTCCATGGCATGTGGGATCTTCCTGGACCAGGGCTCGAACCCGTGTCCCCTAAATTGGCAGGAGGATTCTTAACCACTGCACCACCAGGGAAGTCCCTCTGTATGCTTATTAATTTAATAATAATTATTAATATTAATAATTATTAATTTAATAATTATTTTAAAAACAAGTAAAATAGGAATATATGGAAATGATTTAACATAAATTATAGGGAACATTCAAACTGCTGTGAAAAATTAAGGATAACCCAAAACACTTGGCAAAATTATAAAATCTGTGAGGGAGGGAAAGTGATTTTCCCTCTATCCTTCTAGGTTCCTGGCTGAGACTCTGCTGTAATAAAAGACAGATTGAGAAAAACAAGTTGAATAACATATACAGTATACTTCCTGTATACATGAGAGATACGCAGGAAAACTGAGTTAACTCTCAAAATGGCCCAAGCCATCGCCTTAAATACCATCTCTAGCTAAAGACAAAAGATGCTGGGCAGGGGAAAGCCAGGTTTTCAGGCAAAGCTCAGTAAATAAGGGTACGGTTGTCACGTGGAGTTAAGACCTTTAAGAGGTCTTATATAATATATATATATTCAGTTGTTGCCCTCTTTCTGACAGAGAGAGGTAGACACCCCTACAAATGGAGATTTCCCTTATAAGTGTAAATTGTTCTTATCAAAGGGTAACTTGCTTTTCAGAGTTTCTCTTGTGTCAGCTGTTTTTTTTTAAAAAATAATCAGCCTAAAATAATCCTTAATGCCACGGAGGCATATTTTGGAGTTACAAATTCTGCTCCCTTTCAAATCCTGTAGATTTCACCTCTGCAATCCTCTTTCTGTCCTCCTCTTTGAACTGCTCCCACAGCAGTCTAGAGAGCATAGTCATTCTCTTTACTTCAGGCTTATTTTAATTCCTGCTCATCCAGAGTGGCAGGTTTGCCACCCCAAGGTGTACCTCTTTGGCATAAAGATTATTTCGAGATGATTATCTCAAAGAAACAGCAGACACAAGAGAAGCTCTGAAAACAGAGTAGAAATTACCTTTTTGTAATGGAAATTTACATTTATGAAGGACATCTCCATTTGTGTGTCTCCCTTTGTACCAGGAAGAGAAGATGAGTAAAGCACAAGAAACATATTAATGGAGAATGCACTTAAATTTGTGTATCAACCCTAGGTCAGGCTTGCCATACTCCTCTTCTGTCGCAACTCTTAACAGGCTCCCACACAGTTCTTTTGTCTTTAGCTTTAGATGGTATAATTCTAAGGCATCCAGAAGTTACTCATTTTCCCCTGGTATCGCCCATGTGTACAGGTTAATGAACTTCCGTTTGTTTTTCTCTTGTTAGTTTGTCTTGTTATGGGGTCCCCAGTGGAGAATTTAGAAAGGTGGAGGGAAAATTATTTTCTCCTCCCCTATACTTCTCTCCTCCTGGTCCTAGTAATGCTAATTCAGTGTACCTCAGCTACCAGGTTATTCATACTAAAATGCATTCCAGATCTTATTTATTTTAGAAAAACAAACTCAAAGGCTCTTTAGCAAATTAATTACAAACACCTGATAATAAAGATGCTTCTACAATGTGGTCCCAACACACTTTTTATAATGTTATTTCTTTTAACTAACCAGTTTTTAAAAATATATAAAATACATGCTCATGTTCTTTCAAACAGTATGAAACGTTAAAGGATGAAAAAGTTGAAGGCTTCCTCCACAGTCTCATTCTCCCAAGTTTGACTCTCACCAGCAACAACTATAAACAGCTTCTAATATAGTTTTTCAAGAATTTCCAATAACAAGCATATACATGTATCTCTTTTGGAACCACAACTGTCTTCCAACTTGCTATTTTCCCCCTCATTTGAGCTTCTGTTTTTTTAAAATTTTATTTTATTTATTTAGTTTTTATACAGCAGGTTCTTATTAGTCATCCATTTTATACACATCAGTATATACACGTCAGTCCCAATCGCCCAATTCATCACACCACCACCACCACCCCCCAACCGCTTTCCCCCCTTGGTGTCCATACGTTTGTTCTCTACATCTGTGTCTCTATTTCTGCCCTGCAAACTGGTTCATCTGTACCATTTTTCTAGATTCCACATATATGCATTAATATACAATATTTGTTTTTCTCTGACTTCCTTCACTCGGTATGACAATCTCTAGATCAACCCATGTCTCTACAAATGACCCAATTTCGTTCCTTTTTATGGCTGAGTAATATTCCACTGTATATATGCACCACATCTTCTTTATCTATTTGTCTGTTGATGGGCATTTAGGTTGCTTCCATGACCTGGCTATTGTAAATAGTGCTGCAATGAACATTGGGGTGCATGTGTCTTTTTGAATTATGGTTTTCTCTGGGTATATGCCCAGTAGTGGGATTGCTGGGTAATATGGTAATTCTATTTTTAGTTTTTTAAGGAGTCCATACTGTTCTTCATAGTGGCTGTATCAATTTACATTCCTACCAACAGCACAAGAGGGTTCCCTTTTCTCCACTTCCTCTCCAGCATTTGTTGTTTGTAGATTTTCTGATGATGCCTGTTCTAACTGGTGCGAGGTGATACCTCATTGTAGTTTTGATTTGCATTTCTCTAATAATTAGTGATGTTGAGCAGCTTTTCATGTGCCTCTTGGCCAACTCGTTTGAGCTTTTTAAAATGTCAACTCATGCAGATTTACTTTTTTGTTTCCAAAGCTGCACAATATTTTATTATACAAATGCACCATAATTTAACCATGCACTGTTATTTATTTAACCAATGTATACCACCTCCAGAGTAAATGAAAGTGCCCATTTTTCTACATCCTCATCACTCTGCTTTCTCTTCTTCACACAGTAATTTCTGGCAGCCCCAATTTTCACTATTTGTGAGCACAAGACTTGGAAGTCTTGTGACTTGTAAAATTTGTAATTTTGCTGAAGGCAAGTATTTGAATTGTTTACTTCAATGGTTCTCAAACTTTTGCAAGCCTCAGAATCATGGGGTGGGGTAGGGTGGGGGGGGAGCTTGTTAAATGAAGAAAGTAAAAGGATCTAAGGATATGACAGCTTTTAGCCAGAAAACAAAATTCTTGAATAAATTAAAAATATTAGTATCTGGTTCAAGGGTGGCTGTCTGTCATGTAAATGAATTCACAACAAAAGGAATAAGCAAAAAAAAATTTTGTAAAGCTAAAACTTTTTCAGGAACTATTATAGCTAATATAAAAATGCCTCACTAGATAAGAGATCACACTTTTCACTGAAGTTGAAAATGTGGTTAACTTGCTGCTTGAGGATAACACACAGGAAACATGACAAATGTGCTTTGAAAAGACAAAGTCATATGCCTGGTAGAAACATTTCCATACTTCCAAATTTGGAGATTCAAGATAACCTTGGATATTTTCTTTGCCAAAGTTAAGATTTTAATGTATTTTCCTTATTTGACAATATATTTTATTCAAATTGGACTAATCATGATTGCTACCCCTCAAATACCACCACATACATCGAACATTACCCAATGTCATCTCCTGTTCCTTTGAACTCCACAAAGCCTTCTGTTGATCTCTCTCTCAAGACATTTATATTCATTCATTCTAGAAGTACTGTTAGGACTTTAGCTTTTAAGCTAGTTGTGACATATTTGGGAGATTAGCTTCTAAATCTCATTAGCATGTATGATGGCAGTGGTCATGTGCAGGAGTTGTTTAAGATCTAGATATTTCAGGTGTGAATGAATAAATTTTTACTCTTGGGGTGGACAGAAGATCAAAGCTATTCAGAATTTGTATTCTCTACTGCTGTATTACCAAATACTTGGAATAGTTGGAATGCTCTATTTTTCTACCAGCCTACTGACCACTGGTAATATTATATTATATACAGGTGTTTTCATTTGATTAAATATTGAATATTTACTGAATAGTCAATGATATGAAAAAAGAATGGGCACTGTGCTGTGGTATGGTAGACCGGTAATTACCTAATACACACCCTCCTCTTCTTCTTACTAATAGAATCTCAATTTTGTCAGAGGGTGGCAAGTTGCTCAATCAAAAAAAAAAAAAAATTCCTCATCTTCACTTACAGTTAGGATGACCGTACGATACTGTTCCCTCCAGTGACATGCAAGAAGAAAGTTTTGCTTATTAAATAAGTATTCTCCTCCCTGCCTCCTCCTTTCTGCTGCCTGGAAGATGGAGATGTTGGCCAGGACTACAACAGCCATCTTGTGACCATGAGAAAAGCCAAGGACATTTCAAAGACCTCTTCATATCCTTGTACCCTCTAATTAACACCAGCAACTGCCTATTTTTTGGACTTCTCGTTACAATAAAAAAATAAAACCTGAACTGTTTAATAAAGCCACTGATTTGGGGTCTCTGTTTCTCTTAGTCAAGTACAATTAATAAAAAAGGGTGACAAAGAACTATGCACCAATCCAGACTCTTCAAGAATATACATTACAGTAAACAATATAAGAGTACATAAATTGCTAAATTATGAGAAATCATCAGGAAATGCCACAGGAGTTCAGGGAATATGCTTCACAGAACAAATCAAGAACTCAAAACAGGTGCTAAAAGGTCATAAATTTCTGTACTGATATAAATTAGATGAAAGTTGAGTTATAGAAATATTTTAAAAGCCTATGTGATAGTGCTGATCCACTAAAGCAGCTGTTTGAATCTTGGTTCCCCCCCCTCCCTTTTCTAAATATATCTAAATATAGACTCAATAGTCGGCTTTCCACTTAGAATAGTACCCAGAAAACGTTTGATATTATCTTTAGAAGAAAGGAAGAAGTTTTTGTTAGAAGTTTATCTCCAGGAAGGAAACACACTGAAGTTTCAAAAACAGCACCAGCTATTTAAGGAATAACTCCTGATGTTCACAAGGAAGCCATAAGTACTTGAGATGTGTTTAAATTAAAAATGACAATTTTAACTGGTTGGGGAACTTCCAGTGACAGTTCCATCCCTCCTATTCCTGCTGTCCAAATAATTTCCACCCTCTTTGTTGCTCTTTAGGGAATAGTGTTGAGACTATACATTTGTTCTGGTTTTGTGCTTCCATTTTATTTCATTTGTTAGATACTTCCACCTTGGGAGAATTCCCCACCCCTAAATTTATAGAGATATAACTCTATAAATATACATAAGTTGTATTTATACAATATATACATATACATATGTCACTGTATAAATTTAAGGTATACAGCATAATGATTTTACATACATATATTGTGAAATGATTTCTGCAGTAAGTTTACTTAGCATCCATCATCTCATATAGATACAATAAGAAAGCCAAAAAAAAAAGTCTCTGTTTGTGATGAGAACTTTTAGGATTTAATCTCTTAGCAGCCTTCCTATATATCCTACAGCAGTATTAGCTATAGTCATTACGTTGTACATTATAACCCTAGTACTTATTTATCTTATAACTAAGTTTGTACCTTTAATAAAGGATATGAGAAGAACTGAATAAGATTAAACCATCTCATCTTTTTTTGTCATTAGTTTTCTATTGGAGAAAAATAAGTAATCTGCTGGTAAAAAGTAAAACCAGAATATATTCTGGTAATACAAAAGAAACAAAAAAGAAAACAGTTGATATATAAAAATTGGAAAGAGGTGCCATTTAGTAGGAGAAATTAAGTCAACTGGACAGAAGTAAAGAACAAAGTAAGTAGAGACAGTGCAGGGCTGAAAATAAGACATAATGTAAATTAAAATATGCAGAAATAAGTGGATGCTATAAATCAGTGAGTAGTACAGTCGGCCATTCATATCGGTCAGTTCCACATCAGCGATTCAACCAACAAAGGACTGAAAATATGTGGGGGAAAAAATTCCAGAAAGTTCCAAAAAGCAAAACTTGAATTTGCTGCTTACTGGCAACAATTTACATAGCACTTACATTGTATTTACAACTATTTACATACCATTTACATTGTATTAGGTATTAGAGATAATCTAGAGATGATTTAAAGTATACAGGAGGTTGTGTATAGGTTATAAGTAAATACTACAGCATTTTATAAAAGGGTCTTGAGCATCCTTGGACTTTGGTATCCAAGCGGGTCCTGGAACCAATCCCCCATGGATAGCGAGGGGCTACTATTCACTCTTAGAGAGAGGGATGTTCCTTATTCCTTTAAAAAGGCATCTGTCCACCTGTGTTCTCTATCCCCTACCTTCCTATCTCCTCTAGAACTCAGCTTGATTTTCCCTCTCCCCCTCTCTCATTTTTTTTGGCCAAGCTGTGGGGCTTGGGAGATCTTATTTCCCCAACCAGGTACTGAACCTAGACCATGGCAGCCGAGTGCTAACCACTGGACCACCAGGGAACTCCCTTCCTCCTCTCTCACTTCTTTAAGCACTCGTTTTTCACTGCCATCCTGCCTGCCAACATGGTCACGTGCCAACCATTCAGAACCAAAACCAAACCAAACGTACACTGACAGCACAAGTATTTTTGTACTCAACAATCACTTTCTGGTCTTCTTCACTCCATTGTTCTTCTAGTGGCTGTCCAACCCACAAGGCTTTCAGTTAATTTTTGATCTGTGCAGACTGACACTTCTGCCTCTGCCCCTTCTTTTGGAAACATGTCCTGTTACCCCATCTCTGAGATCTCTGTTTTCTTTACTGAACATCCACTATATGTCAGTATTCTCAAGTTTTCTTTTTTCATTTTGCTGCAAAGTTATGGGTGAGAAATTATTATCATTTCCACTATTTACTGCCAAGAGGCTAGACACTTGAGAAAGTAGTTTCTAGTCCCAGTTTATCTTCGCAACTCCAGCACTACATTTTCAGTTGCTGTTGCTAATAATAACAGGTAATGTATATACTATATATTACTATGGGCCAATATATGGCAACAAATGCTTTTCTAAGCATTTTACTTATTTTAACTATTTTATGGACATTTCTACTTGGCTAAACAGGACAAAGTGAACTTATTGTTCTACATTGTCCCTGCCTCCTCTTTCTTTCCCCCTTTCTATCTTGGCTAATAATGTAGCCAGTATCACCATTTAGCTTGTAATCCCCCCCACCCCTGTGATTAATCTCTTTATTTAATGATCATAAATAATGATAAGCTCACAAATGATAGCAATTACGTCCACTGTGTTATTTCATGTAATCTTCACAACTATCCCATGAAATAGGTAGTATTATCATCTTCCAATTAATAGATGAAGAAACAGACTCAGAGGAGTTAAATAACTTGCCCAAGATCACACAGCTTGATAAATGAGAAAGCCTACATTCAAAGCTAGGTTTGTATGAGTCCAGAGTTTGTAGTGCCACTAAGTCCTGCTGATTTTACCTCTGAAATGTTTATCCTCTGATCGCTCGTCTCCTAGTCTAGACCCTAATCATCTTTCACAATGAATACTGCCAACAACCTCCTAAATTATTTCCTTCTTTCCAGGCTCTCCGCTTTCACCCTATCTTGTCTAAGTGATCTGTATAAAATATAGTTTTGAACATGCAACTATCCTGTTTAAAAACCTTTCATGGCCCCCTATAGGCAAAGCCTTTAGAATGGCTTTACAAGATTCCTTTACAATTTGGCCTCTTTGCCCACATTCCCCATCTCTTCCTTCCAAATACACATCTGTGGCTTCCTGGTGTCACAGTAGTTAAGAATCCCCCTACCGGGCTTCCCTGGTGGTGCAGTGGTTAAGAATCCGCCTGCCAATGCAGGGGACCAGTGTTCGTGCCCCGGTCCGGGAAGATCCCACATGTCGTGGAGTGGCTAGGCCCATGAGCCACAACTACTGAGCCTGCACGTCTGGAGCCTGTGTTCCGCAATGGGAGAGGCCACGACAGTGAGAGGCCCGCGCACCGCGATGAAGAGTGGCCCCTGCTCTCTGCAACTGGAGAAAGCCCTCGCACAGAAACGAAGACCCAACACAGCCAAAAATAAATATAAAATAAATAAATTTAAGAATCCGCCTACCAATGCAGGGGACAGGGGCTCGATCCCTGGTCCAGGAAGATCCCACATGCTGCGGAGCAACTAAGCCTGTGCGCCACAACTACTGAGTCTGTGTCCTAGAGCTTGCGAGCCACAACTACTGAGCCCCCGTGCCACAACTACTGAAGCCCACCCTCCCTAGAGCCCATGCTCCGCAACAAGAGAAGCCACCACAATGAGAAGCCTGGGCACCACAACCAAGAGTAGCCCCTGCTCACCGCAACTAGAGAAAGCCCGCGCGCAGCAACGAAGATCCAACGCAGCCAAAAATAAATAAATTAAAAAACAAAAACAAATACACATCTGTATATGATGCTGTAGCCACAAGACTACTTGTCCCTATGCCTGAATTAATATAACATTATGTATATATAAAGATTGACTGATTTCTATACTACAAACAATGGGCCTTAATTATTTTCACAAAGATGGCAAACTGTTCTTATAATGGCTTCATTGTGGATTTTGTGAAAGCATTGATTTTTACCTTTACCAAGTTTCGAGGAGAAGTGATAGACTAATCCACAGTCTAAGTACATACAAGAAGGTATGGCAATGTGGGTTTTTTCCCCACATTTGTATTATACATTTTTGGTTTGGAACAAAAGGAAGCCACTAAAGTTTTCTATGCAGGACAGCAACATAAACAAAATGAAATTTTTGAGATGAAAACATTTGCTGCTATGAGTACAGAGATGGAGAAAGACTATGTAATAATAATCTAAGACTAATTTAACCCTACCGATAAACAAAACTATTGGCATATGAGATATGTGGGAATTAACATTTTTTTTTTTTTACTTTTAATTATGGAAAAATATTTCTGTATTCAACCTAGGGCCAATAGCAAACAACGGGACAAAAAGTTTCTTTGATCAATTAGAACATATGATTGGGCTAAGTATTCTAACATGAACCTAAAATGATATTATTTAGTACAGCGGTAAACTGTCAACTGACTTTTCAAAAATACTTGACCCCAGAAGTTCACGCGTGTAGTACCTCATCCGGAGTATACACGGGATTCTTCACTCCAGGAAGTATATTAGAATGCAACTCACTGAGAAAACTGTCTTGACGAGTGGGCTCTAATTAAAAAACAAAAACCTAAAAACATCCCCAACTTTGGAGAAAATATTGCTTATAATGTACCTCAAGAGGAATTCTTCAAACACTGTCTTACAATAAAATTGGAAACAAATTTCTAAAACGTTATGTAAGAGGCTTGCGGGGAAAAAATGAACACGAAGGTACATCCCGGCAGTTTGAGACAAGAAGGAATAACATTCAAATACAAAATAAACTACTTTGAACTCCAGCTGGGTTAACTGGCATTCCTTTAATTAACCACTGAGAAGTTACACCTTGTCATAATCGAACTCATCCTACCCACGATGCAAAAAAAAAAACCCTCATCAGAATGGGATTGTTGCAACAGTTTGACGCGGGATGAGGGAAGGAGAAATCTGCCCAGAAACGTCCATTTATTTCTCGATAAAACGGGTTTTTGCAGCGGGAGGCAGCTTGTTTCCGAATCACCTATTTTGCTGCCTTTTTGTTTCAAATGGAGACATAACAAAGCCCATGGGAAGCCGAGCGCCACCGTCGAAGGTCCAAACCAGGTCACCTGGCCGCGGGGTGGCCGCACGCGGGGCGAACGGCTCCCCTGTGGGCCCCTCTCATTCCAGCAGCGGTCGGCATGTGAAGGCGAGGCCGGCCGGACCACCCGCGGCCCCCTAAGCGCTCCGTAGCGACGAGCCCCCATACTCACCATCTCGATGATCTTGGTCTTCCGGCCCGTCTTTCTCTTCAAGGTGAAAATGTACTGGGCCAACACCGCCCCCGCCACGACGGCGCACACGCTGGCGCTCGCTACCGCGCCCACCCTCGCCACCGCGGATCGGTCCATGGACGGGACCTCCCGCGCCTCGCGTTCCAAGAAAAGAGGTCGCTAGGTGGCTGCGGGCCTCGGAAACGCCAGCCAGTGAAGAAGCCCCGACGCCCCGCCCTGCTTGCATGAGCCCCGCCCCCAGGAAAGCCCCACCCACGAGCGCCTAGCGGCGGGAAGCCGGAGCGAGGAGGAGGGACTAGCCTGCGTGGGCGGCGAAGGTGGGGAAGCGGATCTTCTCAGAACCTGGGTCCGAGAGACTGAGGACAGAAAAGGGGACTTGGAATTAATTCTCTCTCTCTCTCTGCTAATGAGGACCAGGCAGTGGTTCATTCCAGCCCCGCCCAGTAGAAATCTGATTCTAACCATCACTCAGAAAATATCCTCTGCCTTCCACCCGCCTCTGACGCTCAGGACTACAACCCCCAGAAGGCATCCGGGCTCAGCTATCTGACTTGCGCAGTAGCTTGGCTGTAAAGTGCTGTGACAGACTGCAGGGTGCAGCTAAGAAAACAAGGGAGTAAAAAGGTGACCTACAGAATGTGAGAAAATATTTGCAAACCGTTTATCTGATAAGGGGTTAGTATCCAGATTGTTAAAAAATTATGTCAATAACAAAAAACAACCCTATTAAAAAATAGGCAAAAGCCTCAAATAGACAATTGGTCAAGAAGCTTACGAAAAGATACTCGGTATCACAAATCAGGAAAATGCGAATCAAACCCACAGTGACATATCACCTCACACAAGTTAGGACAACCATTGTCAAAAAAACAAAATTAAAAGTGTTGGTGAGGATGTGGAGAATTGGAACCCTATCCGCTGCTAAACTATGTGCCTATATACTACTGTATTGTACCTTTAAAAATTGTTATGTTGGTAAATTTTACGTTATGCGTTTTATGCCACACACATAAAAACTTGCTATGACAACACAACAAAGGTGGCTTGAAGTTAGGCTGGAACAAGTAGGTGTTCGTCCTTTTTCTCCTACATCTCAGTCAGTCATCACCTCTTCCATCATTTTCTCTTTGTGAGTAGCAGGACTTGTTTTCACCTTCCTGGTCTCTTTCAAGGGACGGATGCAGTTTCCTCTGCTTTTCTCTGGGGATGACAGGAAGGGGATGCAGTGGAACTACTTGTGGGGGGGAAATCACGCCAACTCTGTGATGCTACTTGGTGAGGTGCTCTCTTTGCCCAGGACATGGAAGAAGTTGGAGCAGGAGAATAAGAGGGAGCAGTAAGGGTTGTTTTCTCTGCATCCTCTGCTCTTGCTCTAGTTATTCCAGCCCAGGGACCCTGGCAGGTGTTCTGCTTAAAGGGAAATTTGTGGAGAGTTCGTAGAAAGGTGGGATAGAGCTCACCTGAGCAGGCATCTGGTAAGAAAACAAGTCTGGAATTAACCACTGGGTGCATGAATGCCTTTTGCAGAACTGGGAAACACATGGTGGCTAATATCAGTCCATATATTTGGTTTCTCTCTTGTTGTTTTTAACTTTTTAAGTATGTAAATCTTTGTTTTTCAGTAAATTATTGTCTACAGTGATAGATGATGCCACTTGGGACAGCAGGAACCATGGGAAAAAGATGCAGGAATTTGATGTAAATTTATGAATTTTGCTATGCATGACCTTACACTTCACTCTGATAGGATAATTGGCTTGGCCTTGGTTTGAAGTAGTTAAGTAGTGTTCTTGTGAGGAAGAGCCATTTGTTGGATGTGGGTTTAAGATCTCCTCACACTAACACTCCTGTTAAAAATTAAAACAACGGAAAGCAAAACTAAAAATGCACCACTGACACCTGCTCTCTCATTTCTTTGGATATTAAGTTGTGGGATGGTGACAGCATACAAGAAACTAAAGAGCAGGAAGAAAGCAGGCAGAAGCTAGCTTCTGCCATTAGCTGTGCTTAGAGGAATAATGTCATATCTCTAGGCTTTGCTTTCTCATCCTGCAAAAGGAAAAAACCAAATGATTTTGGACACCTCTTAGCTATTAAAGCTCTTTGATTAGAAAGTAATGGTCTTTTTCATGCCCTGGAACTTGGCAGAGGTCCTAGGAAAAAGAAGAGGGAAGTCCTGCTATAAAGAAACATCCACCTAAGGCAATCAAGTGTCACTTCAACCAGTGCTTCTCAAATGTTGGGGTGAATGTGAACCACCTGGGGATGTTGTTTGGGGTGAGGCCAAGATTCCACATTTCTAACAAGCTCTTGGGTGTTGCTGATGCTCGTCATCTGGGCACTACACTTTCAGTAGCAAGGAACTAAGTTGTGATTGGGGGGCTTTAAGAGACTTTAAGGAGCTCACAAATGGAGGGAGGGGTGGCTAAAGAGAATTGATAGAACAGGAGAAACAAGAAGGAATTAAAGTTTGCCAATGTTATTTTGTCAACAGAAATAGCTCTTCAGTTTTATGGCTTTTTTTTTTTTTCGGTACTGGGCCTCTCACTGTTGCAGCCTCTCCCGCTGCGGAGCACAGGCTCCAGACGCACAGGCTCAGCGGCCATGGCTCATGGGCCCAGCCGCTCCGCGGCATGTAGGATCTTCCCAGACTGGGGCACGAACCTGCGTCCCCTGCATCGGCAGGCGGACTCTCAACCACTGCGCCACCAGGGAAGCCCAAGTTTTATGTTTGAAGTCCATGGGAAATTACAGTTTGATATAGACAATGTTGGAAAGTTAGTTTTGCTTAATGGAGACATTTTTCTCTTCATTCTAGCCACTTGACAGAATTTTTTCACTAACGAAGGTGTTCAAGGCCTTTGTCACATTACAGCTATTTTTACCTGATACAATTACTTCTTGTTTGAAGTTATTTAAATTCAAACAGAAGCCATGTCTCTTATCTAAGCATTTTGATTTTGTATCTATCATTCAATAGCCTTGAATGAAGAAGAAAAATTCTCTTGCACCACTGCTTGGGTGTTTTATATGTTCTCTAGGCAGGGCGCATGAGGTTTTCTCTTCTGTCTGCATGAGCGGACAGTAAGACCTCTTCAGATTTTGGGCAGATCTTCCCTTCCTATTTTATCTCCTTGAGACTCTTTTTGAACTGGCTCCTGCAGACTGTGTGCAAAGGATCACTTACTTGTTGGTTAGCCTATTGATTTCTGTCCTTGGCTGTGACTCCAAATGGAGCTTGTGCCCCCAAGTCTTCATTATTTATGGTGGATCAGCAGCATTTGATATAGCTGGTTACTCCCTGTTTCTAGATACACTTTAAAAAAAAATAGGTCACAATGGTATTATATTTATTTTGTATTATTATTATTATTTTTTGGCCGCACCACTTGCGGGATCTTAGTTTCCTGACCAGGGATTGAACCTGTGCCCTCGGCAGTGAAAGTGCAAAGTCCTAACCACTGGACTGCTAGGGAATTCCCTAGATACACTTTTTTTCCCCACTTCCTTCCAGATAACATTCCTGGTTTTCCTTTGATCTCCTTAGATGCCCCTGTTCAGTATTCTGGTGACTCCTCTTCTCCCTGACCTCTACAGCACCCTAGAGCCCAGTCCTTTTGCCTCTTCATTTCTCTATACCTCAGTCACTAAGAGATCTCCTTCTGTTTTTATGACTTTAAGTATCATGTATATTCTGATTACTCTCTTTCCCAGAGCTGCATCCTGCACAGGTATATCCGATTTTTTATTTGGAACCTCCACTGAGATGTCTAATTGACATCTACACTTAACGTGTACAAAGCTGAACTCATTATACCTTCCTTCCTAACTTCTGCTACTCACTGTATTCTCCGTCTCAATAATAGAATTTCATCTGTACAGTTACTCGAGTCAAAACTTTGGAGTCATCCTTGACCTCTCTCTCAAACACACCATCTGGATCCAAAATACATCCAGAATCAGACAACTTCTCACCTCCACTTTGACCATTTTGGTCTATTCTACCATCATCTCTCGACTGGATTACTGCAGTAGCCTTCTAAAAAAATTTCCCTCCAAAATCTATCCATGCTCCTTCACAGTCTGTTCCATACATGGTATCCATAGTGATCCTTTGCACAGTACATCAAATCATATCACCCCTTTGCTCAAAACCCTCCAATGGTTCCCCACTCCACTCATAGTAAAAGCTAAAGTCCTCACAATGGGCTGTAAGTATATGTATTCCTATAGTCTCCTTTATCTTCTTTTAATATTTGCTCAAAAGTTACTTTCTCAGTGATCATTACCCTGGCCACACTATATGTAATTTCAGTCCTTCCAGCTCGGGCAATTCTGATCCCCATCACTCTTACCATAGCACTTACTGTCTCTAACAGACTGACAGACTAGTATAGAATTCATTCATTATGTTTATTGTGTCTCTCTTCCTGATACAATAACCTCCTTAACGGCAGAGATTTTTGTTTTCTGATGTATTTTTGGCTTTAGAACTGTACCTAGAAACAAATTATATCATATGTGAAAATAAGGATAAATCTGGAAGACAGTATGCTAAGTGAAATATGCCAGCTTCAAAGAAGAACAAATACTGCATGATTTCACTTAAATGAGGTGTCAAAAACGGACAAACTCATAGAAAGAAACAGAATAGAATGTGGTTACTAGGGTCCAGGGGACAGAGACATGGGGAGTTGCTGTGCAACAGCTATAAAATTTTAGTTATGCAGGATGAATAAGTTCTACAGATTTGCTGTGCCACATGTGTCTATAATTAATAATACTGTATTGTATACTTTAAAAAATTTAGAGGATAGATCTCATGTTAAGTGTCCTTATTACACACACATTAAAAAAAAAGTGGCTGTACTGGGCTTCCCTGGTGGCGCAGTGGTTGAGAGTCCACCTGCCGATGCAGGGGACACGGGTTCGTGCCCCGGTCTGGGAGGATCCCACATGCCACGGAGCGGCTGGGACCCGTGAGCCATGGACGCTGAGCCTCTGCTCCGCAGCGGGAGAGGCCACAACGGTGAGAGGCCCACGTACCGCAAAAAAAAAAAAAAAAAAAAGTACCAAATTACATTCCCATTAACAGTGTACAAGGGCTCCCTTACCTCCACATCCTCAACATTTCTTATTTGTGGTCTTTTTGAAGATAGCCATTCTGATAGTTGTGAGGTGATATCTCATTGTGGTTTTTTTTTTTGCGGTACACGGGCCTCTCACCGTTGCGGCCTCTCCCGTTGCGGAGCACAGGCTCCGGACGCGCAGGCTCAGTGGCCATGGCTCACGGGCCCAGCCGCTCTGCAGCGTCCTCCCGGATTGGTGCACGAACCCGTGTCCC
Organism: Aethalodelphis obliquidens; assembly: GCF_003676395.1. NCBI lineage: Eukaryota > Metazoa > Chordata > Mammalia > Artiodactyla > Delphinidae > Aethalodelphis > Aethalodelphis obliquidens. Next base: position 43,704,345 of record NW_020837949.1, on the reverse strand, counting down.
CTGTATCGGCAGGCAGACTCTCAACCACTGCACCACCAGGGAAGCCCTCATTGTGTTTTTGATTGCATTTCTCCGATGATTAATGATTTGAGCATCTTTTCATGTGCCTGTTGGCCATCTGTATGCCTTCTTTGGAAAAATGTCTATTCAGGTCTTCTGACAATTTTTTAATCGGGTTGTTTTTCTTTATAAATTAATTAATTTATTTTTGGCTGCATTGGGTCTTCATTGCTGTGCGCAGGCTTCTCATTGCGGTGGCTTCTCTTGTTGTGGAGCACAGGCTCTAGGAGCACGGGCTTCAGTAGTTGCAGCACACACGGGCTCAGTAGTTGTGGCTCGCGGGCTCTAGAGCACAGGCTCCATAGTTTAGGTGCACAGGCTTAGTTGCTCTGCGGCGTGTGCGATCTTCCCAGACCAGGGATCGAATCCATGTCCCCTGCACTGGCAGGCAGATTGTTAACCACAGCACCATCAGGAAGTCCTGGGTTTTTTTTTTTTGGGGGGGGGGGTTGTTTGTTTTATTGATGTTGAGTTTTATGAGCTGTTTATATATTTTGGATATTAACCCCTTATTGGTCATAGCACTTGCAAATATTTTCTCCCATTCAGTAGGTTGTCTTTTCATTTTGTCAATGGTTTCCTTTGCTGTGCAAATGCTTTTAAGTTTAATTAGGTCCCACTTGTTTATTTTGGATTTTGTTTCTTTTGCCTTAGGAGACAGATCCAAAAAAACATTGCTATGATTTATGTCAAAAGTGTTCCACTTACATTTTCTTCTAGGAGTTTTATGGTTTCCAGTCTTACATTTAGGTCTTTACTGCATTGTGAGCTTATTTTTGTATATGGTGGTAGAAAATGTTCTAATTTCATTTTTTTTACATGTAGCTGCCCAGTTTTCCCAGCATCACTTATTGAAGAGACTGTCTTTTCTTCATTGTATATTCTTGCCTCCTTTATCATAGACTGACCATAGATGCGTGGGTTTATTTCTGGGCTCTCTATTCTGTTCCATTGATTTATGTATCTGTTTTTGTGCCAGTACCATACTGTTTTGATTACTGTAGCTCTGTAGTATAGTCTGAAGTCAGGGAGCATGATACTTCTAGCTCTCTTCTTCTTCCTCAAGACTGTTTTGGCTATGTGGGGTCTTTTGCATTTCCATACAAATTTTTAAATTATTTATTCTATTTCTGTAAAAAATTCCATTGATATTTTGATAGGGATTGCATTGAATCTGTAGATTGCCTTGGGTAGTATGGTCATTTTAACAATATTAATTCTTCCAATCCATGAACATGGTATGTATTTCTATCTGTTTGTGTTGTCTTCAACTTCCTTCATCAGTGTCTTCTACTTTTCCAAGTACAGGTCTTTTACCTCCTTAGGTAGGTTTATTCCTAGGTATTTTATTCTTTTTGATGCAATTGTAAATGGGATTGTTTCCTTAATTTCTCTTTCAGATAGTTCCTTGTTAGTGTATAGAAAAGCAACAGGTTTCTGTATTTTGGTATCCTTCAACTTTACTGAATTCATTGATGATTTTTGGTGGCACCTTTAGGATTTTCTATGTGTAGTATCATGTCATCTGCAAACAATGAAGTTTTACTTCTTCCCCTCCAATTTGGATTCCTTTTCTTTCCTTTTTTTTTCTTGTCTGACTGCTGTGGCTAGGAATTCCAATACTATGCTGAATAAAAGTGGTGAGAGTGGGCATCTTTGTCTTGTTCCTGATCTTAGAGGAAATACTTTTAGCTTTTCACCACTGAGTATGATGTTAGCTGTGGGCTTATAATATATGGCCTTTATTATGTTGCAGTATGTTCCTTCTATACAAAATTTCTGGAGACTTTTTTTTTATCATAAATGGATGTTGAATTTTGTCAAAAGCTTTTGAGATGATCATGTGTTTTTTTATTCTTCATTTGTTAATGTGGTTATCACATTGATTGATTTGTGGATATTGAAAAAATCCTTGCACCCCTGTGTAAATCTCACTTTATCCTTTTAGATTCATTAAAAGATATATGATCCTTTTAATGTATTGTTGGATTTGGTTTGCTAATATTTTGTTGAGAATTTCAACAATGTTTCATCTATGTTCATCATGATATTGGCCTGTAATTTTCTTTTTTGTATGACATCTTTGTCTAGTTTTGTTATCAGAGTGATGCTGGCCTCACATATTGAGTTTGGAAGCATTCCTTCCTCTGCAATTTTTTTGGAATAGTTTGAGAATGATATGCATTAAATCTTCTCTAAATATTTGGTAGAATTCACCTATGAAGCCACCTAGTCCTGGATGTTTTTTGGGGGAGTTTTTTTTTTTTTTAAATTACTATTCAATTTAATTACTGGTAATTAATCTGTTCATATTTTCTATTTCTTCCTGGTTCAGTCTTGGGGGATTGTACATTTCTAGGACTTTGTCCATTTCTTCCAGATTGTCCATTTTATTGGCATAGAGTTGTTTGTACTAATCTCTTATGATCCTTTGTATTTCTGTGGTTTGGTTGTAACTTCTCCTTTTTTTTTTTTAAATTTATTTATTTACTTTTAGCTGTGTTGGGTCTTCATTTCTGTGCGAGGGCTTTCTCTAGTTGTGGCAAGCAGGGTCCACTCTTCATCGCGGTGCACGGGCCTCTCACTATCGCGGCCTCTCGTTGCGGAGCACAGGCTCCAGATGCGCAGGCTCAGTAGTTGTGGCTCACGGGCCTAGTTGCTCCGCGGCATGTGGGATCTTCCCAAACCAGGGCTCGAACCCATGTCCCCTGCATTAGCAGGCAGATTCTCAACCACTGCGCCGCCAGGGAAGCCCGTAACTTCTTTTTCATTTCTGATTTTATTGATTTGGGCCCTCTCTCTTTTTTTTGTGATGAGTCTGGCTAAAGATTTATCAATTTCATTTATCTTTTCAAAGCACCAGCTCTTAGTTTCATTGATCTTTTCTACTTTTTTTTTGTCTCTATTTCGTTTATTTCTGCTTTGACCTTTATCATTTCTTTCCTTCTACTAACTGGGTTTTGTTTGTTCTTTTTCTAGTTTCTTTAGGTGTAGGCAAGGATGTGGAGAAAAGGGTACCTCTGTATACTCTTGGTGGAAATGTAAATAGATGTAGCTGCTGTGGAAAACAGTATGGAGGTTCCTTAAGAAAATAAAACTAGAACTACTATATGATCCGGCAATTCCACTACTGAGTATATATCTGAAGAAATCAAAAACACGAATTCAAAAAGATACAGGCACCCCAACATTCATAGCAGCATTATTTACAATAGCCAAGATAGGGAAGCAATCCAGGTGTCCATCAACATTGACATTTGCAACAACATGTGAGGATTTGGAGGGTACTAATGCTTAGTGAAATAAGTCAGACACAGAAAAATACTGTATGATATCACTTATATGAGGAATCTAAAAAATAAAAAAAAGCTAGTAACTATAACAACAACAACAGAAGGTGGTAGAGTGTGTGTAGCTACAGCATTTAATATATTTCCAAATGTGTATGTGTCGACTGCTTTGTATTTTAAGCCCTCATGACCAAGATCCTGAATTTAAAAAGTTTCTACACATACATACACAAAGAATTGTACCTGGCACATAGCAGGTGTTCAATAAATATTTGTTGACTGAATGAAGAAAGCATATTGGTACATTTTAGCATATGCCAGGAATTGGGTCTGGATGGATGGATGAAAGGTAGGGATCATAATTCCCCTTCATCTTTCTTTTGAATACAAATTACCATTGTAGTCTTTTATGGGTTAGAGAATTAGTTTCTTGTATCTGAAAGAAACCAATAGTAACTCAATAGTACACTAAAAATAACCTGATGGAATATGGATGCAGATTTAAGTAGGATCAAAAGGCATGTGGGCTTAAATTTTCATCTCATTTACTTTTTTTTTAAACTTCAGTTCACTTCTGCCTTGCCTTATTTACTTTAACTAATGGCTCTCAATTTATTATTATTTTTATATCTACTCTTGCTACTGTCATGGAGTACATTTGAACTGGCAGCTTGGTTGCCACAAGATTCTGAAACCTTGTTTGGAAACTTGTTCCACTTTGAAGCTATACTAAAAAGCCTAGGTGATTTGAAGAAGGTCCAGGAAAACTATGAGAATATCTACATTGATTCTGGGTCTTCAGAGCATTCAGAGTGACTAGGTGGTATTTCAGGCTGGGAAGCTGGGGAACATTCTGATCTGGGCTGCAAGAGAATGATGTATCTTTGGTTGTCCAATAGTATGGCATATTATAGTATTCCTATGCTTCTGGAGTACATAAATGAGAATATATGTCATTTATTAAATACTGTAACTTCCCTCTCAAATGAAACAAAAGCAATAAAAGTACAATAAAAGGGTTTATTGCATTTAAGTCTGGCTGCCAGATTTGAAGTGTAATCATAGGCTGATTTGTAAGGTTATATAATGCAATTAGCAATAATGAGTGATGCAAATTTTTTTTCTATAAGCTCTTCCACATATATTAAATTCATTATAAATTTATTTATCTGCTGTGTATTTTTTTCTTCAGTTCCAGAAGTAACTTTTGTTTTTAATCTGACTAATTTCTTTCTTCTTAGCAAGATACCTTGGTTGGAGGCATCTTTCTTTTTCCTTCCTTCCTTCCCTCCCTCTCTCCTTCCTGTATTCTTTTCTTTCCAGTGTTTTTTTCTTTTTTTAATTTTCATTTTGAAATAATTTTAGATTCCCATAGAAGTTGCAAAAATAGTACAGAGAATTCCCATGTACCTTTCACACAGCCCCCAAAGGTACCATCTTACAACTCTATCTTATAACCATAGTACGATTACAAAACAAAGAAGTTGACATTGGTACAAAATAGAAAGTCCATTATATATCTTTCTTGAATTTCATCAGTTTTCACAAGAACTATTTTTGTGGTAGGTATATAGTTCTAAGAAATTTTGTCAGGTGAAATCAGTGTAAGGATACAGAACAGGATCCTTTACCCCAAAGAAGTTCCCATGTTATGACCTTTTTTTTTTTTTGGCGGTACGCGGGCCTCTCACTGTTGTGGCCTCTCCCATTGCGGAGCACAGGCTCCGGACGCGCAGGCTCAGCGTCCATGGCTCATGGGCCTAGCCGCTCCGCGGCATGTGGAATCTTCCCGGACCGGGGCACGAACCCATGTCCCCTGCATTGGCAGGCGGACTCTCAACCACTGCGCCACCAGGGAAGCCCTATGACCTTTTTTTTTTTCTGGCCAAGCAGCTGTGGCTTGTGGGATCTTAGTTCCCCAACCAGGGATCAAACCCCGCCTGGCAGTGAAAAGGTCGAGTCCTCACCACTGGACTACCAGGGAATTCCCTTGTATGACCACTTTATAGTCACAGTCTCACCCCAAACTTAACCACTGGAAACCACTGATCTATGCATAATATCCTTGAGATTCATCTAAGTTGTTTTGTGCATCAATACTTCATTTTTTTCCATTGCTGAATTGTTTTCCATGATATGGATATAACAGTCTGTTTAACCATTTTACACATTACACATTGAAGAATATTTGTGTTTTTCCTTGAATGTTGCTTTTTGAAAACCACGAAAAGGAAACAGCATCAATAACTAACATTTCTTGGGTACTTAATAAACAGTGTCAATTTCAAGACTTTTATTGAACTCAACCTCCAGCTCCCTGCTGCCCCCACCCCCCCAGAGGTTGAGGGGTGGGACTAAAAGTTCCCACTCTAATCACAAGTTTGGTCTTTCTGGTGACCAGCCTCCTTCCTCCAGTTAATTAGGGGCCCCACCCTACTCACCTTATTAGCATAAATTCTGCAGTGGTGGAAAGGGGCTTATTATGAATAACAAAAGACATCCTTTGCACATGTCCTAACAACAGCACAAGTCTTCTGTTGAGATATACATGTCTAGTCGAGAGACTGGAGATGAGAGATTTGGGTGTGAGCAGTATGCTGGTTGTATTGTAAGCCCTGAGAATGGGTGAAAATGCAGAGACAGTGGAATAAGATGGAGAAAAACTTAAGACCATACCTGGAGAATATGAACATTAAAGAGAGAAATTTGGGAAGAGAGCCAGTAAAAGACTTTAAGAAGGGTAGGTAGAGAGTCAATCAATTAGGCTGGTACCTGGGAGGTGAGGTTTAGTGATATGAACTGAAAAGTTTCCATGCCATCTAGCAGCAAGTGGTTCATTAGTGTCCTTGGTGAGGGTGAATGAGTGGGCATAATGGTAACAAAATCTGGATTTGCAGTGAGTAGAGGAACAGGAGGTGGAGAAGGCTGAGTGTTTATGGTCCTTTATAGAGAAATTTAGCTGTGAAGGGAAGAAGGTAGGATGATGATTGGGGACAATAAGAGTAAAGGGAAGTGGAAGAAGAATGTTTCTTTCATTACCTGAATCCTTATAACAGACACTGTTAGCTGCCCAGTTAATATCTATTCTCCACTCTTAGTCACGGCATCCCAGTTTCTTCCAAGTGGCAATATGCCCAGCTCAAAGACAAAAGCTCCCACACATCCTTTCAACTGGGGGTAACCAAAGAGATATAATCTGAAGCTGCATGTGTTTTCTATTATAACTCTTTAAGAACACAACTGATGACTGACAAGCAGCTGCTGTGTGTCCTTTGTGCCTCCTCCCCCCTCCAATTTCCCTTGTTTTCCTCCTGCTTTCTGCTTGGAACAAGCATTTGGATAAAGAGGCAAGTTGAAGAAAGAAGCCAGTTCTAAGGATGTTGGGTAAAGAGTGAACTAGATGGACTCCTTGGTGAGACCAAGAAGCCACCAGGCCAGCCCTCAGGCAGTCTACCTCCAGAGTCTTTTTATGACAAAGAAAACCTTTACTCTGTCTCACCAACTGCAATTTCTGGCCAAACACGATTGTGACCTGGTAACACGGTCATTCCAAACTTTCAATGCTCCTTAGAAGTACTATTCCTGCCCACTTTACCACTGTCCTACGTCTTTCCTTTCTCTCATGTACAAAGAGTACTCTGTACTTGCCAGCTTCCCCCTTCTAACTGCCCATCCATCATCCCACAGACTTCCAGCGCCTTCCTGTCCCACCACTTCTCCCGACCACTAGAGTCCTAATTGCCGAAGCCCCTGCCCCCGCGAGAGGCTGCTCTCAGCAGCATTAAGCACGCTTGTTTACCTCTCCTGTGTGAATCTTCCTCCTCTCAGGTCTGTCCTCCGTCCACGTTGGCCTCCTTCCTCTCTGCTCCTCCTCAGTAGCCTCCTCTTCCTTAAGTGTCAGCGGCTTTAGGCCCAAGGAAGGAGGAGACCAGGAGCTCAGAGGAGCGGCCTGACCCGACCTCACTCAACACACTCAGAGGAGGGGACAGTCGTGGAGAGCGAAGGGAACGGGAAGGGCTCTGTCCTCTAGAAGAGTCTAGGCCAGGGCACCCACACACACAAGGGTGGGCAGAAGGGAGGACTGGGGTTCACCCAGGAGCAGCGTGCACAGGGCCGCTCCCCTCCACCAAGTCTCAGCGCCGGCTTCTACCGGCGCCTTCGATCCGACCCACCTGGCCTACGAGCTCTGACAGGGCGCATGCGCGGGAGGGAATGCGCCAGGGGCGGTGCCTGCGGAAGAGGCAGCACGTTGCCTTCCAGCCGCCCAGATAAAGGCTGGAGCCTCGGCCACTGGCAGCGCAGATTCACCTGGCTACAGAGGTCGGGTCGGCGCGGGTCGTGTGAGCCACCGTAGAGGCTGCCAGTCGCAGACGTCGAGCTGGAGCAGGTTGGTGTCCCGAACGCGAGCGCGGGTCTTGCAGGGCGCGGGGGTGCAGGGTGTGGAGGTCGCGGGAACAGACAGGCCTGTGGGGAGGGGGGTGGTAGGAGACGCGGAGCCGGGGGCCTGGACTCCCGGACTGAGGAGGGGTTCGGCCCGGGTGGAGGCTGGGGGGCAGGCTAGAGAGGCTGTGGACAAGGGCGGTGAAGCCGAGGCCTAGGCCGCGTCTCCCAGTGCAGCCGCGGGGCGCGGCCCCTGGCGTTTGGCGCCCAGCGCTAGGTACCCCGCGCCTCCAAGGCCTCATCTCCCCACGGTGCTCCTGCCTGGGGAGCCAGACTTGCTCAGCACGACGCGGGCCCGGGCCTCTGGGCGCTGCTCCCCTGGTTGAAACGCACGCAGGGCAGCCTCCGCGTGTCCCCATCCCAGGCGAGCGGGAAGAGAAGGTAAGGGACCTCCACCCAGGCTCCCAGTTCTGATGGGGGACGAGGACGACTTTCTTCCTTCACAGCACTTTACAGGGCAGAGTGCTGCTGTCTTTTCCTAACTACAAACACCTGCTTTTCAGCCTGGGAAATGAACTCTTCAGGAAACAACGACAATTTTGAGGGCAATAACTCCAGACCTTTCTTTTATGTGCACCCCGTGGCCCAGCAGCTTCACCTGGGTCCCTGGTACCAGAATCCTGTCTATAATCCGTTCTCCATTCCTGGGGCAGGTAAGGAATCTGAATCCCCAAAGAGGTTCAGTGGGATTAGGGACCCTCCCTGTGAGCCAAAGCCTGAAGGTTTCTAACACCTGCGTCCATTACCGCCCTTTCCTCACCCTGTGCTCACACCAGAGAGACTGTAGCAGCGCATGGGGCAGTGTTTGTTGTTCAGGTTAATAGGAAACATTCGAATTCTAGCTATATGCCAGTTACTCTGCTAAATGCTAGAAATAGGTTCTCTCATTGACCTCAACAGCCCATGAGCTAGGTACTGTTGCTATCCTTGCTCCCCAGATGAGGGAGCTGAGGCTCTCAGTCAGTGACTGGCCCAGGGTCACAGAGTAATCCAACCAAAGTCCCCTCGTGTGTGAGGCCAGAGGTGCCTTAGTGCTCCTAGTCCCTGTAATTTTTCGACATGGCCTAAAAGATTCTAAAAGCTATTATAGTGATGTCAGAAAAGTATGTTGGAGGAAGATGACAAGCAAGTCTTGAAAATATCTGGAAGGTAGACATCTTGGACCTAATGGATAGAAGTCCGTTCAGATTGTCAGTTTCTAATTGTGTGAGTTTTGGCAAATTGTCTCTTAAGGAATTGGTCCTTTTTATCTATGTAATAAATATTGTGGGAATATGGTTCATAATATTCATTTCTTTTCAATGTCCATGGGATCTGTAGTAATGGACCCTCTTTCATTTCTGATATTAGGAATTTGTGTCTTCTGTTTTGTTTTCTACATTCATTCAGTTGTGGTCTAAGCAGACATGTTATGATTAGTATACTTTTAAATTTGTGTTTTTTGTGGCCCACAATGTGGTCTATCTTGGTGAATGTTCTATGTGAGTGTGAGAAAAATATTCCGTTGGATGAGGGGATCTGTAGGGGTCAGTTATGTCCAGTTGGTTGATGGTGCTGTGGAGTTCAGTGGTCCTTACTGATTTTTTTACCTGGCTGCATCTATCCATTTCTGCTCTAGGTGTGTTAAAGTTTCCAACAATGGATTCATCTATTTTTCTTGCAGTTCTGTGACTTTTACTTCACATAGTTTCATCCACTGTGAAGGACATACACATTAGGGATTGTTATGTCTCAATGAAGAACTGACTTTTTCTTGTAATGCCCCACTTTATATCCCTGGTCACTTTCCTTGCTCTGAAATCTGTCTGAAATAAATACAGCTTCTCTCACTTTCTTTTGAATAGTATTGTTAGCATGGTACACCTTTCTCCTTCCATTTCCGTATAATCCCGGTTTTTATATTTAAAGTGAGGTTTTTTTTGTAGACAGTTTTTGCTTTTACTTATGCCTTATAATGTCTTTTTGATTGTCAGCCATTTTGTACTCGATAAAAGGAACTGATCTGAATAGGCTTTTAATAATGGGGTGTTACCTTGTGGAGGTGGGGAAGGGATCATGGTCCTGTTTGTGAAAGTACTATGATTAGGTCTCAGTCTTTTAGTGTGATTGTGCCTTTGGACAGCAAAATACACATGCTTCACCGTCCCCCTCCCATTGGGTTGGGAAGGGTGGCTAGAGTGGGCTGGATAAAAGTATTCATTCCCCGCATCAGTCAGGCTCTGGTTAAAGTTTCTTTTGAAGATGAGCCTTGTTAAGAACAGTGCTTTTGGTGTATGTTACAGTGATTCCTTTTCCTCTCTCCCTGCAGGACAGACAGGGGATTTTTCTCCTAGATTTACTGTGAGAAACTGGTTGAACTACTGCATGTAGACCTTTAAAAAGTCTGTGGGGCAGTCCCCTTATGAATGGGTTCCTCTGAGGATTTGAACTCAGACTTCTCCATCCAACCTGATCTTGCATTCTGTCAATAACAGTTCAGATTTCCGTGCCCCACTGAGTTTCCATGGAGGTTTTTTTTTTTTAAATATTTATTTATTTATTTGGTTGCGATGGGTCTTAGTTGCAGCAGGAGGGCTCCTTAGTTGTGGCATATGAACACTCAGTTGTGGCATGCATGTGGGATCTAGTTCCATGACCAGAGATGGAACCTGGGCCCCCCTGCATTGGGAGTGCGGAGTTTTAACTACTGCTCCACCAGGGAAGTCCCTCCCGTGGAGTTTTGATTTTTTGAGTTTGTGCTCCTGTAAGCTGTGAATGTATTCACATGTCTCTCTGTGTTGTGGTAGCAGTTTTCCCTGTAACTACATTGCTGTGAATGATCTGAGAATTCTTGGTTCTTGTTCAGCTTTTTACTTTGGTAGGACTGAGTGACTTCCAAGCTTCTAGAATATCCAGAATTATGAAGCCTACCATCTTTTAAATATTAATTGGACATGCAGTACACCGTGCTGTGGAATTAAAATAGCTGAATTAGTTCTTTTTTTGGGTAAATTTGTCTCTTTTCTTTGCCTCCATTTCGTCTTTTCTATAATAAGTGGAATTAGAGGTTTCTTTTTGCCGTTGGCCAGCATCTCCCCATTTCCCCACCCTCTAGCAACTACCATGCCAACCACCGTTCTACTGTTTCTGTGATGCCGTCTTTTCTAGATTTTACATAAAAGTAATCATACAGCATCTGCCTTTCTCTGTCCAACTGATTTCTCTTGGCAAAATGCCTCAAGGTCCAGCAGTTGTTGAAAATGGCAGGATTCCATTTTTAAAATGTTTTGGGGGGAGGGGATATGGGGATATATGTATACATATAGGTGATTCACTTTGTTGTACAGCAGAAACTAACACAACATTGTAAAGCAATTATACTCCATTAAAGATTTTAAAAAAAATGATTAGGGGAAGGGAGGGTGTTCCAGAAAACGAAAGAAAAGTTTTCAAAGTTGGCTTAGTGGAGGAATGCGTCTATGGCTAGAGCCTTGGTGGACCACCTACGTTTTAATGGATGTAAATAGATGATACAGTGAGAAACTAGATAATGAGGTGCTTTATGCCATCCTAAGGTCATTGTCCCTTATCCTGACAGGCCATGATAAGCCATTCAAATACTGTAACTGAAGTGAGGATCACAGATTGTTCAGAAAGATTGTTCTGGAAGCAAAATGGATTACAGGCCTGTGAGATATGTGGGAGATGGGTTAAGAAAGTTGTTAGTAGTTATTCATGTAAGGACTTGGGACGACTTTAAGACCTTGGCTTTGGTAACAGAAGACTAACTGGTAGTCCTGTGGTGGATTTGAACAGTTGTGGCTGTACAGGTGTGGTGTGTACTGGCTGAATGTTGTGACCAGCTGCAGGAGACAAAATGGCTATCCCTTTCTTTTTCTAGGTTTCACAAGTGGAAATCTGTATTTTTCATATCCTGTGGTGCTCAATGAGTATCCTGGTTTCCTCGTCCCTCAATCCCCGTTGCCCACTTCTCTTAACCGACGACCCTTAGTCCCTGTGTTTTATAACACGGCACAATACCGACAATATGGTGGCTATTGGGAAAAAATGAAAACAAAGGACACACAAACAGACACTGAACCTCAGCAGGCTGAAAACTTGAATGAAAAACAAGACGTGCCCTCAGAAGGCGACAGCCCTGATGTAGGAAGGGTGACCAGTATCCCTACAGTTACATCAAAAGAAACTATGCCATTGTATGATGTGGCTTATCGTAAAGCCATGCCAGGGAACGAGGCGCAGCACAATGGGATTTCACAGAGTTCCTGTGAAAGTAGAGGTGTGCTCTATAACCCTTGTGAGGGTAGCGACCACATGAACTTGAGTGAAGAAAAGAAGGGATATGCAGCTGTTTCCCAAAACCCACCACCTCCACCTGGCAGGGATGAGATCCAGAATAGCCTGAACTCAGAACTGTACCCGTCTCCTGGAGACATCAACAAGCTGCATCAGGAAGGGCCACCCTGTGCCAGCATGGAAGCAGTAAAAGACCCGAGCCTACATTCAGCATCTCAGGAGCTCCTTACTGCAGGGGAAAGCATGCCAGAGAACAGTCGCGGGAGCCATGGCTCCCCTGAGAATGTGGGTGCAGAGGAAGAGGTAGAGAGCAATAGCTACCCTGAGGGGGGTGTTCCATCCGCTACCTGGTTGGCCCAGTTCAACAAAGTAGGTCAGGCCACCCAATGCGATATGAGTTGGTGGTATGAGGTACAGTCTGAGAATTCCCCTGAGTCTTCACCAGGAAGTGGGAGAAAGGGAGCAGAGCAGCTGTCAGTGGGGAGCAGGAACCAGGATGAAGTTGAGGAGGTAGAGAACAATGGCTGCGAGGGGCGCGTTCCCTCCCCTACCTGGTCGGCCCAGTTTACCAAAGTAGAAGAGGGCATCCAGTGTGACATGAGTTGGTATGAAGCACAGGTAGAGAAATCCCCCCAGCAAATGCCCTGCAGAGATGAAGGGGCCTCACCAGACTGCAAAACCAAGGGGTCATGGAGAAAGCCAGTCACAAATAGGAAATTAAGTGCAGACAAAGATGAAGTGATGGTGAATGATGAGATTGGGGAGGTGCCTAAAGAGAACTTGAAAAGGTGTGCGGAGACTAGAAAGACTGTGCAAGGCAGGAAGCTGAAAGACCTGAGCAGCGTCTCAAATGTTAAGACAGCCTATTTGCTGCAGAAAAGCGCTGCCTTGACCATCGTGCTTCCTGAGGATTCAGAAGACTCTGAGTTGGAAGCTGAAGATGTAATGCACGAGGTAGAATGCCTCCTTGAAGAAGTGAGTCCACAGGGCCCTCTGACATCTTCCAAAGGAAGGTCTTATCTGAAGGCTGGAAGGATAATCAGGATGCCACCTGAGTGCTCTGTCCCTCCCCAACTTATGGTCTGGCCCACCAGAAATAAGTGCAGGTTATTACAAGCTGGTGGTGAACACGTCGTCCCTGTGGTTTACCGGCTGAAACGACAGGATGGCTATGAAAGCAGTGGTGTCAGGCTCCAAAGGAAATACGCCATGGCCAAGGAAGAGGGACTGCAGTCCAGGAGAGCCTCTCGCAAGTCGTTGGAATGTAAGTGACTAGGGGCTTCATATTACTATTTGGTTGTCTGTTGTGGTTTCCTACCAGGTGAATCAATAGCACCTCTTCATTTTGAAAGTACGTTGTCACTTAAACTGTACTGCTCAGATTCATAGGATTTGCAAAGGGAATCCCAAGTTAGAATTCCTGCATTCTAGGAAATTGCAGTGTAATGTGAAACAGAGTTCTCTAGTACAAGATGATAGAAAGCTGGGTGATAGTGGTAAGGAGAGTTGGGCTGAGATAGGACATCAGTCTAGCTGGATTGCTGAGAATGGGCAGTCCATGTGGAGGCAGAGAATTTCGACACAGTTTTAGGTGCTGTGGTTTGGAGACAAAAGAGGAAGTTTGGAGTGGGAATGGAGACAGTAGCATGAGCTCAGGCAGGATTTCTCTCGAGACTATCCTGCCAGAGGGAAGACTTGTGAGGAATTGGGAAATAGGCCAAGGAGAATGGGGTAAAGTAGTAGTGTTTCTCTTCACTTGTAGATTTTTATCCTGTAGGCAAAAAGGGGCTAATCCAGATTGAGTAGAGAAATGAGACAAAAATGTGCTTTGTCTTCAACCGGTAGTATTTTATAATAGGAATTAGAGTGGAGAGTGCCTATATGGATGAAAGCCATAAAGTTAGTTTTACTCAATAAAAAGTATTGTAATTCAACAAAACCAAGTGGTGAGGATCCTAACTCACATGGGAGTAAATAGATAGACATGTAAGAGGGCTAGCACAATCTTAAAAAAAAAAAAAAAAAAACTGGAATTTGAACTTGAGTACATCAAAAAAAAAGGCAATATCCATGGAAAAGAGTTAACTTGGGAAGAGAAGTTGTTTTGCTTTGCTGTGTGGGTTATGGTGGGAGGGGCATAAAGTGGTGAGATTGAGGGACTGGACTAGCAGCCTCCCCACACCTGGTTGAAGCTTGAGTTTGGACCATCCTGTGACTGGCGGGGGCACAGCTGACAGGAGTGGGGAGGGAGGGCGGGCCCAAAGGAGAGCTTTGGGAGATGATTACCTCTGGGGTGCAAAGAATGAAGCAAAGCAGGTAAGTGAAGAATGGGATGCATAAGAGCCCCAGAGAAGTTTAAATAAGTTCCAGTCTTAGTCCTAAAACCATTAGACTCAAGAAATATTTAAGCCTACCACTTCTACTTAAAAGTCAGGGTATTGTTAGATTTTAAACTCTTGGCTGTTGTCACTTTGATTCATGCTCAGTGATTTGGAGGGGATTTTGTAAAAACACATTGCCTTTACAATATAAGCAGGGTTCTTTGGCTTTGATAAGTTAGTCCTTGCTTACAAAAGGGCAAGAAATGATCTGGGCCACTGTGCTTAGAGACCCCTCGTGCATAAGAAATAGCAGCATTTTGTAAACTTCAGAATGAATGTGAGCATTCCAGATGTGAGCCCTCGTTTATAACGTCTAACATTGTAAAATCAATAGTTAAATTAAAACACCAGCCGTAATACCGTTGGTCTTCTCAGTCTTATTTGCCTCTGTATTCCCATGTCATGTCATTGCCCATCAGAGCGTGTATGAATCTTTTTCTATCTTGGGAAATGACACTGGTTATAAATTTACTCCCCTCCCCACCCCTCCCCCTTTAATACTGTAGCTTAGTAGTTTTCAGCACTTTCTCCTTTGACCACGTCTGAAAGAACGTCTCACTGAGTCTTCCTGTGAAGAAGTTAATGGGAACTTCAGTTTGCTCCAGGTTACACAGTCAAGATTTTAATTTTCATGCTGAAGGCTCTCTTCTCTAGATTATCTATTATTTTTGCCAAATGTATTTTTTACTGCCAGGAACAATAGAATGGCATAGAATTGTATCGTGAAAAATAGGTCATTTTCTTGAACGATGTGTTTTTGAATTGTTTTTTTCCTTTGGTTTTGAAGCCACTTGGATTGTTTAATGTATGAATCCCTTCCCTCAGGTAACTATGAGAGAGCTAAAACCAAGGTACCTTACAAAGTACCAGAGATTTGAGGCAGATGCTGTAAAGTTTAGGAAATACCCAGCAGCTCTAGAGGTTGGTATCTATCCCGTGTCCAGTTTGTCTTATGATTTGCTTTTTGGATTTTGTTTGGGGTTTCCTACTTGGTGCCTGTTCTGCCCTCCAAAGCTAACGCTGCTTATGGTAGATGACAAACGGCAGTGTTCTAACTGGGTAACAGACATACCTTGTAAGACCCTAGCTTACAAGAAGACTGGAACCAAAGTTTTTCAATTCTGTGGAAGTTGTTATTATTTAATTTATGATTTATTTTTATAGAATTTTAAAGGTTACTTTCCATTTACAGTTATTACAAAATATTGGCTATATTCCATGTTGTACAATACATCCTTGAGCCCTGTGGAATTATTTTTATCCTAGTTTTCACATTTAATTCCTAATGCTGTTAATGGTAATATATTGTGGATTATATGGGATTTTGTAAGTTTCCTGGTGGCTTCACCCTTAGTGTACTAGTTTAGAGCTGGGTAATGGAATCTTAGCATCTCCCTTTAGGAGCCAGTAGCTTGACAGGCTTCCCTTCACACTGAGTGTTGGCATTGGGTAACCCTGCCTCACCTCAACCCCTAGTCCTGGAGCAGTGGATTGATGGCCTTTTTATTTTTATTTTTTAAATAAATTTATTATTTATTTTTGTCTGCATTGGGACTTAGTTGCCGTGCGTGGGCTTCTCATTGTGGTGGCTTCTCTTGTTGCGGAGCACGGGTTCTAGGCGCACGGCCTTCAGTAGTTGTGGCATGCGGGCTCTGTAGTTGTGGCTTGTGGGCTCTAGAGCACAGGCTCAGGAGTTGTGGCGCACAGGCTTAGTTGCTCCGCGGCATGTGGGATCTTCCCAGACCAGGGCTCGAA
Organism: Aethalodelphis obliquidens; assembly: GCF_003676395.1. NCBI lineage: Eukaryota > Metazoa > Chordata > Mammalia > Artiodactyla > Delphinidae > Aethalodelphis > Aethalodelphis obliquidens. Next base: position 43,688,123 of record NW_020837949.1, on the reverse strand, counting down.
CCCCTGTCCCCTGCATCGGCAAGTGGATTCTTAACCACTGCACCACCAGGGAAGTCCCTAATGGCCTTTTAAATGTCACTTCTGCCCTGCAGTGGTCATAAAGGGAAGAATGATAACTAAGCTCAGGCGAAATGTCAAGACCTTTGGCTTTATCCTAAAAATGGAAACTAAAGATATTGGTAATGATTCTCTATATCACATCTGTTACACAACTGTATTATCACATTGTTATTTCATAGGAAACAAATTGCTGAGTTCCAGCTTCAAGGAAGAGCTAAATATTGCATCATCATGATGGATTAGAACATGTGATCTCTTTCTTGATTTGAACTACTAAAGTTATACTAACAAACAAGAAAAGGTGATATTGTAAAGCCTTTGGAATTAAAAGTTGTAAAACAGCAAGTAAGTTGAATTGCAAAAGTGTGTGATTCTGAAGCATTTTCTTCCCCTCTCAAAGTGGCCACAACACTCACGACACCAGTAGAATTGGATCATTCATGAATAGTTCTGTCTTATCATCTCCAGGGACTTTGGGATAAGGAGAAAAGGATGGTGGAGTTGAGGACAGAATAAAAAGATTTAAGCATTCCCCATAAAGAGGAACTATCCTGGGGATAGAGAGGATGCTGACTCATTGTTTATTAACGCAGGCCAGGCACATAGCTGGTCCCTGATAGATATGTGGAAGGGTAGGTTGTCACATGTTCTTTACTAGCATCTAGTGTCTACTCCTAGAAACAAAGGAAGCTTTAGGCAAGTAAGACTTCTTTATACGCAGACCCTAGGACCTGGATGGTCAATGTGTGGAACCAATCTCCCAATAAATGGTGCAGATTAGGTCTGACTAGGTACCCAAAAGGTTTGTGTGGTTGAAGACAGGTTTTTTGAAAGAAGGTGGCATGGCAGAATTCATGGTTTTCCAGGTGTGGGAGACAACGGGAGTGCCACCAGGAATGTCTGGTCATTATGGGGATACATAGATGGGACCGGCCAATGTTCCCTCTGAGCTAAGCTGTATGAGCATGTCCTTGCTGTGCTTATAACTCCCTATACTAACCCAGTACTTCTGGCTGGTGTAATGAGATTATAAAAAGTGATAGCAATGAGCAGAGACAAGCAAAAGATAGTGTTTGCAAAGCTGGTCTTATTAGAAGGTCTATGACTGCCTGACTAACTCCTACTTCAGACCTGCTTTAAGTAACATCTGGAAAGTGGTTCTGGCCTGTATCCCCACCCATGGCTGGATAAGGTGACCCTCATGTGTCCTCAGTGTACTGTTACCACTTTCATAACGTGACAAATGAAATGCAGTAGCTGTCAGTCTCCTGACCATACTGTACATTTCTGGCTGATACTGATTTCCTGTATAATCAATAATATCCTCATTAAGTAGTTGTACAGAGACTGCCATTTAGTGTACAGTATTTAATGGATAGCTTAGTTTTAACTTGAGATTAACCCATTTTGTACTGTAGTCCCTGTCTCCACTAGCATTCCAAGCCCATCAGAAGACAACTGAACTACAGAGGTAGTTCAAGATAGGAATCCTGGAGATAGGAATGCAACGTTTGGGGTAACGAAGGATTGGGTAGGAAGGGTACGGTAAGCTTCCTTTGCAGATCCTGACACCAGCAGTGTGTCTTACGATTTAACTCAATTCTGACACTCTCTGCCTGGAAATAGCATCAGATTCTACGTGGTAAGAGCTCAATCGTATAAGGGCTGTGCCACCGCACCCCCCAGCTTCAGATTCTACTCAAAAGCCAGGTTTCACCTGTGCTTTTGACACACTGGCTATAGATCGGAGGTCTTGGAACCCCCTGTTTGGGTTCGATTAATTTGCTGTATTACTGGTTTCTTATAAAAGGCTGTAACTCAGGAACGGCCTGATGGAAGAGATGCATAGGGCAAAGTAGGTGGGAAGGGGCACAGAGCTTCTGCACCCTCTGCTTGCGGAGCACTCTCCCAGCACCGCCATGTGTTCACCAACCCAGAAGCTCTCTGAACCCCCCCTTGGGTTTTTATGGAGGCTCCATCACATGGGCATGATTGATTAAATCATCGGCCATTGGTGATTGTTTCAACCTCCAGTCCCTCTCCTCTTTCCCCAGTCAGGGGGTGGGACTGAAATTTCCAACTCTATTCAGTTAAGTTTTCCTGGCAACCATCCCCTCCCGCCATCTTTAGGTACTTTTCAGAAGTCACCTTATGAACATAAACCTAGTTGTGGTGGAAAGGAATTTGTTATGAATAACAAGACACCCATTTCACCTTTCAGGCTCTGTCATGAACTGAGGACAAGAGACCAAATGTAACAAAAGATGCTCCCATTGCTCTTGCCACGCATGACATTCCAAGGGTTTTGGGAACTGTGGGCCAAAAACTGTGGACAAAGACTAAGTATATCTGAGAAACATATTTTGGTCATATGAGTGATCAAATATATATTATAAATCACAGTATTGAAGAATGAGAAATAGGAAATAACTGAATTGCGATAGAGGAATGGTTAAATGAGTCATAACACCTTCAAACCAAGGAATTCTGTGGCCATTTAAAGCTTGTGGTATAGGGGCTTCCCTGGTGGCGCAGTGGTTGAGAGTCTGCCTGCTAATGCAGGGGACACGGGTTTGAGCCCTGGTCTGGGAGGATCCCACATGCTGCAGAGCAACTGGGCCCGTGGGCCACAACTGCTGAGCCTGCGCATCCGGAGCCTATGCTCAGCAACAGGAGAAGCCGCGACGGTGAGAGGCCCGCGCACCATGATGAAAAGTGGCCCCCGCTTGCTACAACTAGAGAAATCCCTCGCACGGAAACGGGGACCCAACACAGCAAAAAAAAAAAATAAATAAACTCCTACCCCCAACATCTAAAAAAAAAAGAAATCTTGTGGTATATATGGTATATACAGACAGCTCATTCAGCTCAATATCAAAAAACAGCCCAATCAAAAAATGAGTTGAAGATCTAAATAGACATTCCTCCAAAGAAGACACACAGATAGCCAAAAAGCACATGAAAAGATGCTCAACGTTACTAATTATTGCAGAAATGAAAATCAAAACTACAATGAGGTATCACCTCACACCAGTCAGAATAGACATTTCTCCAAAGAAGATATACAGACTGCCAACAACCACATGAAAGAATGCTCAACATCATTAATCATTAGAGAAATGCAAATCAAAACTACAATGAGATATCATCTCACACCAGTCAGAATGGCCATCATCAAAAAATCTAGAAACAATAAATGCTGGAGAGGGTGTGGAGAAAAGGGAACCCTCTTGCACTGTTGGTGGGAATGTGAATTGGTACAGCCACTGTGGAGAACAGTATGGGGGTTCCTTAAAAAACTACAAATAGAACTACCATATGACCCAGCAATCCCACTACTAGGCATATACCCTGAGAAAACCATAATTCAAAAGGAGTCATGTACCAAAATGTTCATTGCAGCTCTATTTACAATAGCCCGGAGATGGAAACAACCTAAGTGTCCATCATCGGATGAATGGATAAAGAAGATGTGGCACATATATACAATGGAATATTACTCAGCCATAAAAAGAAACGAAATTGAGCTATTTGTAATGAGGTGGATAGACCTAGAGTCTGTCATACAGAGTGAAGTAAGTCAGAAAGAAAAAGACAAATACCGTATGCTAACACATATATATGGAATTTAAGAAAAAAAAATGTCATGAAGAACCTAGGGGTAAGACAGGAATAAAGACACAGACCTACTGGAGAACGGACTTGAGGATATGGGGAGGGGGAATGGTGAGCTGTGACAGGGTGAGAGAGAGTCATGGACATATACACACTACCAAACGTAAGGTAGATAGCTAGTGGGAAGCAGCCGCATGGCACAGGGATATCGGCTCGGTGCTTTGTGACAGCCTGGAGGGGTGGGATAGGGAGGGAGGGAGATGCAAGAGGGAAGAGATATGGGAACATATGTATATGTATAACTGATTCACTTTGTTATAAAGCAGAAACTAACACACCATTGTAAAGCAATTATACCCCAATAAAGATGTTAAAAAAAAGAGTGTACAAACATGCTGGAGGGGGTGTGGAGAAAAGGAAACCCTCCTACACTGTTGGTGGGAATGTAAATTGGTACAGCCACCATGGAGAACAATATGAAGGTTCCTTTAAAAACTAAAAATAAGACTACCATATGATCCAGCAATCCCACTCCTGGGCATATATCTGGAGTAAACTGTAATTACAAAAGATACATGCACCCCAATGTTTCATTGCAGCACTATTTACAGTAACCAAGACATGAAAGCAACCTAAATATCCATCCACAGATGATGGATAAAGAAGATGTGGTACATATATACAATGGACTATTACTCAGCCATTAAAAAGAATGAAATAATGCCATTTGTAGTAACATGGAGGAACCTAGAGATTATTATACTAAGTTAGAGAAAGACAAATATCATATGATATCACTTATATGTGGAATCTAAAAAAAATGATACAAATGAACTTATTTACAAAGCAGAAACAGACTTAAAAAAAACTTATGGTTACCAAAGGGGAAAGGTGGGGGGGGAGGGGTAAATTAGGTGTTTGGGATTAACATATACACACTATTACATATAAAATAGATAATCAACAAGGACCTACTGTATAGCACGGGGGACTCTACTTAATATTCTGTAACAACCTAAATGGGGAAAGAACCTGAAAAAGAATAGGTATATGTCTAATTGAATCACTTTGCTGTACACCTGAAACTAACATAACATTGTCAATCAACTATACTCCAATATAAAATAAAAATTAAAAAAAAATAAAGCTTGTGGTAAGCAGTTTGCCAAGGTATAGTAAGTGAAACCAAATCATAGAACAATATTCATAGTGTTCTTCAGTTTTTTCAACTAATAAAATAACCCTGTGCCTATGTGTTTGGTAATGCATATTTTTTTTTTTTTTTTTTTTTGCAGTACGCGGGCCTCTCACTGTTGTGGCCTCTCCCGTTGCGGAGCACAGGCTCCGGACACGCAGGCTCAGCGGCCATGGCCGACGGGCCCAGCCGCTCCGCAGCATGTGGGATCTTCCCGGACCGGGGCGTGAACCCGTGTCCCCTGCATCGGCAGGCAGACTCTCAACCACTGCGCCACCAGGGAAGCTCGGTAATGCATTTTTTAAAAGATCTGGAAGGCTATATCAAACCATTATAAGTAGACTCTCACTTTTTATAATGGCCCTGAATGGGGAACTTTTTATGAGCATGTATTAATTTTATAATTTTAAAATAATTTTTAAATGCTGAGGGCAACATAGCAGTCAAAAAGAGTCTGAAGATGGGAAATGTGATAATGAAAGGAGGAAGATGCCCGAGAAAGCAGGAAGAGATGTTGATGATAGCGTAAGAAGTAGCAGGAGTAGCTAGTATTCATTTAGCAACTGAAATGTGCCAAAATGTGTCCTAAATGCCTTACAATACCAAGTCACTTGATTCTATGGGGTAAATGTTATGAGTCAAGGAAATGAAGGCATAGAGAGGTCACGCACCTTGCCCAATCTGAGAGTTCACGAATGGTGCAGCTGGGATTCAAAACCAGGCGGTCTGAATTCAAAGGCAGTGCTTTTAATCACTGACCTCTACTGCTGGCTAACAGGTGGGGTCCAGAGCACAGGTGGAGGAAGAGAGAAACGTGACTGAGCTGTTAGTTTTCTGTTGTTGCATAACAAATTACCACAAACATTTAACGGCTTAAGAAAACAACCATTTACTATCTCACATTCTGTAGGTCATAAGTGTGGGCAAGCTTAACTGGGTTCTCAGCATCTCACAAGACCAAAATCAAGCTGTCAGCAGGGTTGGGCTCACACCTGAGGCTCTAGTGAAGATTATGCCTCCAAGGTCATTGGCGTTGGCAATATTGAGTTTTTTTGGCACTGGGACTGAGTTCCCCATTTCCTTGCTGGCTATTAGGGGCCTCTAATTAGTTTGCTGCACTCCTCACCTTGTAATCCTGATTTCATCTGTATCTGTCTGTAAAGTCAGCAGTGGCACATGGAATCTCTCACAGGCTTGAAATCTGAGTCCCTATACTGTGACCAGTTAGAGAAAACACTGGAATTTTAAAGGGCTCTTACGATTTGGTTAGGAACACCCACATAATTTCCCTTTCCTTGTGCTTGTAAAATAATCTAATCATCAGAGTAAAATTCATCATACTTAGCACTCCCGGAGAACAGGGGAAAATCCTGGGGCCATTTTAGAATTCTGCCTACCACAACTATGATGATGGATGGTGGGATGTCTCGGTGCAGGAAGGTCTGAGGGCTTGTAATGCCTTCCTGTATAGGACTTGAAAATGCTCAACTTGAAGGGAGATGTTTTGGGATGAAGATTTGAACAGGTGACTAGCAACCCAAAGCGTGCAACTAGTCAGGTTTATGGTGTAAGTTGAGTTTGGAGGTGACTTTAGGGGGGTAACAACTACATGGCTGTGTGATTTTTCTCTAGCAGTCTGGCTCGAGGTTCTTCTGAGAAAGAAGGCCAAAAGGACCACAGGTCAAGGGAGATGACAGGCTTAAGTGATGGACTTTAGAATCTAGGCCAGAAAGAGTAGATAGATAAAACCACAGTGAGGGAGTATGGACAGTAGTTAATTTACAAAAGCTGCAGCGTATGGTCAGATTCCAGTTAAAGCAGGAATGCTCCAGTAAGAGGTTAAAGATATAGAGCAGTGGTTCTCCAAGTATGGTCCCCAGACCAACAGCCTTAGCATCATTTGGGGACTTGTTAGAGAGGAAAATTCCCAGGTCCACCCCAGAGTCAGAAACTCTAGAATTCTGGGAGCACAGGAATCTGTGTTTTAACAAGCACTCTAGTTGATTTTGATGTCCCAAAGGTTTGAGAATCATTGATGCAGATTCTTTCCTATTTTTTATGAACATTTTATCCTGAATGGGACAGTAAGAAATTCCCTGAAGAGGCTGGGAATGGGTAGCAAACACTGCGAGACATATAGAAGAGGACAAATGGCCCATGCTGTGCATGCTGAGCTAGGATGCCAAGGATAAGTTTAGAGCATGCCTAACTTAACTGGCCTCAGGATTTTCAGAAATAACACGCCCCGGTGATTCCGATCTGGACAATTGTGTTACTGAGGTACTATTCCAAGGCCAAGACCAGGAGGATGGATGGATGGATGGATTTATTTATTTATTTATTTAGCTAGCTAGCTAGCGGTATGCGGGCCTCTCCCTGTTGTGGCCTCTCCCGTTGCGGAGCACAGGCTCCGGATGCGCAGGCTCAGCGGCCATGGCTTACGGGCCCAGCCGCTCCGCGGCATGTGGGATCTTCCCGGACCGGGGCACGAACCCGTGTCCCCTGCATCGGCAGGCGGACTCTCAACTACTGCTCCACCAGGGAAGCCCCCAGGAGGATTTATTGATTAGAGTAAGAGGTGGGTCCATTCTGGGCTTGGATTGGCTGTTCTTTAAAGAAGGGGGAATCCAACCCCCAGGGTAAGCGTTTGGAAATGGGAATAGAAAGTTCCTGGGACCCTGAAAACAGCAAGAGACCTGCTGGATAGGTAGGGACACTTACCTGTGAGCAAGATCTAGCTCCACTTGGCTCAGCAACCCATAGGACTTACTCTCCCATAGCTGCAGGCACCACCCTGATGGGTAAGCTGCTTCTGCTGTGGCACAAAGCTAGAAGAGCACAGGTGGGCCATGCTTACCAACAGGAAGAGGAAGGAAGTGAGGGATATATTTTGGGATGTGGGTAGCTGACCCTGAATAGTAATTCCCCTATAGTCTTAAAATTTTTTCTGAGTCAATTACTCTGGAAAAATCTTAGGACTGAGGCAGTAAGATCCAAGCAAGTTAAATACAATGTAACCACACAAGATTTTTCATTATTGTTATAGGAACCCCTTCCCACAGTCAACAAATCGTCTCAGGTGATTATGAACGCACTGTACCTTTGATGCAGCAGCGCAGGATGTACTTAATATTAAAATCAGTTTTAGGGTTTCCCTGGTGGCGCAGTGGTTAAGAATCTGCCTGCCAATGCAGGGGACACGGGTTCCAGCCCTGGTCTGGGGAGATCCCACATGCCGCAGAGCAACTAAGCCTGTGTGCCACAACTGCTGAGCCTGCGCTCTAGAGCCTGCAAGCCATAACTACTGAGCCCGCGGGTGCGTGCCACAACTGCTGAGGCCCGCGTGCCTAGAGTCCGTGCTCCGCAACAAGAGAAGCCACTGCACTGAGAAGCCCGCGAAGAAAAGCCCCTGCTCACCGCAACTAGAGAAAGCCTGCGCACAGCAGCGAAGACCCAATGCAGCCAAAAATAAATAAATAAAATAAATAAAAAAATAAGTTTTATACTGTTAAGTTAAAAAAAATAACGTGCAGATGAATGTGTATAGCACTTGTGTTAAAAAAAAAAAGCCCTCTGCTTGTCTGTGATGTATACAATATTCCTGGAAGACTTCACAAGAAACTGGTAAAATTGGTAGCCATTGGGAGAAGGAACTGGTAAGCTGGGGGAGAAAGGAAGTAGTATGAGTTTTCATAAGTAAACCTTAGGTACCTTTTAAATCTGGAGCACATACATGCATGCATTAAGAAATAAAAAATAAATACATTAAAAAAATAAATAACGAGCTTTTATTATCCTCAACAACAGAGGAAAGTCAAGCCTGAAATCTAAGGGTATTAAGTAGCCCCACCATGGAGGGTGGAAGCTGTGGCAGCACCTGGAAGAGCTTCCTCAGAGATTCCCTTAGTCTGGCCACCCTGCCAGAGGCATTTCTAAGGAATCAGGACCCACAGTGATCAGCAGGGAGGAGAACAATGAGAAAAGCTTTCCAGCCTGAAATCAGCCGCTGTCCAGAGCTAGCACCTGGCAAGATACAACTCACTCTTCTGGGGGTCACATCTTTACTGGAAGGTAGGTGAGAATTCACACCTGTGACACCAAATCTCCTCCTCTCTTGGTGTCTCTCTCTCCTATTCCTCTCTGATTCCACATTCCTCTGCTCTTTGGCCACGGTGTTTGATTTCTGAGAAGAGAATGTTGAACAAGTCAAGCTCTTGTCACTCTGAGTCTGAACTCTCATTTGACTTGGAAGACTTATGCTTTCGTTTTTTCTTCTTTTTCTTTTCTTTCTTCTTTTTCTTATGCTTCTCTTTCTTCTTCTTTTTCTTGTGTTTCTCTTTACATTCTGAGGAACTGGAGCTGCTCCCATCTTCATCTGATGTTGAATCCTCCAGTAACTGTTTTAACTGTTGTATCCTAAACACATAAGATTGACCAAAGAAATACATTCAATGTAACTTAAAAAATTCTTTTAGATAAAAATATAAGAACAGTAGTGAGGGTGAAAAATGTCACAAAGCATCACCTCATTAAAGACAGTACTTATTTTTGCATGTTTTCCCCATTCTTGTCTACACCCCTGCCTATTTTACATGACTGTAACCAGTGTACAAGCTATTTTGTATTCTTTTCACTGTCCTAAATGTTTCTGTATGTTTCCATAGTCCTTACTATTATAACTTCTAACAGATGGATACTTTCCTAAATCATTCCCCTACTGTTCAAGTTCATACTAAGTAATCTACCTCCTCAACAATTATAATTCAGCACAGGGAACTATACTCAATATTTTGTAATAACCTGTAAGGGAAGAGAATCTGAAGAAGAATATATGTTATGTATATATATTATATATAATAATTATATATAATTATAGTTCAGTATCACCAATTTGAAAAAATACCCCCCAAACCCCAAAAAAAGTCCTCTTGTTTTTTCACCCTGTCTTTAACCCTGTCTAGGAATTTTTAACAAAAGCTCAGATCTTTAAAGAAGATCTAGAGAAGATAAATTACAGTTGCCAACGTCAACTATCAGTGACATGAGTGGGCTGGGCCAAGCCCATTGCTTTAAGTTAACCCAAGTAGAACAGGCTGGCCTGCTCATTCCCCACACACTGGCTTTTTCAGGGACTATTCCTGTCTTCCAAGTATTTTGCAATTAAAGTACCATATTTACTAAAACCACTCCTCTAATACTGGAATCAAAAAATTTTTAATTTATAAAGGTTCTAACTATATAATTTCAAACTTTAAGAGGATATTGTTATCATCTGGACAATCTCACCTTACATCCTTTTCATGTCTTTTATTCTCTCGAATGATGTCGTACATGGGATCTTCGTGTGCCTTGAGGGTTAGAGAAGGTTATGGTTAGGTTAGGCTTCATAGACTGTTAAATTAAATCCCTCTTTCACTGAAACTAATTTTTTCCCCTCCTGTGTGGTATGATTTTATATTTAATACGTTCTAATCCTTCCTAAGGGTTACCATCATTTCAAACTCCTGGAGGCTATAAAAAAGATTTTCCAGTTATACAAATACAGGGTATAATTTACATAGCCTTTATAAGGAAATAAACCATGGCAAAATCATTATTAAATACCACTCAAGGTTAAAAATCTTGAGGTAATTCTATTTGTTCTATGTGGAAAGATGATCAAGAGATATTATTAAGCAAAACAGGTGATTTGGAAATGATGCGTAAGAATGATTCATTTATAGGTACACAAAAACATACTGGATATGACCAAAGAGAAGTCTGGAAGTATATTCAAGCTACTTACTACAAATTCCCTCTGGGGAGAGAGGCAAGATTGGACTTGAAAAATCAATTGTGAAAAACCTTACTGTAATGTTTCCATTTTGTTAAAATAAGGCAAATTTATTCTTATGATATTTGTATAATTAAAAGCTACTTAAATTACTTAAAAATATGAATACACAGAATGAATTTTATGGCATGTGAATTATCTTTAAAAGTATGTTTATTATAAAATTTTTACATATCAAAGAAAACATAAAGTTAATAATATCTATTATTTTACCAGCCGGGATATCCACTGTTAATATTTTAGTGTGGTTCTTCCAGTCATTATTCATAATTTACAGAAGATTATAATCATGTTATATATACAACCCTATTCTCTTTTTCACTTATGCTTTCATGATTATCTTCCTATGACATTACATATTCTTTTAAAACATAATTCTTAAAAGCTATATGATTTATATGTTGTGGTAACTTATGTTGTATATTGGACACTGCAGTTGTTTCCTATTTTTCTTCAGTTTCTATTTGCTAATCATATAAATAATTCTGAAAGTTATCCTTATACATTCATAATAATTTGTGCATACTGATGTTGTTATATCCTTAGATCAATTCTTAGAATTTAGGTTCCTAAATTTTAAAAATATGAATATGTTTCAGTTTTTGAGATTTATCATTAAATTATCTATTACAGGCACTGTAAAAGTTGACATTCCAGGTAGCAGTGATTTATCCAGAATATTTTCTGTAAATTAGTAAAATGAAAACCCAGTATTTTAAATATCTTAAAATCCTTGGAGAATGTTTATATACCCCTGTTTGATATGCTGATAATCCCAATATATCCAGTAATAGCATAGTTAAATTGACCAAAACAGTTACTGAATGGTGAGTTAACCCTGGGAGGTGACTTTGTTAAAGTGATGAAATGATAGATTGATTTTACTGTCATCTAAAGAGGGTACATCGTTTATACACACACTTCCAGTTTATGGTAGAAAAATATACAGACTTTAGACAAAGACTGGGAAACTAGAACCCTGATTTTATTTATGAAATATGAGTTTTTTACATAAGTAAAAAAAGACTGACTGGGGAATTCCCTGGCAGTCCAGTGGTTAGGACTCTGCGCTCTCACTCCTGAGGGCCCAGGTTTGATCCCTGGTCAGGGAACTAAGATCCCACAAGCTGCATGCCAAAAAAAAAAAAAAGAAAAAAAACTAACTGAATTGATAAAAATGCCTGCTTCAGAAAAAGAAGCACTGTTCCCAAGACAAAAGCAAATAACATTTTAATACGCATTTTTTTGTTAATGAACTAATCTTTCACACAAATTCGATTTAACAGAGATGTAGTTAACACCAGATACTTTGGGTTAAAGGCTTTCGGAATGTATTTTATGTGAACCTCCAGTTCACTGGTGACTGCCTGATTCACCAACATTCATCATCTCCAGTAAACGTAAATTGACACTCTGGGGTTTTACTTACTACTCTGAACTGTTCTAACTTTTGGTTGCCTTTGATAAAGAAAGGGCATTCTTTGTCGCCCGTTCGGTGACCATACCGTTTACAACGCCAACCTGCAAACAAAGAAAAAGGGATATATTTCTGTAAGATAATGCATTTTTACTCAATCAAGATAAAGGTATCAGTAGATCATATTAAAGATATTCTTCATTAGATTCCAATTTTAAAAGCAAATATAATTAATGGATGAGCCATGTAAGATCCCAGAAAAGAGAGGGAAACCAATTACTTCCTCAAGTATCCTTTAATCGTAGAGGTTTAGAAATGAACCAAGTACTTACTAAACAATCCCATGCAAAAAGCAAAGTGTGATTTTTTTGTTTTTTAACTGTGTTACAGGTTGAATTGTGTCATCCCGTCTGCTTCCCCACTGTATTGAATTGTCCTAACCCCTAGTACCTCAGAATGTGACCTTACTGGGAGACAGGGTTTTTAGAGAGGCCTGGAATACATCCTTCCCTCACAGCCCTCAGGAGGACACCCTGACTTTGGACTTTTAGCCTCCGGAACTGTGAGACAATAAATTTCTCATTTAAGTCATACAGTTTGTGGTACTTTGTTACAGCAGACCTAGTAAACTATACAGGCATCAAGCAACTCCAACCAAGGAGGTCAGGAAGCAGGAAGAGGGATTATAGGTAAGATCAGCCCAATTTGCTCCACGCTGGTAGCTACTGAAATTATGTAGTGACAGGGAAATAATGTTTTCCCCTTTATATTTTTATTTGAGAGTTGGTAGTAGGAAACCATTGGGAAAAAATGAAGTTTAGGGATTCTCTGACCTGCCCCTGTCCTTATCTCCCCACTATTTCCACCTGGGGAAGAAGGAATGCACTCTTAATGCAAATGCAGACCGCTTCAAACACATGTCTGTCTTTATGATAAAAAGGGGGGGATTTTAAATGCCACGGATTGATGTGTGGGTATCAAGAAGGATCCATACCATCTGTGATCAAAACTCTTTGTTAAAGGAAAGGTGATCCTTGTTACTCAAAGTGTGGTACAGACCAGCAAGATTAGCATCACCTGGGAGCTTGTCAGAAATACAGAATCTCAAGCCCACCCTAAGTTTGAGAAGCTCTGCTCTAGATAACACTAGGATCATGGAAATCAATGAATACGGGGTTATGTGTGCATGTGTTTTTCCATCTGGGATGGATCCAAGTTTTGTGGAGTCTGCCGCTTACATAAATTAAGGAGAGGAAGGGCTCTTTAGGCAAATTTTTATAGAAAGAAAGAACCATATGACTACACTGGTGGGACTCCAAAGACCTTTGGAAGGTACAAGGGAACCTAAAGGTTAAGCTTCATTAACTTCATGTAAAACTGGTTCTGGTCCAGACTAAACACTTTTAATTTGCAAGTCAATGAAAAGAACTGGGGCTTCCCTGGTGGCGCAGTGGTTGAGAGTCTGCCTGCTGATGCAGGGTACACGGGTTCGGACCCCGGTCCGGGAAGATCCCACATGCCACGGAGCGGCTGGGCCCGTGAGCCATGGCCACTGAGCCTGCGCGTCCGGAGCCTGTGCTCCGCAACGGGAGAGGCCACAACAGTGAGGGGCCCGCATACCGCAAAAAAAAAAAAAAAAAAAAAAAAGAAAAGAACTGTAAAATGGTAAGTGAAGCACAACTAACTACCCTATCACAGAGAGGAGCGGTTTTTAACCATAATTTAAAAAAAAAAGAAAAAAAGAAAAAAGAAAGAAATGTAATCAGTTTAATATGGGATTCAACTCTGAAAATAATAAACACAAAGGGTTTACTTAACTAAATTTATGATAAAACTATTACTGGGACAATGAGATATATGAAGGGTATGTGTATGAGATGGGATGGAGGAAGAAAAAAAGAGCTGAATTCTTGTCTTCTATAGGAAGAAGTCAACAGATAATGAAGAAACCTGAAAAATCAAGGGGCAGGAATGTAATCCTGTTATCTAGATACACAGGGATAGGGACTTCCCTGGTGGCGCAGTGGTTAAGAATCCGCCTGCCAATGCACGGGACATGGGTTCGGGCCCAGGTCTGGGAAGATCCCACGTGCCACGGAGCAACTAAGCCTGTGTGCCACAACTACTGAGCCTGCGCTCTGGAGCCCGTGAGCCACAACTACTGAGCCCGCGTGCCTACAGCCCATGCTCTGCAACAAAAGAGGCCACTGCAGTGAGAGGCCCGCGCACTGCAATCAAGAGTAGCCCCCGCTCGCCGCAACTAAAGAAAGCCCGTGTGCAGCAACGAAGACCCAACACAGCCAAATTAATTAATTAATTAAAACCCCCCCAAAAACCTTTATAGATACATAGGGATAAACTTCAAAACAACCTTCCTAAAAGAGGTTGAGGTGGTCGCCTTTTAGGTGAGGGGAATGAAGGAAAGGGGCTGAGAACCGATATATTATGTGCGTGAAGAATCTTTGTACAAAAAAATGTCTTTAAAGGCAGCCGTATCCTTTCTTCAAATGCCGTCTTACGCTGGATGAAGATGCTGCTGCTCTGGTGCGGTGGAGGGTGTGCACACAGAGCTCTACCTGTTCCAGACCCATCCTCTGTGGCCCAGAGCTCCTCTCAGGTTACCTGGATAAAACCTCAACACCTCTGATGAGGATGACTGACTGAGGTAAGACCCAAGGGACCACCCTCCAATGTATCCCTTGTCCCCCATGGCATTTCTACATGGAATATCCTTTCTGTTACAGGAATATTACTGAAGCGTATACTCCGCAGGCAGCTACGGCCCTGTGGAAGACCATTTTCCTTACAGCCAGAAGCCCTGGAGTCTAGGCACCGCACTGCCTCTTACCACAGAACACTTAATAACATATGCAAGGCGGCTTCCTCATCTATAGCACAGAGATCATGCCCTGACTTTAGCAGGGCTGTGGTGAGAATGAATTAAAAGAAGTGAACTCGTTTGTAAACAGTGGTCTATAACTTGCATGTATTGAGGGTGTTACTTGAAACCCTTCCACACTCACACTGCATGACTTTGACTTCTTTCCCCAGTGGCATCCAAAGTCCTTTGGTTGGTGCGTGGGCCAGAAATTCCCTGGCATGTTCATTGCCTGGGACATCTGGTATACAGTCTTCTGGCTTAGTCTCATCTTCCTGAAAAGGAAACAGTGTGTAAGCTGTGCGGCAAAAAAAGCACCGGAACTCTCTCCCACCTGTCCGAGAACACAGCCCTGCCTGGCTTTCTCATGGGCTGGAGATCCCAATGTCATCATAAGTTACCCTCTGAAGAGCTAGAAAGAAAGACAAATCATAACTGACAGAAAAAACGGAAGTAACTATACTAGAAGAGCTAGCTATACCATGAAAACAAAGTAGCTGTTCTTAGAGAAGAGTTACTAGTGTTTACATAGGATTGATCTGTGAGCTCCAAATTGATCCTAGATCACAAAAATTAGATTCTAAGATCACAAAAGGTTTTCTGCTAACTTAAAAGCTTTGTGGAATGAGGCAGAATATAGAGTTAAACAAGTAAGGTTTCCTGGAATAATAAGAACAATGTGTTAGAGTAAAATAGATTATTAGACCTTGAAGGCCACTGTCATGTTTTATAATCTCACACATGCCGTGTTAGTGAGATGTATTTTCATTACCAAATAACTGCACTATATAATTAAGGTGCTGTTTTTTTACCTTATGAGTTTTTTTTTTTTTTTTTTTTTTTTTGCGGTACGTGGGCCTCACTGTTGTGGCCCCTCCCGTTGTGGAGCACAGGCTCCGGATGCGCAGGCTCAGCGGCCATGGCTCACGGGCCCAGCCTCTCCGCAGCATGTGAGGTCTTCCCGGACTGGGGCACGAACCCGTGTCCCCGGCATCGGCAGGTGGACTCTCAACCATTGCGCCACCAGGGAAGCCCTTACCTTATAATTTTTTCAAGTTTCCACGAATATTAAATTTATAATGGACGAATGTTTTCTAAAAATCTTTTTTTTAAGTTGAAAGTTACCAAACAGAAAAGGTTACTTTGGCCTTAAGTCCTCTAAGTCTCGCTCCTGCAGAAAGACACTGACACTGTGGCCAGGGTGCTGGAGGAGGGACTCCTGCAACAGGTAGGGCTGGACTGGATGAGCTTCACGTCTCCTCAGAGTCCAATGTTCTCTGAGCTGATGACATTCAAGAAATCAGCACCGGGTGGGTCAGAGAAGGAACATGGGGCAGGAGAGCTTTGAGGAGATGCAGTCACAGTGAGACAGAAAGAATGGGAGTGAGCGCTGAGGAACACTCGGGGGGCCTGCAGTGGTTTCTTAGGGGACAGACACAAGGCTGATTAAATTTCTGCAAAGGCACAGGCTGTGACAAAGCCCAAAGTGCATGAACCGACTGCCATCTGCAGGGAAGACACAGAACTATCATAAAAGGAGGTTCAAACCTTATGCAGCTGTTTTTCGTAAGTGACTGAGTCTGAGCACCGAGTCAAATCTGTCTCAGAGAAAAACCAAAAGTACAAACTTCACACTGACCTTGATAAGTCCAGGAGGAGGTTTTTCATAACTAGAAAGGAAGAAAACACCAGTCATGAGCCATGTTCATAGGAACGTAACACATCTCAATCAGCAAAAGGCAACTGCAGACCAAAATAAAAAGGATATTTTTAGTAAGAACTTAAAACCATATTATAATTAACATAGTTAATAAAATATGCCTAGCAGTCAGAGGTCTTATATAAATAAACTGATGCTATACCATATCCTGCTGGGATATAGCACTTAAATTCACCAAAATAATAACTAACTTGGTGTCTTAGGACAATGATTTTATTTTTGGAAGAAGGGAAAGCAAGAGATTGCAGGGAAAATGTGAGGTAACAAGAGCCTTGAACGAATTACGGTTCCAGCCTGTCATTACAGTTGTTGGTTGATTTACCTACCATAACTTCCAGCTTCCATAACACTGAGAGGCTCATGGGGGTGGGGGTGTGTGAGTGATCTGTTCTGACAAGGGTGGGGGCTGTGCAGAGGGGAGGGAGCAAAGCCTGAGGGAAGGGCCTGTTGTAGGGGAAGGAGGGGAGGGTGATCTGTCCCAGAGGCTCCCCCTCCCACCTCGCCTTCCCCCTCCCCCTCCCCCAGCCCCAAAAGCTCCGGATTCAAGATCCTCCCCACTGGCCTATCCTGTTTGCAGAGTGGGCTGCTGGGCTGCCATCTGCTGCGCAGCTCTCTGACTGCCCTTTATGTCCCTACTGACCTCCTGGGACTCAGGGATGCAGGACTCCTGCTTGGTGCCTGGACGACAGGCTGGCACTCAATGAAGAACTACCGCTAGAGAGGCAGGTGACTGATAGTGTGCAAATGTACTTCCCCTTCCACCAACAGAGAGAGCTCTCAGACCCCCAGGGTCCTGAGGATACAAATCATGCCTGTGCTCCCAACTCATTTCCACTTCTCATCACTCCGCTGGAACTTCTGGAAAAGGCTGATGGATGCCAAATCTAGAAAAGCAGCATCCAATGCTAGGGTTCATTTTAAACAAATCAGTTTTAAAATTTAAAAATTGAGATATAATTGACATATAACACTGTATTACTTTCAGGTGTAATTATGTTCAGTTTCAAGTACTGACACATTCCAGGCTATGCAGCACATAGCATGGGTGTCTGGCTTTTAAATGAGTGCCTAATTGACACAACCCCCTTCTTAAAGAAAAGTAGTTGGAGGGACTTCCCTGGTGGTCCAGTGGTTAAGACTCTGTCCTCCCAATGCAGGGGCACGGGTTCAATCGCTGGTTTGGGAACTAAGATCCCTCATGTCACATGATGCAGCCAAAAGAAAGTAGTTGGAAAAAGAGGCAGAACAACTGAACATCTGAGGTCTTTTCAATGCCTCTATAACGAAATTTTACTGAGAGAGGGCATCAGGATGCTGTGGCTGGTTTAAAACTTGGCTCCAATAACTTGGAAATGGGGGATTCCCAAAGTTGCTACACACAGAAGGTGAGTTCAGAGATGATTAATTTTTTGAATTTTTTACAGTGAAAATAATAAATTCTAAAATGGTTAATCATTTATCTATTAGTCAAATAGATACTAATTATCCCCAAACTAGTCAAAAATTGTTTAAGTTAAAAGAAAGAAAGCAGTAGTGTATAGGACAGTGTGCTTGGTATGGTTCTATTTGTGTGTATGGGAAAAGGGAGATTATATATATATAGGATACCTGAGGGAGGGAGCTTTATTTTTCACTTATATTTATTTACATGCAAATACACTGCCTCAATGTTTTTTAGTTACAAAAGAAAAATGAAATTAATGTCATCTTCCTTACACCTATGTTGGTATAAGCCCAGGCTAATAAAGGTCTGAGAGATAAACCAAAGGTTACTTGGGACGTAGGAAAAAAAGAAAAAAGGCCCAAAATATGCTAATAGGAGCTCATTTCTGCTATAGAGTTATACAGGCTGCATTTTTGTTTTAAAATTTCAATGTTATTTCTCTAATTGTTTCAGTAATTAAATCCTCACTCTTGCTCTAACCAACTTGCTATTTCCACCTACCAAAAAAGAACAGGTATATTAGGAGAAACTAAACTTAATTTTCAGGTGATATTGAAGGTTCAACTTAAAAACTTACTCCTTGCAGAAGTAACCAGTCAACAATAATCATGCCAGGCTTAGTGCTAAGTACCAGAAGGGAGAACTAAGGGGATAAGGGTACTCCTAAATGAAATCTAGAAAAGCCATAAAGTTGAAACTCCTCTCAGAAACACCCATGTAATTCTTGACAAAGGTACTTTGTAGCTTGGGACCCCCAGAGTGGAGGCCTCCCCAGTGACCCAGCTCATGTCACAAATCTAAACCGAAGTCAGCCTGAACTAATGGGAAGTGCCTCACTATCAAGGAAATCTGGAATACCCCAGTCACGATCCTCCACCTCAGCTTAATTTAGCTTATCTGACCCTAGATAAGACGACGTGCTAGTCTGATAAGGAAATCCCTGACCCTCTAGCCAATCGTGCCCTATTTCCAAATTGCCTCACCTGAGGCCCCATAAAACCCGCTCTTGTCCAAAATCCCTGGGAAGAGTGTTCCACTGCATGTGAAGTGCTGTACTTCTCAGTCCATGGATTGTTTTCCCTTGAATTAAGGACATCAAACTCGTTAACAAATTGTATCATTTTTCTCTTTAGACATTCTTTAGAACTGTCTTGATAAAGGAGATGTTTTGTTTTTTTGGAGCAGAGAACCCCATATCCCAGCCAGAATGTTTTCCAGTTCTAAATCAGTGTGAATGGGCTTTGCAGGTAAAAAAATTTTACTTTGAATTGTGATCCACTCTCACTGCTGTCTACCTTGTGCAAGTTACTTAAACCCCCAGAGCCTCAATTTCCTCATGGGTAAATAGTTCACAGCAAACATGTGAAAGGCACTCCACAATGCTGGCTTCTGCCTCTTCTGTTGAAGAAAAGTTAGTGCTCTTAGTAGCCTCATGAGGCAGCTCAAGATTAGGCACTAGCATCATAAAGGCCAAGATCGGGACCCAAGAGAGAGGCCTCGCCAACCCTCACATCTTTTTACAGATCTGCAGCTTTACGGGGATTTACCAGCTGCTCCTAAGAGGAGGTGGGCATAGACTGGCAGCGGACTTTCTACAGACATCATCCCCAGCCGGGTTTACTACCTTTCTAGGCCATGCGACTCTTCAACATCTAGCTCCAGGGATCACTGCCTTTTCCCCATGCAGGTGAGCTGGTATAGGATCATGTCACCTAAGATGGCTGTTCTTTGGCTCTCTTTATATCCCCTATTTGATCAGTCCCTGCGCTTCACCTACACCTTCCTGCATGACTGACCTTCCCTCTTAATCACAGAACTTATTCAATAACTGCCTCTGTGCTTGCCCCGCCCCAGCTAACAGCTCCATTAGGATAGTTTATCAAAGTGAAAACCTCTGCCCTGTGACAGCTGATAACCTGAGGGGCTGTGAGGGACACACCTCTCTGCTGGTTTCCCTGGTAACTGATGAGCCAACCTGATGTCAATCCCCACTGTAACTGGTAAACCTCCCCACCCCCCAAGCAAAGACTGCTGTCTGTGTCCTGACTGCTGTCTGCTGTACACAGTGGGGTGCTGCTCCAGGACTTTGCTTCAGTCTTATAAGATCCCCTATCCAAGAAACCTTCAGTGTCTCTGTTGCTATCTCCAGGCTCTTTCTTTGGTCTTGTGGCTGGGCAGTTATAAGACTTGCAGGCCTGTGGGGTGCAGTGAGGTATATCAGAGGTGCAGAGGTGGTAGATCAGGGTTCAGCAAATCTATCCCTACCTCCTCTGAGGCTCAGCAAATCACCATGTGATTAGAGGACTGGAACTTTCAGCCCCACCTCCAGGAAGGTTGAATTAATCACTAATGGCCAATGATGAATCAATCAAGCCCCTATAATGAAACCTCTATAAACACCCAAAAGGATGGCATTAAGACAGCTTCAGGGTTGGTGAACACGTGAAGGCGCGGCATACCTGGAGAGGGCATGGAAACTCTACAGAGCTTCTCACATACCTTACCCTATGTATCTCTTCCATCTGGCTGTTCCTGAGTTATAACCTTTTATAATAAACCAGTAATCCAGTTAGTAAAACATTTTCCTGAGTTCTATGAGCTGCTCTAGCAAATTAACCAAACTAGAGGAGGGGGTTGTGGAAACCTCCAATTTATAGCAGGTACCAACCTGGACTTGCAAACATCTCTGCACTCTTCCAAATAAGGATTATGATGGAGGCGTCTAGTGTCCATCCTCACCCTCACTGTCACTAATCCAGGGCCTTTCTAAGATTTACTCCCTGAAGATTACACAATAAACAACTGGGTATAAGTAGAATTAGCCTTTTAGATACAGTACAAAGCTTTTTAGGTATGGTATTTCCAAAGCAAATTCTTAAAATATTTTCCAATGGAAAGCTGTCGCATGTCATAGGCCTAGGCCTCTTTTAGGAGGAATAATGGAAATTTGCATAAATTGGGCAGGTGATACGGTCCATCAGCAGCCCTTCATTAGAAACATTAATGCTATGTCTTAGGCATTGGGACTTAAGGGAGTTTGGAAGGGAGGTGGTAAAGTCTATGTAAATATCCAGTAATCCGACAATAATTTATTTTTGCCATAGGAGTTGTATAAATAACATGGTCAAACTATCTATATTCCTCAAAAATATGTAAATGTTTTTGCCTAGATAGAAAAAAAATGTGACGGAACTGAACATTTCTTTTTTATTTTTTAATTTATTTTTATATTTTGGCTGTGTTGGGTCTTTGTTTCTGTGCAAGGGCTTTCTCTAGTTGCGGCAAGTGGGGGCCACTCTTCATCGCGGTGCACGGGCCTCTCACTGTTGCGGCCTATCTTGTTGTGGAGCACAGGCTCCAGACGCGTAGGCTCAGTAGTTGTGGCTCACGGGCCCAGTTGCTCCGCAGCATGTGGGATCTTCCCAGACCAGGGCTCGAACCCGTGTCCCCTGTATTGGCAGGCGGGTTCTCAACCACTGCGCCACCAGGGAAGCCCCTGGAACTGCACATTTTGAAATCTCTTATTATTAGCAATGGACTTCCCTAAAAAAGTCCATTTTAGAACTGTTGCCACAAGTGTAAAGGAATGTGGTTGATTTTTTTCCTAGGGCTAAACAATTCATTAGTTTAGGTAGCATGTTAAAAAGATATTTCTCAAAGATTAAGGTAATATTTAACTATTGAAAATAACAGATTTGGAAATGAGAATCGGAGTGTGTTTACTGAGTAGCTTGGCTTCTGTGCTGTGACAGCTGAGAAGTGTGCATTATCTTTGTAATAAATCCTCAAAATTAAAGAAAGTTAGTGGAGGCCCATTATTTTGTGCCATCTGTAAATCCTTGCCATTATATCATTCAGATTGTGACAGGTTGCCCTGGGCAGTATGAAGACTAAATTAAGATAAATTTTGATAAGAGATTATCTCCTAAATAGGCATGGGACAAAAAAATCTTTATTTTGCCAAGTACTTAATAATACTCTTTGTGTATTTGAGTGTTGGGGTAGGATTTCTTTTGGAAGAGTCCTTCACGTAAGCATACTCCATCCCAGTTGTTCCTGTAGCCTGGCCCTATGGGGGCTGGAAGGCAGAGATGAAACTCCACATATACTCAAAATGTCCGTTCTGTTATGCCCAGTAGCCCAGGAGCACTTGAGTGACAGAGCTGGAAAATGGACAGGAGCATGTGTGGAAGACTCAGATGCCTTTGGGGGCCTGGCAGGTATGGTAAGAGTAAGAAAAATTAAGGTCAGGTGTAAGAAAATGACCAGAGGAGTGTGAGGGTAACTAAAGAGGGCATACCAGGTGGCAAAAGGATTTGAATTCCACTTGTAAAAAACCACAGTGGAACTTAACATGCCTGGTTGACCAACTTACTTACCTGTCTTCCTTTCCCAGACTCTCTTAAAATGACAATTAAAGAAATAAAAAAAGGTTAGAAGCCACACAGAAATCCTGAGAGGGGATACAAGGCTGGAGACAAGAAAGGAAGAGAAAGAGAACTAAACCCTCATCTACTATAACATGAGCTTAATAGGTAACATTTACTATTCAATCGAAAAAAAGCAGTAAAAGCATATAATTCAGAAATAGTTAAATCCCAGAGAAAAAATTAAGTTTCCCCATTGAAGCCTTGGTTGGAGGGAAAGGTACAGGGAGTGTGAGTAGAGATACAAACCACTATTTTTTGAAATTAGACTTTTCATACTATTTAATGTTTAAACTACGTTAAAGTATTATTCTGGAAATACAGACTTCCATTTAAAAGGAAAGAAGCCTCTGAACTAGGCAAACTATAAATATGTCAACAGCCCAGAACTTTTAAAATCTCTGAGCTGAAAAATCCCACTGGTCTGAGAATCAGACACCCCGGTTTCTCTTTAGTTTTGTTAGTTTACAGTTCCGTGTGTGCTTTATTAGGTTACTTAACTGCTGAACCTGCATTTTCTCATGTGCAAAAGGAGGTTATAAAAGGATGTCTGTGAGTGCGCTCTGAGCTACAAAATAAATGTAGAGTATTAACAACTATGTGGCATCCTACAGTTAGGATACTGAGGGCTAGGGGGTGGGGTAGGGCGGCTGAGCCCTGCCGGAACTTATCCTAGGGAACACTGTTCAACATCGGCCTTGCACAGGCAACAAAGAGCCTCCCAGAGTGCCCTGAAGGGGCCAGGACCGTGGATGCCAGCAATCCACAACCACTGCCCACTGAAATGAAATTCAGCTCAAGAGCCACGCTGAAAAGAGCAGGCCAGGCTACGAGGAAGTATGCATTTTGTGCCAAAGCTCCCAGCGGTTAATAATGAAGGATTAACCCTTTAAGGACTTTTCATGCTGTCTCAGCAATCATGAGAAGGTAGGTAATGGGAAGCGCCTAAAACAAATAATTCAGATAACTCAGTGAACACCAAACTTAGTAAAGTCAGACTTCTAAAGCTGATTACAGAACGACAGAAACACAGAAAAGAACCGCAAGGGTCATTAATCCAACCTTCCACCTGATGTTTAAATCTCCTTTACAACCAACCCTTCTCCCAGGGGTTATCTGGACTCTCTCCCGGGTAGCTGGGGGAGTACAGTGCCTCCTAGGTCAGGCCACGCTGACCAGCAAGAATCTATGACTCTGGTCCTAATTCTTCTTGTTGAGCTGGAACTGGCCTCTTTGTAGCTTCCACCCTTAACCCTGGTAAAAAAAATCCTGGGGACGAGAAAGAAGTCCACGCTCTCTTCTACCTGACAGCTCCTCCCGAAGAGTCAGGGACCAGGCCCTCACCCCACGTTTTTTCTTCCCTTCCTCACCGCGCACTCACGTTACGGGACTGGGCTTTTTCCTCCCTAGCTAACAGCACTAGATGAAAAGAATGGGGATTTTACCCAGTTCAGAGCGAGCCCCTTGAACTGAGAAATGGGAAAGGACCCAAGGGCGCAGCCGCACTTCTTCTGTACTCAAATCCTGACCGACACCGACGTCGCCGCACGAGGAATAAAACCGTCGTTTCCGGCGGAGAAGCGCCCGCCCGCCGCCGCCTCGCGCGCCCGGGACGAGCCTGGGGATGGAGCCTCCCCCCTCTTCCTCCAAAGGCTGAGAGTCCAGCGTCCCGCAGCCCGGGATCAAAACCCGCACCCGGCTCGCTGGGGACGGGCCCACCTGCCCACTCGCAGGTCTCCAACGCCGGGCGGGCTCCGCCGCGCGACCGCGGGCCCCGACCCCATTCCTCGCATTAGTCGGGGGCGGGCGTGACGGACTCACAAGGACTCCAGGTGCTTGAGCTGCTGCAGCTGCTGCGCGTCGTGTCGCCGCCGCCTCTGTTCCCGGCGGCGCTGCAGCTCTTGCTCCGGAGGCTCCCGCGGCCGCCGTGCGCCCCCTGCCCCCGCGTCGTCGCGCCCGGGTCGGGACGACATCGCGGCCCCGCGCGGCGCGGCTGAAGCGGCCCCGTGCGGCGCGGCTGAGGCGGCCGGCGCGGCGAAGACGGTACTTCCTCTGCGCTGCGCACGCCTAGCCCCGCAGCGCCCCCTCCCGCTGCCGATCCGCGTCCCGCCGGGCCGAGCCGGGTGTCCCCTCCGCGGCCGCCTGCACCGTGCCGCCCAAAGGCCAGCGCGGCCTCAAGTTGTTGATCGGAGCGCCGGGTCCTGCAAGTCAGGTCGGCTGGTGCCGGAGGCCGGAGCGCGCTCCCTGGCGGCGGCCAGGAGTCTCGGTGCTGAGGACGCTCTGTCGGGACCCTGAGCCAGTTCTGCGCGTGGCTGGGCCCCTCTCCGGGTCGGACGCCTCCTCTCGAGATCTTCGTCCCTGAAGGCCGGGAAACCTGTGCAAGTAATTTTCGTATTCCCCCAGTGTCTAGGCGTACAGGAGCTGCTCGTTACATGTTAGTAGGATTCATCTAGTTTTGGAAGAAAGCAAGGCTTCCACAGAAATTCTCCAATTTTCCAGAACATGTGATCCATGGTATGTATAGTCAGTGTAGTATACTGTATTCAGATAAGGTTTGGGTTATGGAAAAGAAAAGCTAATATACACTGTGTACTTTTTATGCGGTCATTGAGCTAAGCCCTTAATAGGAGTTGATTTAATTTTTAAAATCGTAATAAGTGCTGTACGTAATACCCATGTGTACTATCCTTATTTTACAGATAATGAGGCCCGAGAGTTAACTGACATGCCCAAGGAAACAGAACTAGTAGGTCATGGAGCCAGGATGCAAAAGTGTAAGGTGCTTAACTAGGTTGTGCTTTGAAACTGTATCTGATATATAATTTTTTCAGCCTTGAAATAATGGAAGAAGCTGCAGAGGAATTAAAAATAACTGCATAAGGGAAATGCTTGCCAAAATATTCAGTTGTTAATAACTCAAAGTGAAGAGCTCTTTCAAATT
The DNA here is from genome assembly GCF_003676395.1 of Aethalodelphis obliquidens. NCBI lineage: Eukaryota > Metazoa > Chordata > Mammalia > Artiodactyla > Delphinidae > Aethalodelphis > Aethalodelphis obliquidens. Next base: position 43,662,593 of record NW_020837949.1, on the reverse strand, counting down.
TATTCAAGAAAACACAAACACAGAAGCTATGCACAGACATGTGAAATTATGCTGATATATGTTCTGGAACTTGGAAATGACCTCTTCCTCTAAGAATGAAGCCAATTAAAATTGTTGCATGAATGTATGATTCAGCCATTCATGTGTAACAGATCAGGACCCTGTGGGGGCCTTCCAGGATAGACCCCTCCCCCATATACTCTGCTATAGCTCCTGTTGGAAGTACCCAGATAATAGTATCTCATGCATATTTCCTGAGTTTTTCATTTGGTAAAAACCACAAGTGGAAGAAATTAACTACTTGATGATCATGAGCCCCAGCCCCCAGACCTTCTGGCACCTAAGGATTGATAATGTTAAATTAACCACCCAGTTACCTCAACATCAACCAATCAGAGAGTTGTGCAGTAGCTGATCACATACCCTGGGACGCCCCTCCCTCACCTTGCCTTTAAAAATGCTTTGGTGAAACCCTTCAGAGAGTTCAGGGTTTTTTTTTTTTTTTTTTTGAGCATGAGCAAACAGTTCTCCTGGCATGGCCCTGCGATAAATCTTTCTCTGCTCCAAGCTCCAACATTTGCGTTTGTTTGGCCTCACTGTGTGTCGGGCACACAAACTTGCGCTCGATAACGATGGAAGTTACCTGGGCCAATAAATGACCTGTATGATATCTTATAAGGCATCCAAATCCAGTCAAGAAGGGGGATATAGTCTTTGGAAGCTGTGATTTACAAACAAAGAAAATGTAATTGTGTTGCAGAAAGAAGTTGGTCTACAAAATCGAGAAGAAAACCAAGGGAAAGCAATCAGGTAGTGTTTTTCCAGCGCTGTTGTTATAGAACAGCACGTTCCGGGTGTCCCACGCACAGTTCATATTCCTTCCTCTTCAAGGTAACAATGTACTGGATCAGCAGCACCCCAGCCACCACGGCGCACACGCTGGCGCTTGCTACCGCGCTCACCCTCGCCATGGCCGCTTGGTCCATGGACGGGGCCTCCTGCGCCTTCGGGTCAAGAGAAGAGGTCGCTGGGTGGCTCGGGCCTCGGACGCTCCGCCCCAGAGACCAACCCAGACGCCCCGCCCCGCGCCGCCCTAGCCCCGCCTCCTAGGAAAGCCCCACCCACGAGCGGCGGGAACGGAGAAAGGAGTGGGAGGGGCGTGGCTTGCGTCCCCGCCGGGGGGCGGGAGGTGGGTCTTCCTCAGAACCCGCGTCCAAGGAACTGTACAAGAACAGAAAAGAGGAGTCGAATTAATTCTCTCTCTCTCTCTGCTAATGAAGACCGGGCAGTAGTTCATTCTAGCTCCGCCCAGTAGAAATCTGATTCCAAACATCACTCAGAAAAAAATCCTCCGCCTTCCTCTCTCCTGACACCCAGGACTACAACCCCCAGAAGGCATCGGGGCTCAGCTGAGTTGCGCAGTAGCGTTCGTTGTAAAGTGCTATGACAACAGGGCGGAGATGGCTTGGAGTTAGGCTTGAGTGGGTAGGTGTCCCTTCCGCCGCTGCTGTCCTTTTTCTGCTACATCCCACTCACTGCCTCCTTCATCATTTCCTCCTCTTTGTGAGCAGCAGGTCTTACCGCTGTTCTTTCCTGCCTGATATCTGCCACGGGATTGATGCCGTTTTTCCTGCTTGTCTCTGAGGGTGACAGAGAGGGGATGCAGGGGAGCTACTTGGTGGGATCGCTCCAGCTCTGTGGAGCTGGTGGTGCCAGGTGGTGAGGCGCTGTCTTTGCCTGGGACGTGAAACAAGTTGGATCAGGAGAACGAGAGGGAGAAGTAAGGGTTGCTTTTTCCTGCACCGTCCGTTCTTGCTCGTCGTTCCAGCCCTGGAATCCTGGCAGACGTTCTTAAAGGGAAATCGGTGGAAGGAGAGTTCGAAGAAAGGTGGGGCAGGACCCACCTGACTCGGCATCAGGTAAGAAAGTATGTCTAGAATTAAACATCGGGTGCATGAATGCCCTTTCAGTGTTTTATTTTTTAGTCAGATTGATTCTCTGATGTCATATAATTTGGGGGATATAGGGCGATAGGTTTCTTATGAAGGATGCTTGCATTCAAAACAAAACAAAACGAAACTGCCAGAACAATGTGTGTGTGTGATCCTGTGAACATTTTTGAGAAAGGGTGATAAGAATTTTTAGAGATTCCTTTCAGGAATGTCACGTGGTGCACAAGCATTTTCCTCCTGTGACACTTCAACAGGTCTTGTGAGCAAATGGTCAAAACAGTTCCCATCCTATGACTGAAGTAGGATGCATGTACTAATACCCCCTAATTCCTTCTTGCAATAGGATTATTGCTTATCCTTCTCCCTTTACCTTGCAGACCACAGCAGTTTCGATGAGCTGAGGTGATATTATTAGCATCTTCCTTTCCCAATCAGTTCCTGCAATCGACTCCAGTTTCCTGGAGTTTTTTTGTTTGATTGTGTTTTTTGTTTTGTTTTTTTTGGCATCTCACTTTTTTTTTACTAAACATGCCAATAAAAAAAAATAAATTTATTTATTTATTTATTTTTGGCTGCGTTGGGTCTTCGTTGCTGCACACAGGCTTTCTCTAGGTTGTGGTGAGTGGGGGCTACTCTTCGTTGCGGTGCGCGGGTTTCTCATTGTGGTGGCTTCTCTTGTTGTGGGGGACAGGCTCTAGGCACACGGGCTTCAGCAGTTGTGGCACGTGGGCTCTAGAGCGCAGGCTCAGTACTTGTGGCGCAGGGGCTTAGTTGTTCCGCGGCATGTGGATTTTTCCAGCCCAGGGATCGAACCCGTGTCCTCTGCATTGGCAGGTGGATTCTCAACCACTGCGCCACCAGGGAAGTCCCTCCATTTTGACTTTTAAATGCACTCTTTTCTTTAATGGTTAAAGCAGGTGTACAATGCATGTTTGAGCAGATGTACAATGCATGTTTGACAGGCTGTGAGACAGGCTGTTCTAGTTAGCATAAAGTTTACATTAAATCATATATAAGCCAGAATGACTTCCCCATACCTCAATATGTGAACATTTCTTCCATCAAGTGTATTTACAATGGAAGAGTTTTGGAGTTTGTCAAATGCTTTTTCTGACTCTGTTGACATGATTAGGTGGTTTTTGATTTTTATTTTATTGCTTTGGTATATTTCCTTAATTAATTTTGGGTGTTAAACTAACATTGTATTCCTGGGGTAAATTGCACTTGGCCATGGTGTATAATTCCTTTAATATATTGCTTGATTCACTTTGCTAGTGTTGTGTTGAGGATTTTTACATACATATTTGTAAGAGATATTGGTCTGTAGTTTTCTTTTCTTGTATTTGTCTAATTTTGGTATCAATGTACACTAGCTTCATAGAATGAGTTGGGAAGTGATCCCTCCTCTTTTATTTTTTGGAGAGGTTAGTGAACAATTGATGTTAATTAAGAAAAATATTTGGTAGAATTTACCATCTGAGCCTAGTCTTTTCTTTTTTTCTTTTTATTTGAGCCTCGTCTTTTTCTGTGTGTGTGGATAGTTTTTTGATTACTAATTCAATCTCTTTACTTGTTATAGGTTTATTTAGATTTTCAGTTTCTTCTGTAGTCAGCAACAGATAGTTGGGAGCAGGACAAATAATGCTGATGTCCTGCCCTTCCTGGGAAGGTGGTTCTCTGATTGGGAGCTGTGGGGAGAGGGTTCTTGGCTGTACTACTCTGGAGTGCAGTTTCCATCTTGCTGAGCTAGGAGTATGGAGAGGAGTGAGTTGTAGTTTAAATACTACAGACTCTTACTGTTCTTACTGAGTTTTAGATTTTTAATGTTTCTTTATTTGTTGTATGCTCTTAGGACAATTTCCGGAGACTTGAAATGGTTGTTTTAAAAAATAATTTTCAGTTTCACTGGGAAGTGGGCCAGTGGAGCTTCTCACATGTCACGCTGAAAAGTGGAATTCTCTGAAACCTTAAATTGCTTAGCATATGGTTATGGGAGAAATATCTATATTATCAAAAGATTTCATCAGAGTTCCATTAGATATCAAGGTGCTCCAGTGTCTGTAAGACTTATATTTAAGAGCAAGTATAAAAGTGATTATATATAAGCTTATTAGGAACACAACTGCTGTGTGCAAAGAGAAATTTTTTGTAGGTGTGTTTTATTTATTCAAGCCAAAGGATTAAGCTTTTTTTTTTTTTCTCAGATAAACAGGGATATCCAGCAACCTTAAATTGTTCAGACTTGCTATCAAATCCATCTTTGAAGCCAAAGTGGAAAAGAACTCCCCTTTGAAACCTTTTGCCTTGTAGCTTACGCTGTCATTTAAAAATACATCAATTATTAGAAAAGGAAATTAATGATGTACAAATTGCACAAATGAGGGTTTGTGGTTTCTTAATTTCTTGGGAGTGGGCAGTGCGCCTTCCTCTGCTTCTGCCTTTGAAATTGGAGAGAGAGGCACCGGGAAACATACTACTGACCATCAGCCCAAATTGTTGGTTTTCCTATCGTTCACTAATTTTTCAAAGATGTAAGACGTTATTCAATAATTTATTGTCCACCATGGTAAATGTTAACACCTGGGTCATGGGGGAACCAGTATGCAGAATTTTGGCATAATGGAATTTATGCAGTTCTGCTATGTATTAGCTTATGTTTTGCCCTGGTATGAAAGTAAGTTGGTCTGAAATGAAGCAGCTGTGGTCTTGTGAGGAAGAGCGATTTGTTGGACCTAGGTTTGAAATTAGCAACCCCTCCCCCAACCTTTTAAAAATTAAAACAAAGCGAAACCAAAAAAAATCCCTCTACTGACCCATGCTTTTTCAGTGTTTTGGATATTAAATTGCAGGCAGTGACAGCCTAATAATATAAGGGTCTAGAGTAGGGACAGGGTATGCAGAAGCAAGTTTCTGCCATTAGCTGTGTGATTTAGGGGTGTCATTATAATCTACAGAATGAGAAGACCAGCTCATTGATGGGTACCTTCTAGCTGTTGAAGCTCTTGATTTTAAAAGTGAGTCTTTTTTTCAAACTTTGGAAAGGTAACTAACTGGTGACAGAGGTCACAGGAAAAAGGAAGAGAAGTAGAGCATTGCTATAAGAAAACATCCACTTAGACTATCAGGTATCTGTGCAACTAGTGCTTTTCAAATTTTGAGGTGCATGTGAATCACTTGGGGATCTTGTTTGGGGTGGGGTTGAGATTCTGCATTTCTCATAAGCTCTTGGGTGATGCTGACCTGCTGGTCCAGGTACTACACTTTGGGTAGCAAGGAGCTGAACAATCTAGGAAAGGAGGGCTTTCAGAAGCTAATGAAGTGGTAGGTGACTAAGGAGAAATTGATAGAGCAGGAGAAACAGGAAGGAAATAAATGTTGCCAGTGGTATTTTGTTACTAGGAATAGATATTAAATTTTATGATAGAAGTCCATGAGAAATTAGTGCCTGATGTAGGACAGTTCCATTTACACACCATGTTGGAGAGTTAGTTTTTCATATTGGAGTGTTTTTCCCCCCATTATTCTAGCAAGCTGAAAAAATTTGTTCAGTAACAAAGGTTTTTAAGGCCATTTTCACATAATAGCTATTTTCATCTGATGCAGTCATGTGTGTTTATATTCAAACTACAGATACATGTACTTTTTCCCTTTCCTGATTATGCTTTTTATCCTTTTGAGTAATCATAGCTATGATGATGACTATATGATGACTATAGTGCTGTGAGTCCTCCTAGTGAATCATTGAATGGTATTGAATTTGGGTAGTATTCTGCCCTGTGCTGCAAGAGAATGACATCTCTTTATTGCGGCAGTCCAATGGTATGGCGTATTTTAATTTTCCGATGTATCTCGAGTACATAATGAGAATATATGGTACTTATTAAGTACTGTTACTTCCCTCTCAAATTAAAAAAGTCCAATAAAAGTATAATAGGAGTGTTTATTACATTTTTGAATACTTGCTGTGAGATTGGAAGTTTAGTCATCTGGCAATTTGTATGGTTACATAGTGCCATTATTAATAACAGCTGATGCAGATGTTTTTCAGAAACTCTCCCACATGTTAAAACTCATGATAAGTTCATTTACCTGCTATGTATTTTTCCTTCACTTTCATCAACACCTTGCCTTTACCTGACTACTTTCCTTTTCAGCATAAAGAGAGGGCCTTAGATGGAGTTTTCTTTCTTTTTTCCCCCCGTTGTTTGTTTAAAGATGGAGTTTTCTTTCTTTTTTTCCCCCATTGTTTGTTTCTTTAAACTTGTCTTTTTTTTTTTTTTTTTTATGCTGTGTACGGGCCTCTCACTGTTGTGGCCTCTCCCGTTGCGGAGCACAGGCTCCGGACGCGCAGGCTCAGCGGCCATGGCTCACGGGCCCAGCCGCTCCGCGGCATGTGGGATCTTCCCGGACCGGGGCACGAACCTGTGTCCCCTGCATCGGCAGGCGGACTCTCAACCACTGCGCCACCAGGGAAGCCCCTGCTGCAGTCTTTTTAATGACCAAACTGAAGGGAAATTAGATGTTATGCCTAGGAATTATGTGCTAACTAATTCTGGTAGAATTTGAATCTTGATCCTCCAAAGAATATGTTTGTTACTTTGTACAGTTGTCTACTAAATGTCCCAGAAGAGAGAACTGACCCAACATAAATGTATAATTTCTCAGCTTGACTTTCTGATGGCATTGCAAAATATCTGATTAATGTTTCCACTCACTTGGATTTGTGGTTTCACATATGTCCACAAAATACAAAAAATTAGAGTTTAATACAATGTTTTTTCTCAAAGTTGTCTAACTTTAGTTTGCTATGTATGCCTTAAGAGTTAATTAATTCAGAACAACAACAACAAAAAAGTTAATTAATTCATAAATCATGGTGTGAAGTGGATTTTTTTTGTGAAGTGGATTTTTATTATAAATAAATGCTTTCTTTTCAGAGTGAACGAAAATGTCTTTATTTAAAGCCCGTGATTGGTGGTCTACTGTTCTGGGAGAAAAAGAAGAATTTGATCAAGGCTGTTTGTGTTTGGCTGATGTTGACAATACTGGAAATGGACAAGGTAAACAACTTATGACCAAGCATCTTGGAGCAAAGCATTTTATAGGGGTGGAATAAAAACGACTTCTTTTTTTTAATGTGTACTTTATAGAACTTAGGTGAACTGTCGTGACTATGCCCTAGTTTTTAAGGTAGTTTTCCTTATAAGTAATATTTAAGTAGCAGGCTGATAAATGTAGTTATTACTTATGTTTTGTTGTTTGTGTTTTTCTGGTTTGTGTTGATTCTGTCATATTATTTGCTGGAACTCAGAAAAATATTATAAGGCATCATTTAATTTGTTTTTATTTGTTGCAAAATCAGGTTTCGTAGGGTAGAGCTGGTAAAATATTTTGAATTTTGAAAATTTTTCTCTTGTAGAAGCTGCAAGAAAAAATATATTCTTTAAAAAGAGAATCTGAAAGCCATTTACCAGAATGGAGAAATTATGTTAGCTCTATTTGTTTGTAGAAAACAATTGTTAAATCATTGCTTTCATTTTTATATTTTGAAACTAGAAACAATATTCTATTTTATTCTTATATTATTTGCTCCTCTTTGCATCATCATATAAGTGGTCTTTAAAACATTTTAGTTCTGTATTATTGCTACTTGAAATTTATATTTGGTTTGAGTGATTTATAGTCATGAGCTTTTTTTTTGTAATTCAGATAGTCACTGGCCTCTTAAAAAGAAAACTTATTATAATAATTTTTCATTTGTTCATTGTATATAAACATTGTCCCCTTATATTTTTCTTTATTCTATTTATCTTGCCTATAATGAAAACAGTAGAATTTGGGGGATAAAGTGAAAGGAGGAAATTATATTGGCAAAGAAGAGTGGGAGGCACTAAACTGTTCTGAGCACCTACTGAACTGTTTCTAAGGAAAATCTGGGCCCTGCCCTTCTACTGATAGGAGAGGCAAAGGTCTTCTATTCATAAGGTATCCTGAGCTGTTCTTCAAAGATTATCAACCCTGCCTCCTGCCCAACTGTTTGTTAAAATTTATGATTCCCCTATAATTTGGTAGCACAGAAGAGTCATACCACAAAAATACCTGCCAGAGAGAAACAATTTCAAACCCACCTCTGCCCAAACTATTTAAAACTCAACTTGGTTGGAAACTATACTTACTGATTATCTGAATAACATAGTGTTCCCTCATCATTTCTATTAGAGCTCCTCACTGGGGTGCCACCAGTGGGTTACCAATATGCTGAGATGTTTCATCCCCCCTATTTACATCCAGCTGTGAGCAGCTTCCTCTGTTTTCCCAAGCATGCTATACAAAAATCATTCTCTGTGTGTGTGTGTTCCACATAGAAAAAAAACACTGATCATTATTTCTCAAAGCCTAGACCACCTACATCATGGGGTGATTATTATATATGAAGATTTTCTATCCCAGATGTACAAGATCTTCTAAGATCATATTCTCTGGGGGGTAGATGGATTGGATGGGGGCTTAGGTATCTGCATTTTGACAAGCTGCAAAGTTGAATGGTGGCACACTAAAGTTTAAGAATTATTACTGTTGATCTTATGGAGTGCAAGTTTAGTGAGAGCAGCTTCGGACATGCTCTGTTTGAAACAGAAGTGTCTGGCAGGCAGAATCGAGGTAGAGATTTGGGAGTGAGCAGTACGCTGGTTGTATTTGAAGCCCTGGGAATGGGTGCAAATACACTGAGAGAGAAGATGGAACAAGAGGGAAGGAACCTTAGGACCATAACCTGGAGAATATGAGTATTAAGGGAGGAGCTTTGGGACAGGTAGTCAGTAATAGATTCTGAGAAGGGCAGGCAGAGAGGCAGGAGAACCAGTTGGGTTGATACCTGGGAGGCAAGATTTAGTGACGTGAAGACTGATTTTTAAATTTCCGTATTGTTTTGCAGCCAGTGGTTTGTTAGTATCCTTGGTGAGGGTGGATGAATGGACACAATGGTAACAAAATCTAGATTTGCAGAGAGTGAAGGAGTTAGAGGTGGGGAAAACTGAGTGTTTATGGCCCTTTAAAGGAAGAGCTGTGAAGGGAAGAAGGGAGAATGATGACTGGGGACAGTGTAGGGTAAAAAGAAATGGGAAAAATTCAGTGTGTAGCATAGAGGATATAATTGATAAAGCAGGGATCCAGAGAAGACAGTTGGAGGTGGGATCAAGTACGCAGATGGAAGGGTTAACTTTAAACAGGTTTGAGAATTTTTTTCACTGTGATAGAAGGTAAGAAGGTAAGAATGGACATAGATGAAGAGAAGTTTGCAGGTCAGTTTGGGAAGTTGAGACAATAATGCCAGTTGATCCCTCCTTTCTCTGAAGTGATCCGAGAGCGAAATGATAGTATTAGGCATCTTGAAATTGCTTTAGGTGAAGCTTACTTGATTCATAGAAGAAGGATTCCTCATTAATCTTGAAAGAATGTGAATGGTTCAGCTTAGATTACATGCTAACATATAACCTGGAGGGAGTGTTTATTACAAGAATCGGAGTTAAAAACACATTATATAAGGCAGACTAAAAAATAGTTCTTATATTTATCTTTTAGCTTCTCAGCATTTATACCTTACATGGGGCAACTCTCCCTTGTACAACTGAACATGCACATATTCTTACCCATCTGCCACGGGAGATAAGTGCATGCACCTGCTGCTTCAGAGGCTCCTTCAGGGAGCTCTGGCTCTTCAAATCTAGGATCTCTGGGTGTTACACCTTTCGTTTGTCATTTGGTCATGATCATGTTCCAATATTCTGCTTCCTCTAGAATAATTGGTACATGCAATCTGTGTTCACAACCTAATGTATAATAGTTGAGGAAAAGAAGAAGAGAATGAAAAACTCAAAAGTTAAGATGAAGGAGCAGGAAAAATTGTATGGCAACTTGAAGAAGTCATGTTGGGAGCTACATCCTTTTGTTTTGCAACTGGTCACCTGGCTATGGTCTAGGCCTCTTCATTCCTGGGGGATCTAGAACACTGATGCTTGCCTAAAGAGGATTATAGTAATTCCATTTACTACTGATCCAGACAGTACAGGAAGGGCCCATGGGGATCCCTGGGTTTCACTCATATTTCTTTCAGCCCCATTCAGCCTTTATGAGATGGTGAGGTAGTCCTGGTTCCTGCAGACTGGATTGTGGGCGTACATGTAAAGGTATACTCCTGCTCCTGTCAGGTGAAAACCAATCATTTCTGTTGGTCTCTGTGCATTGGAAAGGAGAAAATGCATTACTAAGCTTTAGAACTGTACTCAAGCAGATGGGATGTATTAGTTGGCTCCAAGAAAAAATAATTTGTGGAATAACAGAAGAATTCAGAGTTACCATTTAAGTTATACTGATCAACTCTATAAGACCCATTAATTAGACTTTGATATCAGCAAATCTGGTTATTAAACAGGACTTTGATAGGAATGATCACATATTACAAAGTTAAGTGTTTTGGAATTAAATTTTGGAAACCACCCCAAATCAGGCTTAGGAGTGGTAGTGATTTTGATTTTCTCCCTGTTGGAGAGATGGAGTTCCATTGGCTTCCATATAGTCCTTTCAATATAATATCCCTCACTCTGCATGTTAGAGAACCAAGTGGATACTCTACCGTTTTCTATGGAAATACATTTCCTTTAAGCTCTCAGATGCTGGGTGAGAAATCATAGGTTAGGAAGTTCATTTATCATGGGGTCTCCATAATTGGCAACAACAGTATCTTCCTGGGCTTCCAGAATTAGCAGTAATTTAGAGCCAATATTCAAGTGTTCTCATAAAGGTTGGGTATATACTTTTCCTCAGTACACTTGGATAAATGACTACTGGTCCAATAGGGAAGAATCTGAGGAAACTTCATATTAGGCATGGGTGGTGTTACAGCAGTCTATACATAACCTTGTCTTTGTTCAAGTGACTCAGTCTATAAATTGACTTAAGTATGGGGATCAGTGCTATGCCATGACTGTCTAATATGGTGGCTTGAGTTAGTCCTCTTTTCCATAGACCTGGATTACTTTTGGTTTTAGACTTCAGAAAAGGCCTTAATTTGATAAACACACTAGAGTACATTGTTACAATTAAATACTACTCAATAATAAAAAGAAATGAATCACTGGGATAAAGGGCCTTAATGCGTTGCCTGTTTGTTCCATCCCTGGGGATCCCATATTAATTAATTATAGCTTGTAATCTGTGATAGTTAGACTGTTACCTGAGATCTGGTTACTATAATAGTCCCGCTGTCTATTTTAATAATCATACATACACATTTTAATTCTAGGGGTTAAATTGTCACCACGTGGACTTGGCCATCCTGGTTTCCTCTTAACCCTGAGGATAGGGCTTTGTTGAAGTTGAGTCCCATTCCTTCTGATCAATGTCTTTACTTTTATGCAAGAAACCTGGAGAGACTGTGAACTCGTTTGTCACTGCAATTGAAAACCTATAGAGTTAATCCCTGAACTAGATTCTTAGGGGTTAAGCCCCCTGCTAAAAAGAGGTAAGAAATTCTGCAGGCTCCCAAAGACCCTGAGTTTTATCCTTTACCCTGAGATGAGAATTTTGAGATTTAAACCTATCATTCTCTGACTTTAAATTATCCAGTGCCCTTAGAAAAAACCATCTTGTGTATGGTTTGGCACTCCTCCTTCCTGTTCATTTGGCAGCAGCTGTTCAGTTCACTAGAGTGTCCCCTGCAATGGGCACAGTGTTCCAGATGCTTGGAGGTGTTAACTTGTTTAACTGTTCTGTCACTGTGTACAATGCTACGTAAACCCACCTAGAATATGAACAGGAGTTTTAATGCTTTGTGCCCCAACTTAGCTCAACAACCAATTTCCAAATATCCCTGCAGGAATTGGTGTCTGTAGTTTATTCACTGGTGCTAATCTGTATATCAATTAACATCTTATTTTATTTCTTTGCCACAAAGTGACAGGAAACAATTATGATAAATGCAAATAAAAGAGAGATTGGAATGAGAGTGACATAGCTCTCCTGAATGCAGGAAGAGTTCATTTGGCCAAGCCTTAGTCAGAGATAGGAACCAGTATGTTTCCAGAGACCTTGTAGACCTCTGAGGCTGCCATCGGATCACCTAGCACCAGATTCATTTCTTTTTTTTAATTGAAGTATAGTTGATTTACAATGTTGTGTTAATTTCTGCTGTACAGCAAAGTGATTCAGCTATATATATATATGTATATATATGTGTGTATATATGTGTATGTATGTGTGTGTGTATATATATATATATATATATATATACATTCTTTTTCATATTCTTTTCCATTATGGTTTATCACAGGGTATTGATACTGTTCCCTGTGCTATAGAGTAGGACCTTGTTGTTTATCCATTCTATATATAATAGTTTCCATCTGCTAGTCCTAAGGTCCCAATTCACCCCTCCCCCATTCCTCCTCCCCCTTGGCAACCACAAGTCTGTTTGTTTTGTAAATAAGTTCATTTGTGTCATATTTTATATTCCACATATCAGTGATATCATATGGTATTTGTCTTCACTTAGTATGATAATCTCTAGGTCCATCCATGTTGCTGCAGATGGCATTAATCCATTCTTTTTTACGGCTAAGTAGTAGTCCATTGTATATATGTACCACATCTTCTTTATCCATTCATCTGTTGATGAACATTTAGGTTGTTTCCATGTCTTGGGTATTTTGAATAGTAGCACCAGATTCTTAATGACATGTGTGTCTCTATTCAGGATTGAAATTCCTAGGATAGTACCTCTCTCATAGGGTTATTATGAGGATTTAATGAGTTAGTATATATAAGCTACTTAGACCATTGCCTGGCACCTAATAAACTCTCAATAAATGTGTAGAACTCCTTCTTTTAAGCTGATAGAAAAGAAGTCAATGTATTCTACTAATCTAGGGATTTCAAACAACCCAAAGTATTAGTTTCCTAGGAATGCCATAACAAAGTACCACAAATTGGCTGGCATAAAACAACAAATTTATTCTGTCACAGTTCTGGAGACTGGAAGTCCAAATCAAGGTGTTGGCAGGACTATGCTACCTCTGAAGCCTCTAGGATCCTTTTTGGCCTCTTTCAGTTTCTGATAGCGCCAGGCATTCTTTGGCTTGTAGATGCATCACTCCAGTCTCCGCCTCTGTTGTCACATGATCATCTTCTCCTTGCTTGTCTCTATGTCTTCACATGGCATTCTCCTCTCCCCACTCCTGTCTCTGTTTTCTCTTCTTATAAGGATACTAATTGAGTCCTATCACTTACCTAATTGAGTGTGACCTCATCGTAACTTGATTACATCTGCAAAGACCCTGTTTCCAAATAAAGTCACAGGTACTGGGGGTTAGGACTTCAACATATATCTTTTTGGGGGACACAGTTCAACCCATAATACCTATCCTACCATTTCCTCCTTTTGTACCCAAGGCTAGAAATTGTAAATCAGAGCACTCTGTCTAATGAGGACTCAGTGTTTTTACACTGAGTTAATACGGTGTTTTCAACAGCCAAAACCAGGTGTAGAGTTGACACTCTATGGCGAAATCAGCTTACAACCTGATAATGGTCCTTTGTTAAAAGGGCGTGCTTTGACTGTGTTAAATTATGGCTACGACGCCAAATCAAGGCTTAAGAAAAATGTAATATGTTAGTACATTTGAATATTGGTGATGTAAAGCTATTTTTGAAAAGCTATGTGTTATTAAGATAAGTTCACTTTAATTACATATTCTATTGGCAGATTGGTTTTTGTATATGAAGCAAAACTGGATTCTTTTAATTTTTAGATTTTTCTTTTAGACAGTGGAAATTTTATTTCTAAAAAATTTTTGTTGCTAATGTTTTTTTCTTTCTATATCTTAAAAAAAAATCTCTTTACAGATAAAGTAATTGTGGGTAGCTTTATGGGATACCTAAGGATCTTTAATCCTCATCCTGTAAAAACAGGAGATGGAGCTCAAGCTGAAGATTTGCTTCTAGAAGTGCATCTACGAGATCCAATACTGCAAGTGGAAGTAGGAAAGTTTGTTTCGTAAGTATAGCCCACCAATTCTGGTGTTTTATCTTAATACTTGGAGTATGTCAATCCCTTACTATGTCACTTTTGTGGATGCTTCAAAAAAAAAAAAGACTATCTATGAATTAAATATATTTCCTGTATATTGCCACCTAGGTGGTCCTCATGTACTGAACATTTTAAAATTTGGAAACCTGTACATTTAAGATAGAATAATTTAGGACTTTTTTATAGCAACAGACCTAAGATGCCTGATGTGTCAGAAGCTTAAAGGAAAAGAGATAAGCTTTTGAAAAATAACCAGACAAAGAAATAGAAAGTATTCACCACTTAAAGCACTAATTGTCCATTTTTTTTTTTTTTTTTTGTGGTATGTGGGCCTCTCACTGTTGTGGCCTCTCCCGTTGCGGAGCACAGGCTCTGGATGCACAGGCTCAGCAGCCATGGCTCACGGGCCTAGCCGCTCCGTGGCATGTGGGATCTTCCCGGACCGGGGCACGAACCCGTGTCCCCTGCATTGGCAGACGGACTCTCAACCACTGCGCCACCAGGGAAGCCCCCAATTGTCCAGTTTTAAACAAACTGTTTGTTTAAAAAAATTAGACATCATAGCAGTTATGTGATTTGGTGCATAACTTTGAAGCTTTGAAACAAATTACTTATTTGGGGTAGAGAGGTCCTTAGTTTCTTAAAGGAAGACAGCTCACCCCACAAAGTAAGTCTTTGGTTCAAATTACATTATTTTTAAACCTAATTTATTTTAGAACACCGTTTATTATTTTGCATTTTGTGTAATACATCTGCTTTTTATTTACTGATGATATTGCTGATTTTATCTTATTTTCATGCATGAATTTTCTTAAAATTAAGCCTGTATTTCTTAATCATTTATAAAAGTATCTATTGTGAAGTGTTATGTAGACAGAGGTGGCCTTGTTTTCCCGTACCTTCTCTTTTTGAGCGCCCTTTTGCTGTCTTAAGTCTGGGAGTGCCCTGAGCTCTGGATTTTGGCTCACTCCAGTTGCACATCGTGATTTATTGGCCCCAGGTTCCACTTGTTCAGGGCCCTGACTCCTACTAGAAAAACCTGAAAGACTGCTCCTGAGCATTAACTCTCTTCTGGTAACACGATTCATTCTGATGGGAAGCTGCTTCGTGGATGCGATAGGCCAGGACATGAGATGGGACTTTTATGCCCTGTGACAGGCTGGATCAGGATTTTATGATTGACATGGCTGGTAAATATCTACTCCATCTAAAAGCTGATGATGATTAGGTGCCCACTGTGTACCTAGCACATATTAAACATGATGGATTTATAAAGTAAGGAGACAAAAGAATTCTTGCCTCTAAAACGCATTTTTACCTTTTCATTTTTTAAAAATGTGGAATGCTGTCACAATCATTCTACACAGTAGTGTGGCTTTCACCTATGCGATCACTTGTTGGAAGGGAGGAGGTGAACATTAATGATACTGTACTAGTATTAATTGACTGGTACTATCTCATTAATCTTATCTGTAAGATGTGATCTGCGTTTAGAGATAAGGAAACTGGCTAGAGCTCAGAGCTTTAGGTTACACAGCCAGCATTCAGGCCCAGGTCTGTCTGACTCCATTATTTACTGTCTTTCCATGACATCATGTCCTTTTACTGTGCATGATGGAAAAATTGTTTTGAGTATTACAGGGTACATATAAAAATCTTTGAAGGCGGTCTTGATTATGTGATAGTTGTGTATATTTTCATTTTCTGGTAGTAGAGTGAGTTGGTGAGTATATATTCACTGTAACAATGTTTTGCAGGTATTATCTAATATAATTCTTGTTTTATAAATGAGAAACTCACACTCTGAAAGATTAAATGATCACAGAAATATCAAAGTGCCGAGACAAGATCCCAATCCAGGTTTTCAGACTTCAATTATAGTTCTTTCACTTTAGAACAGAGTCTGCATCAGAGGTCGAACATCTGAGGCCTGCTTTCAGATTAGTTTTAAATTTAAAAGAATTGCCAGCATTTAGGAACGAGAAATTTTCACATAAAATCCCTGCATTCTGGCTTTTCTTGAAAAAGAATGTGGAGATCTGGCCACAAGCCCAGAGCTGAGTAGTCGTTGCCTCCTTTAGTCTGGCCCTAGTCTCCAATTGATCACAGCCATTTACACTCTTTATTCACTTATATCTTCTGACTTGACCCTTGAAGACTTTGAATTTGGGATTTCTAGATTGTGCCTTGTCTCTGGAAACCACTTGATAGGGGCTGGGAAGTGTAGTGGTGACAGTGGCTGTTTATTTCTGTTTGAGATTTAGACCAAACTGAAATATTTTCAATACCTTTAGTATAATTTCAGACCTCCATGTGATATATGCCTTTTGCCATTCTGTAGTGCTTTATACTTTACAAGGTGCTTTCACATGATTTTTATTTCATTTAATTTAAACCTCTTATTTTCCAAAAGGGGAAATAGGCTTAGAGAGTGTAAGTGACTTGCTCAAGCCAGGACCAGAGCGTGGGTCTCCCCCTCCACACACACCCTGTGGCTTGCGGGATCTTAGTTCCCTAACCAGGGATCGTACCCACACCCACTGCAGTGGAAACACGAAGTCTTAACCACTGAACTGCCAGGGAAGTCCCACGTGGATCTCTTTATTGTGGGAGAGCACTCCTGAAGACGCCTCAGATATGACTTTTGCTGGGAGACCCCCTTGGCTTCAGTATGAAGGCAGCTCCTTGAGGCAGAGTCCTTGGGCCTCTGATATTGCCAAACTGGTTGCTTGTTGTTCAATTTATTTTTTAGCTTTGAATGTTATCTAGTGAATTATTTAGTTCACTCATGATAGGTTATGGTTAAAATCTCGTTTTAAAATCATTTTGTCATTTTTTGGGTTACATCTGAAGCTAGTATTTAAACTTTTAAAAATTTCCCTGTTTTTCAGAGGTACTGAAATGCTTCATTTGGCTGTGTTGCATTCTAGAAAACTGTGTGTCTACTCTGTCTCAGGTAAGAAACATTTTTTTCTAATGTAGAATTTGTACTAAAATCTGGACTTCTTAATATTATGTAAGAATAGTTAATATTGACTCAGTTGAAGGTTTTCTTATCTTGGTTAGCATTTTCCCATTGTTCATTTATTCTTTCAGGTACAAAGGCTATTACATTTTCTTGGTCTGCTATTTCCATGCATACTTAAATTTCTATCACTGTAGAGGGTTCCTTGGAATCTCCTTCCTCTGAGGAATTGTGTGCAGGATTGCCTATGACTAATAGAGGCCAATTCTGGGTACTTAGGACACTTGAGTCTTAAGAAATGTTCAACAGCAACAGCAAAATTCATTACATGCTGAGTCATGGTGGTTTAAAGTACATTTTCTTTGGTGAACCTCAAGTATTTCCCTTTACAGTTCCAATTTCTTGGCTTTTGGCTGTCTTTACTCAACCAGACCTTAAGGCATTTATTTGAGACTTAATTAGGTTTCATTCCCTGACATGGTACTGTGGGTACAAGTATGAAAGTTAATTGCGTTTTGGTTTCAGCATTTTGGCCCTTATTAAATATGAAAAGGTAACTTACAAATTTTGTTTCAGTTATTAGATAAATTTTAGTCCAAGTTGACAGTTATTTTTATGACGTGCAATATGGGGGAATCTTTTAACGGATACAATAAAGCTGAGTGTCTGTGGACCTATTGCTTATACAAAAGATACTCTCGGAATTTGCTGTAAATATTAGCTTCTAGGATTTGGATTTCTCACACTCATTTTCTTGATTTGGGCTTTCTTTGTATTTTGCTTTCAATTTGAGTCATGATTCATATTTACTGTCACTGAGCTGGATATTTTTTTTTAAAATAAATTTATTTATTTTATTTTTGGCTGCTTTGGATCTTCGTTGCTGTGTGTGGGCTTTCTCCACTTGTGGTGAGCGGGGTCTGCTCTTTGTTGCGGTGCGTGGATTCCCATTGTGGTGGCTTCTCTTGTTGCGGAGCACAGGCTCTATGCAGGGGCTTCAGTAGTTGTGGTGCGTGGCCTCAGTAGTTGTGGCTCGCGGGCTCTAGCGCGCAGGCTCAGTAGTTGTGGCGCACGAGCTTAGTTGCTCTGCAGCATGTGGGATCCTCCCCGACCAGGGCTCGAACCCGTGTCCCCTGCATTGGCAGGCGGATTCCCAACCACTGCACCACCAGGGAAGTTCCAGGGCTGGATATTCTTAGGTCATCTCTTTTTGGGGCAAAGATCTATTAGATATTGAAGGCAGTCTTGATATGTGGTGTGTGGTAGGCATACTTGTTGAATGAATGAATGAACTTATTTCTAGGTAATGCTGAGGCAATTGGTAGTGGCTATTTATTACTCTCTGTATGTTATTTTCTTCTTTCTTCTTTTCCTTCTCTGTTACCACTATCATTTTCTTTTCCATTTCCATTCTATTTATATCAGAGGCCTGGTAAAGTACCTCTTACTGTCATTGCTAAATACTCTTATTGGTTTCATGGTAAAAGATGTTGTTCCTCCTAGTGGTAGGGCAGATATTTAGTGTTCCAGAGTAAATGGAGAAGGTATGATATAAGCTACTTTATTGCAGGCATCTAGTTGTTCCTCTGTTTTCCATCATAAGCCTGTTAACTTCGAGTGATATTTTATTAACAGGTATGGAGGAGGAGAACTTGCCCACAGTAACTCTTGAATACTGCTTGGGGTACTGGTCCCTTCTAGAGGCTCCATGGGGGCTCTAAGAGGGCAGGAGAGGGACACATCCTAAAATCTAGAAATTAGGTTAGACTCTTGGCCTTCCCTGGTCCCGTTTGAATGATGGCTCAGAAAGCCAGAAGTCTCTAGAGTTCCACTGGGGTGTAGGGCATAGGCTAGGGATGAAATGTGTGTTTATCAAAAAAGACTAGTGAAAGAAACTGGCATGTTTGGTCACAACTTGTTTATGGGACATTGGTATCGTCCTTCAACTTAGTGTTGAAAATGAAAGTTATTTGTCACAGGAATGGCGATTTTATTGCTCTTTTATTCTTTCTATTCATTTACAAGCTTTGTATTCTCTGGGGATGAGGAGTTGTCCAAACTACATTCCCTTACACTCCACCTCATTTTCCTTCTCTGTCTCTCATTTCTTCAGCTTCCTATGATATTCGTAGCCTGACAATTTGTATATTTTTCCTGGCTTGGCTTAAATTGAGAAGCAGAGAAGTTAATGTTTTTGTTCTCTTGAATATGTTTCTTGAGGTACCAGACTGAACTTTTACCTAGCTTTTACTATAACAGGGGAAGCATAAACACTTTCTAGTTTAAGTGAAACCACTGGTGTCAGCAGATGAAAAGTGTTAGCTGAACTTGACATCCTTAACCCCGACTGCCCCCTCTCCAAATGTTTTTTCTTTTATGCGCTAATGTGCTCCTAAAAAATATTTGAGGCAAATTAGAGGAGACCTCCGGGATATAGCAAACAACTCTTAATAATCAGAGGCTAGTGTGCTGATGTTTTTTTTTGGGGGGGGGTGATATGTCATTAAATGCAGGCTTAATATAGAGAAACAGCAGGGTCTTGCTGACCTGAACTTAGCCCATCTTATCATACTCTGGTAAAGGAAAAGCATCACATGGCATCTCAGATTCCTTCCTGATGGGCCTCAGTTTCTGAGTAAATGGTTACAGATGTGTGAGCTTAAGCCATACTGATTATGTTCTTTTAAATATTCTTTTCCAAAGATTTTGTACTTACTAAGCATTTGACATATTTATAGAATTTTAATATTTGCCATGAGAGGGCAAAAAGATGTCTCTTTACTTTTGACAGGGTTATATAATCTAATTTGGTTATTTAATACAATGAACCTTTTAACTTACTCTGTAATGGCTTTTATTTCATTTAACATCATTAGATTTCTCAGCAGTTATGTAAAATTACACCAAAACCTGTTTTCAAGGTGACCTTTGATTGTCCAGAGAATTATTTTGTTTAAATTACATCTTGTTTAAATAAGACCATCAGCATAAATGTTCTAATATCCATTTACTTTCTAATTGATGAAACTTTATATTAACTTTAGCTATATATAGACTATTATTATAGATATACATTTACTGTATTCAGTCTGTATATTCAAGGACAAAACCTTTGTAAGTAATTTTAATCTTATGTCATCAATGCTTCTCTAGAAAACAAGTGATCAGAATTTTTAGATTTTCAGGTACTACCTTTATTCCAAGTTAGTATTGAAGGACGATAAATTGTCTTTTGTTCTCCATAGGTGCACTATTACATTTTAAAGTGCTATCACCTGAAATTTAAAAACTTACCAATGCATTTGCAGCTTTTTCAAGACATAAATTCTAATGTCATTTCATGGAAGTGTGTTTAAATATTGACTGCTGACCCTTGTGTTCACTGACCTTTTGGTTAGCAGGCATGCGTAAGTGCATTCCTTACTCGGAGGGGTCCATCTGGTTTTAGGTGCAGAATGAAATTTGGAATTTCAGTAGGGACAAACCAAAAGTTTCTTGGATCTTTTTTTTTTTTCTGGTTTCTTAGAGGCTAGAACTGTCCTTAGGTCAATGCTGTGAGTTATGTTTTTAGAGTTTTTGTTTTTCGCTTTTGCCCGTGTGGCTGGTATGGTTGTGATTACCACCAGTTTCTCTGGACCTTACTGATTTTACTACCATTTAGGTTCCAGAAAGCTTTCATCTCCTATCAGGGTTAGCTGGCAAATTTGAGTCTTTCTCTTTGTTTTTTTACTCTATTGGTATGTTAGTATTTTGGTTGTTAGCATTTTCAGGGGCATAGATCTGAGTAGAAGTGGTTGTCCTCCAAGAAATCCTTGCCTGTTAGTTTTTCTCTTTCAACCCTCCACCTTCCAAATGAGGAAGAGAAAGCCAGGGACAGAAAGGTGGAGGTGAAAATAACATATATATATTATACTGAAGTATAGTTTATTTACAATGTTGTGTTAATTTCTGCTGTACAGCAAAGTGATTCAGTTATCCATATTTATATATATACACACACATTCTTTTTTATATTCTTTTCCATTATGGTTTATCACAGGATATTGAATATAGTTCCCTGTGCTATGCAGTAGGACCTTGTTGTTTATCCATTCTATATATAATAGTTTGCATCTGCTAACCCCAAACTCCCAATTCATCCCTCCCCAGGAAATAACATATTTTTGATGCTGCTTTTTTTTTTTTTAATTTTGGAAATTGTCATTGGCTTACCAGGTTCCCTGAAAGTTGTTAAATGATGGACAACCAGGTACCAGTATATATAGTGATGGCTCTGAAGACCTAGTTTGAGTACTGTGTCCTTTATCAGCTATGTGATTTTGGTGGAAATTTATTGAATTATTTTTAAATTTAAGGTGCCTCAGCTGTAAAGTGGAAGTAGAAATACTTCTGTTCTTACAACCTCCGTGTACATTGGTGAATCCTTCTGGACAAAAAACAAATAAATGCACATGTATAAATATGTATATACATACATACATACAAACATATATTTAGATTTTTTAAAAATAAATTTATTTATTATTATTATTTTTATTTTTGGCTGTTTTGGGACTTTGTTACTGTGTGCAGGCTTTCTTCAATAGTTGTGGCACATGGGCTCAGTAGTTGTGGCTTGTGGGCTCTAGAGCACAGGCTCAGTAGTTGTGGCACACGGGCTTCGTTGTTCCACGGCATGTGGGATCTTCCCAGGCCAGGGCTCGAACCTGTGTCCCTTGCATTGGCAGGCAGATTCTTAACCACTGTGCCACCAGGGAAGCCCCTATATTTAGATTGTTTTAATCATCTAATATTATGCAGTTTGGAACTATTTCATTTGCTTTGTGATATTTTAAGTTTTTCTTTTAACTTTTGCATTTTTGGATGAATGACAAAGATGCTTCTTAATGGAAAATGTTACATTTGGAATCATTTTTCTTTCTAACACCTCTTTTAATCGTAATGTTCTTGCCTGATCACTAGGATATAGCTCTAACTGTATATACTCTAGAAAGCCTAACAACTAGAGAGTAAAATGCAGATAAAGAATCTTTTCTCGTTTGGAATGAACTACAAAGTGATTGTAGCACATATGATCTATTAAATGCAGGGAAAGTATTTTTCTTTGTTTTGAAGGAGATTCTTCTTGGCAGACTTCAAAGAAAACATATTGTCCTATTTACTTGCTGAGAGAAGCTTTAGATCTCTCTATTAAATTAGAACATAATGTATTAGGGGCTTGAATATTTTGAGAGTTGGGACAGAAAATTGAATTGCTTGAAAGTGTGGGGAATTTTTTTCTTAGACACTTTGATTCATGTCTTTGGTCTATCATTGTTATAAATGCAGGGAACTTAACCTCATTTATTTCAGAACTGAAATTGGAGGATTTTGTTGTTATTTAAATAATTACACTTTACTTAGACATAATGGACATAGATAACAATGTCACCCAGGGTAGTATTTCATCTATTGGTATAATCTAGCTGAGACTTAAATTGTTTTAACTGTGCTGGCATTCTGTGTCATCAGTATGCTAACTGTTCATAATACATATGTTTTAGTGCTTTGCCATTTTAAATTTCACTGAAATTGAATTACTTGGAATTGGTAAGAGGATGAGAAGATATTAATATTTTTTAATGTAAACAAATACAAAGCAGTCTTTTTATTTATTTCTTTTTAGGAAGCTTGGGTAATGTGGAACATGGGACCCAATATCAGATCAAATTGATGTATGAACATAATCTTCAGAGAACAGCCTGCAATATGACTTATGGATCATTTGGTGGTGTAAAAGGTAATTTGCATTTAATCATGAGTGTGCTATTGTAAGGACCAGAATATTTGGCCATATAAAAATGGAGAATTATATGGTATGAATCTTAGAGTTAAACGTATTTTATTGAAACCTTTATATTCAAATACTTGGGCAAAGTAATAAAAAAAGAAAACTTTAAACATTGAATGAGTTTGATTTTCATATAACCAGCACTTTTATGTGGTCTACAGAGACATTTCTAAAACTGTTTTTTCTTTCCATTTTGTCTTTTATACATGAGCTGGCTGAAATTGAGCTTTTCTGTGGTGGAACTGTATGCCTGCCTCTCTCAGTGGAAGAAGGGGTTGATCTCTTCATTGATGGGGGTCCCGGCTCTACTTAGGCAGGGTATAGGCAGGGTGAAGCTGTAGACCCGTCTCCACCTAATCCACCTCCAGGGCCACTGTACAGGGTTGTGCGAATTGTTTCTAAACCAGGGCACCTGGACCAGGGGCATGTGGAGACTGAAGTGCAGACCTGATCCTGCTCATCAAGCCATGTGCTCTGGCCTGGAATAAACATCCCCAGAGGAAGGGTGCCTTTCCTAAATTTCACAAAGGCATTACCTTTACGAAGTACTGGCCTGGTGAGGCTGGGTTTCTCCCACCCTGGTGGTATCTCTTTCTAATTAGCACAAGGTCTACCACCCTAGTTCCAGAGCTTCTGAGTTACCAGGGCTTGGTGCTTGCTTGTGTTTACTGTTGCTTGTGGTGTGAGAGAATAATTTACAATCCAACTCCTCTCGCTTCACTGTGACAGGACGATAGAGGAGCTGCTGGTGTTGAAATGAGGATAGGAAGCCAGGTGTCGACACCTGTGTGATTTTGTGTGTGTGTGTGTGTATGGGTGTGTGGCACCTGATGAACAAGTAACTAGGGATTTTATAATATAGCTCTCTTTGGGCTCAAGTTTTTATGAGTTTATTGTTTAACTGTTGTGTTAATAAAAAGTAGGCTACCTATGTTAGATTTTGCTTTAGTGACACAAAAAATGTATTTTGGAAGCATCCTTCATTCATGTGAACTCACTCTTTTCGTATATAGAGGTAAAGGCAAGAATATTTTGGGTGGTAATGTACAAATAAATGTTTTGTGTAATTAAAGTGATATGAGACAAAACACTTGGCTGGATTGCAGTATTGCTTACCTTGAGTAACAGGAATGTTTGGATTATTTGAAGAATATGGGAGATGTCTAGAGTTAGATGAAGAGAGGAGAGAAAAAGCTAAAATTTGATGAGAGGCTAACTTCTGTGAGGTGTCCCCTCCGAACTTCAGCTGTTAGAACTGATTTCCACTGTTCTTTAAAAAAATGTCTGATATGATCGGGGGACCTAGGTCTCCCCTGTTTAATTAACTGTTTTCAATGTTCTTTCCCCTACTAAATCCCCAAAAGAAAAATGGCTAAATTCTATACATCTGGAGTAAAAAAAGTTATTATATGAGGAAAAAGTGCTTTGGCTAAATGAAAGTAAGTTTTTATTTTTTGGTACCATCAAGACATTTATTTATTTTAAAATTTATTTATTTTTTATTTTATTTATTTTTGGCTGTGTTGGGTCTTTGTTGCTGTGCGCAGGCTTTCTCTTGTTGCGGCGAGCGGGGGCCACTCTTTGCGGCGGTACGCAGGCTTTTCATTGCAGTGGCCTCTCCTGCTGTGGAGCACGGGCTCTAGGCATGCGGGCTTCAGCAGTTGTGGCTCGCGGGCTCAGTAGCTGTGGCGCACGGGCTTTGTTGCTCCGAGGCATGTGGGATCTTCCTGGACCAGGGCTCGATCCTCTGTCCCCTGCATTAGCAGGCAGATTCCCAACCACTGTGCCACCAGGGAAGCCCTATTTTTAACAAGACAATTCGTTAGATCACATGTCAAATGTTATCTTACATTGATTGCACTGTACTTTTAGTTTTATTACCAGATCAAGTTAACCCAATTAAAATAAAGTTTTAAATAAATTAAATAAAAAAGAAATTCCTTGCTTTTGTGTGATATTTTTGCTATATTCAGTAATGGACTTTCAAAGTAATTAGAGTTGCTACTAGTTTTGAAAAGAATAGGTAACTTTGTACTTGTATATCTTCTCTTAGTTCCTACATTATGCCTTACATTTAAAAAGTACCTTCTGAAAAAGCAAGAGGCTATTATAACATATCTTACTTTCCTATGGTTAAGCACGATATTTCCCAATTTGAAACAGAGAGATATACGAGTAGCAGAAGCAATTATTCTGTTTCATGGGTTTGAGACACTTGCATAATATCACTGAGGTATCTAAAAGGAAACATGAAAAAGTAATGGGGTGGTAAGGTAGTAAAAATTAGCCTTTTTGGGGGATTGGCATGGGGAATGGGGAGTTACTGCTAATGGTTACAAGGTTTCTTTTTGGGATGATGAAAATGAACTCAAATTAGATTATGGTGATAGTTGCACAGCTCTATAAATACACTGAAAACTACTGAGTTGTATACTTTTAAGGGGTGGTAAGTAAATTATATCTTAATTGTAATACTGTTAAAAATTATCCATGGGATAAAACTTGCTGCTAGAGAGGTGATAGTGCAGTCTGTACATCCTAGATGGCTTGTGGCCATGTAAAATTTTACAGTACTCTTATAAAGCAGGTTGGCTGTTAAGAACTGTGAAAATGTTCCTGAATGCTGATATGTGGTTTACGGAATGTATATAAGGAAGTGATCCAAAATGTGAAAAAGTCATATCAAATTGCCATATATTTAATTATTTCCTTTCTCTTTGTCCTCCCTTCCTTCCTTTTGTATATACATGTATTTATTTGCAATATAGAAAAATTAGAAGTGATCTAAATGAGTAACAGAGGAGAATGATTAAGTAAGTTTTGATGCATAGATTCAGTGGGTTATTATGAAGCTGTTGAGATTGTTTGGTTTACTGAAATGAACGTCTTTGAATATAAATCTTTGCCCATGTTTCTTATTATTTTCCTAGGATAGAATGTAGAAGTGGAGTTATTGAGTCAGAAGGGTACAAAATACTTTTTTCTCAAAAAAGCACTCCTGCAAACTATATAAATATATTGTAAAAAGTACAGAACTTAGGAAAAAGAAAGTAGAAGCTACCCCAAGAAATGCACATTTCAAAAGAAAGCCTATTTTCTAAACCTGATGCTGCTACTGTGTGTCTGATGTGCACCTTTACAGGAGAGAGAGCGGGTCAGTCTTTTAATCTGAAAACTTCCCTAGGCTTGATCACTTGATCTGAGTTTTTTTTTTTTTAATCTGAGTTTAAAAAAGGAAATTGAAAAATTTTTGTCTTCTACCTTCCTCTGTATTTAAGATGTCTTCTTGTGGAATTATTAAGTTGGGTAATCGTGTCAGTAGTCCTCAAGAAAGGAATTAAGCAAAAAGAAAACCTAGCAGCATTTTAAACAAATGTGTTTAAAGTACTGATAGGCAGAGGGAGTTTATTTGGTATGTGTATCAGAATGAACTACCACTAGATGGCAGTCCTCTACAACTTTGGGCTTTAGTTGGGTCTCCCTTTGAATACAGAGGTATGGTAAAAAATCACTAACGGAGGAATTTTTATCCCAAATAATACTTTGCCTTTTACTAAAAATAAATGTAACTTCAGAAGAGCAATGGAGTGGTTCTTAAAAAATTAATTATTATAGGTAATATCTCCGAATATAATGTAAAAATGCTTTCTAGCTGTTCTTTTCAAATTTTAATTTACATCCAAATCGTAAAGGGATCATGATAAAATTGTAGGTTCTGGCTCTGCAAGTCTGGAATTGGACCTGAGAGTTTGAATTTCTGACAGTCTCCCAACCGATGCCAAGTTGCAGAGATCTAGAGCTTTGCTGCCACCCTGCATCTACTGAGTGCTTGTTCTGTACCAGGCACTGTCCTAAGGGCTTTATAGGTTGAGTAACTTAAGATATACTTAGTAAATGGTAGAGGAGGGATTCCAACCCAGGCTCTCTGCTTCTAGAATCTTATGGCGTTAACCATACTATACTGGGCTATCTAGGCTATGAGTAAATTTGCTTTCTCCCTGATTCAGGAAAAAAACTTTCCAATCAGAAAGATGTGTACTTGGTTTGGCTAAAGATGGTGCATAACTTTGGTTCTGCACAGATTATGGAAAACATGTTGGGTAATTTCTGGGTCAGATATTTGCTTTCTCAATTTCATTTCTTTGGTTGGTACTTTGGTTTATAAGAAAAGTACCCCCTAAAATAATCAGAGAGTTTATATGTGTGTGGAGGTAATATATTATTTGAAATTAGCAAAAGAGTAATTACTGTTTTTTTCTAACCCTTTTTTGTTTGCTTGCTTGTTAAGAAAACCTTTCAAAAATACCCTTTATGCATTTGCAAAAACTCAAAGGTGCATTCATTTGATGCCATAAGTTTTGGTTTTACCTCAAGCTATGTTGCAATGTCTATTAATGAGAAAGAAGTGCTAAAGAAATAGGAAATCTAGTTTTATGAACTACTTGAAGAATATTGCCTAGTATCTTCCATTATTCAAACTACTACCTGCCATTCCAGAATTTAAGTAAAAATTCTTTCCATATTATACTTTTTAGAGGGAAATGATTGAAATGTGCGATATTAGTGGCTATATTGGGCTTATTTTTTTACAGAGGGGTGTGGAAGATGTGTTTGAAGTTTAAAATGTTTATAGTTTCTTTGATTTTATTCTAAACCGCTTTTTTGAAGGAACATGTGACTCTGGGTTTTTGTAAATATGGTAGTTTATCTATGCTTTTTATACTATTGACAAATTAATGCTTACAAAATTTAGTGAGTGACATAAGTATGGACAATCAAATTATAGTTTGGAAATATATGAAATCAATTTTGAAAAGGTGGATTTGAATTGATTTAAAAATATGTTACTAAATTTGGTGTTATTTATTTTGTTTGGTAATTTGAATTCTACTTGTTTTTGAAAAAAAGAACAAGTGATATGTCTGCCAGATTTTCCTCTGCTTTTGTTTCATTGTGTCACTACAACTTCCAATGGTTTTTGACATGATACTTTACCTAATTAAGATAAGCTTGCCATTTCAGAATAGTATTTGGAAAAGGACATCATTAATGTTTACTGATAAAAACCCAGTGGTGGAATGAAGAAGGAACGTTATTGTTTTAAGGTCAACAACTGTGTATACCTAGTTTGGTAAAATATGATACTTTATGTAGTCTATGTAATGTATCTTGCTACTATCAAGATAAATTTGAGCTAGAATTTCCTTTACTCATAATGTGACTTATAGACCCTATAGTTAGTTGCATCCTCAATTACCCAAAATTTATCCTGTAGGGCTGAGACAGGTTGATGAACCTTATAATGTATAGGAGTCTTTCAAATGTGTGACAATGACAGTGGGAAGAAATAGTTGATTTGTTGGAGATATATGGGAACTTTCAGGGACTAGAGCAAGTGTGGTAATTGCATCATCTCTCTCTCTGTGTCTGTTTGTCCGTCCATCCATTCATTCATCCATCCATCCATCCCTTCATCCCTCCATCCATCCATCCATCCATCCATCCATCCATCCATCCATCCAATGCCCATTTACTGAGAGTCTTCTGAATGCCCAGGCACCGTACTAGTTTCTCAGAGTAGAAAGATTATAAAGTCTTTGAGGAGTCTTCGAGGACACAAGATGAAATCTTGATCTGATGAACAAAATGCCTACCATGATATTTTGTTGAAAAATTTAACTTGAATACATTTTTATTTGAAAAATTACACTGGATTATGATGGGACAGTTTTATTCCTTAAAACTTTTTCCCATTACATAATTTGTGCTTTTTAGTCCATGCTGAATTATTGCCATCTCTTCATAATGAAATGTGGTTTATTAAAAAAAAAGGCTTTATAATACTTCAGTAGTGATTATGACCACCATCTGGTTCTTTATTCAATTTTTAACCTTGTCCAACATTTTGCTTCTTTGCTCTTATTTTTTATATTTATCTTACATTTATTTATTCACTCTATCTATCTATCTATAATTTTACTGTGGTAAGAAAAATTAACATGAAATCTACTTTTTAAATAGATTTTTAAAAATTGAGGTATAATTGACATACAGTATATTAGCTTCACGTGTACAATAGAATGATCTGATATTTGTATCTCTTAACAGATTTGAAATCATATAACACAGTATTGTTATGTATAATCTGCTCTAATTTTTAAAATTAATTTTCTTGATCATAAATTTTTGTTTTTCATTAGAGTATATTTTGAGCTTACCTGGTAATAGACAACTCAAGACTTAAAAAAATGTTGCCATCAAAACCCAAAACTTGGGCTTCCCTGGTGGCGCAGTGGTTGAGAGTCCGCCTGCCGATGCAGGGGACACAGGTTCGTGCCCCGGTCCGGGAAGATCCCACGTGCCGCGGAGCGGCTGGGCCCGTGAGCCATGGCCGCTGAGCCTGCGCGTCCGGAGCCTGTGCTCTGCAACGGGAGAGGCCACAACAGTGAGAGGCCCGCAAACCGCAAAAAACAAAACAAAACAAAACAAAACAAAAAAACCCCCGAAAACTTCCCAATTTCTGTATAGGTCACAATTGTGCTTTTCCACTGGATGTGATTCTTTTCTCTTTCGAATCTTGCATTTGGTACAACTGAGAATTCTTTTGATTGCAGTTGACAGTTGGCTCAAGCAAGAGTATGAAATTTACTGGCTCTCATCATCTGGGCCTTCAACGTGATCAGATCTGGTTTCTCTCTTTTCATCTCTTGCTTCCATTTCCTTGGACAGGCTATTTCCCCCTGGTTACAAGATGGCTATAGCAGCTCTAAATTTTACTTCTCAGATTCTAGTCCATGTGAAAAAGTGCCTGCTTTCCTCCCAGAAGGCTCTTCAAAGCTCTCTTTCCAAGTCAGTGGCTCTGGTTGGGCATCCCTGAACTGTTAATCTCACCAAAGTAATGTGATTACACTTGGGCTAGAGTTACTTTTGCTGAAGGTATAGTGAATTCTCCTTTTACAAATAAGATTGAGAGTGGGGAGGGGTGGATCTTCGGGGGACTATCAGTGAATAATTAACTGTGGTGAGTTTGAGGATTTCAGAGCTGGTCAAGGAAAGACTATGAGATGGCAGTAGCACACAATGAGCATCTTTTGGGTGGTGCTTTGACAGGATTTCTTATGAGGGGAAGTCCCTTGCAGCAGGAGATCTTCCAGAGGCAGTGACACAGGACCACCACCCAGAAGGGGAAGAGGGCAAGGAAACTCCCAGGGGAGGCAGAAGTTCGAGTGGGGCTTATGTGCCTAGGTGAAGTTGCTCAGATGCAGGATTGTGAGTCCCTGTCAGGGAGCTGTGAAGGGCAGCCATGACTTGGAGCCTTTTATAGCCCCAGGATTTGTCTTATATGTGGCTAGCAGGTGTTAGGTGCAGTTTCGCAGGGTATGCAAAGAACGTACACTCTAAATGGGTAAAGATATGCTAATTTGGGCTATATTTAAAGCAGTTGGAGGTGTGAACATTTGAGTTCGGTATCTGTCTGTGGGTTTTGAGTTCACTGTCAGCCTGCTGTGAGGAAGTAAACAATGTAGGGTAACGTGCCTTTCCTTTAAAATGGCAAAAAGTTTCACACATTGATTTTAAACCTATGCACATTTTATATTCTGGGAAAGCTGTCTTGAGGTGCACATAGTGTGTGTCCAATCACACCTCAGGATCTTTGGTAACATTGTCTGCTGGTGGATGGGGAGTATCCTGTATCAGTACTCTGGGACTGATGGGGAGCATGTGTGACAGCACTTCTGACAGTCATCGATGCCTTCTGCTGATTCTCGGTTCTGTTTTTTCATCATCTGTCTTTCATATGTTATCTTCCCCTTTCTCTCTCTCCCTGCCTTTTTTTGTAGTGCGTTTGTGAAATTGCCAGGACAATCTCTCTATCTTGCTGAAGTGTAGCCAGGTCAACTCTTTCTGGGTCAGTTTGCTTTTTTACAGTGCTGGTGAATTTTACTTGCCTTTACTCCTACCCAACCAGAGATGAGTTTGTTTTCCTTTCTTTCTTTCTTTTTTTTTTTGCGGTACGCGGGCCTCTCACTGTTGTGGCCTCTCCCGTTGCGGAGCACAGGCTCCAGACGCGCAAGCTCAGTGGCCATGGCTCACGGGCCCAGCCGCTCCGCGGCATGTGGGATCCTCCCGGACTGGGGCACGAACCCGTATCCCCTGCATTGGCAGGCGGACTCTCAACCACTGCGCCACCAGGGAAGCCCTGTTTTCCTTTCTGACACACTGTTTTGAGGGCTAGATGTTGCTCAGGGAGTCTCTGTGGCTGTGGCAGCCATACTGGACCATCGGCCTCAGCCCTGTCTTTTGTGGTTTTGTTCGTCTTGGATCACTGTTTACTCCACCTGGATGGTCTCTAACTTGTTATCTTGGAAGGTGGGGGGGTATTCTCGGGCTTTGGATTTTCTCTGTGCTGACTTCCTCCCCCACGCCCGCTCCTCCTCCCACCCCCGTCCTCTCCTTCTGGCCCCTAGCGGGTATGTGTGAGGCTTCTCTAGCCCATCTTGCCCTCCCCATCCTCATCATCATTGTTGGAGATATTTAGTGTGGCTGCTATTCTTACAGTCTGTGGCCTTTACTGTTGTTTTTCTTTTGGCAGATAAACACCAACATGGTAAAATTTGTTTTTCTTATCTGATAGAAAGGGAATGTGGTAAAGGTAGAGGTTTTGTTATTCTGGGCATTTCCATTTCTCCAGGCTGTCTATATCCCTTCTGGATCTGTCTTTCCCTAAATTTGGGAGTTTTAGTAAGGTTTCAGAATTTTGTTTATTCATAACCTCACCACCCCCCTCCTTATGTGGAGTTTGGATTTAGCACCTTCAAAAAATGCACTAAGTCTAGCCCTGAAGATTCTTGGAAACATCTACGTTTCTTGATTGTCACCATTTTTCAAAGGTTGTGGCATGAAGTTGTGTTCCTTCTTTTGTTCCACTGCTGCTGGTGTATGTTTACTATTCTTTATATAATTTAATTATTTATTTGTTTGTTTAGTCCACAATGTTACATTTTTGAAAGGGTTTTTTGAAAGTAGTCCCTGGACTGCCAGATTTGATGAACGGATGTTTATTATAAAAATTCTTCTGGATTCAACAGTTCAGTTGTTTGGATGATTCTGGTAGACTCCTGGATAGATGATCTTTTATTTTATTTCTATTATTTGAGCTATTTATTTAGTACAGATTAATTTCTTTGTACTTGGTGTGAACGTCTTTTTGCCGGATTGTTCTTGGCTTTTAAACTGTGGGTTCTTGGCTTTTAAATTGTGTGTGTGTGTGTTTTAATGTGGTCAAATCGTTCCTTTCCTGTTGAATTTATTCTATTTGTTCTAAGCTTAGAAAGATTTCTCCTTTGCAGAGTTTTGATGTTTCTGTCTTCTGTAGTTTGATTTTCCAACAGGCATTTTTATATTTATTTATAGAGAAGACTATATGGAGAGAGCTAATTTATTATCTTCTCTATGTTGTGCTATTGCATTTAACCCTGTAAGATAGGTGACTTAATTACCATTTCCCAGATTGGGAAACAGAAGCTCACAGACCATAAGTGTCTTGCTGCAAATCATACCTGGACAGAGGGAGGCCTTGAATCCAGAGCTATCTGATTTGTGGACTTAAAAAATTATTCACAATCTAACAGTTGAGAGTTATGTTTTATTTGGTGGGAGTTTTAAGGACTTCAGGCCTGGCAGACAACATCTCAAGTAACCCTGAGAAAACTGCTCCGAGGAGGCAATGGGGGGAGCCAGGTTATACGGACATTTTGAAACAAAGGACAAGTAGTTGGGAACATCAAAAGATCATTGTTAATTAAAGAAAACCAGATATCCCAGGTTAAGGAATTTAATGCTTTTCTGTGTATGGGAAGATGCAAGAGTCTGGACTCACTGAAATCATTCCTTTGATATGCACCTCAGCTGTCTGGGGCCAGTATCCTGTATTTTTACATCCTGGGTTTCCTCAGGGCTCACTGTAGGGAGTGGCTGCAGTCTGATGGCTGCTAGACCGCAGGTATTCTTTCCTTCCTGAGTTTCCTCAGGGCTCACTGGCTCACGTTGGAGGGCTGCAATTGCTGATGACTGTGACATCCTTTGTTTATTGATATGGCAGGAACTCTTCCATTTCTCAGATTCTAAAGCCTATGTTATTTCTAATACATTACTTCTTATTTAATTGCCTTCCTAGTTAGAGAAAGGATTTATGTGAACCGTGAGAGAGGCAGGAGAAGGAGGCTTTTCTGTAAGCTTAATGAGGGCAGAGACCATATTTTTTGTTCACCATCGTGTGTCTATAATGTCTTGCACAGTCCTCGGCACTTAGTGGGCTAACTAAGTATTTGTTGAGTGAATGAACCAAAATACCCATGTAACTGAGCAGGGCCGACGTCATACACATCAGGCTTTCAAGGTTATTTTTCAGAAAAAAATGTTAGCCTGGTGCCGTCATTCTAGCCAACTTCTGAGTTTTGTTTTCTTCTTTAACAAGCACGTGTGGAACACCTACTACAGTGCATGGGTCATTGTAGTTACTGTTAACCACCATAGTGGTAAAAGTGGAAGTGATTACTTGGGCTTCCTGGATTCACCTTTGCTCAAATTATTTCTCAATATGCCAGTGAGGCAGCACTTATACAAGATAAACTTACCAATAGAAATAATCAGTTTTTTCATCTACTTGGGGTTGTGTTTCTATACATTATTGATCCTTTTGTTATTAATATGTTTTTCAGCATAAAATGTGATATTCAAAATTATTTGAGTGTTTGTGATAATGTTCACAAATCAAAAAGTTTTTATTTTTCAAAAATTGTTTAAATTCTTTAATATTTAGTATAAAAGACATTTCTTCTCTTTAACCTTTTTATCTCTCTTCTTTTTGTGCCTTGTGAAAGCTCATTTTCCTTTAATTCTTTCAGTTCTTTTATTTTACTTTGATTTTTTCAGTCAAATGGAACTTCAAAAAATAGAATCTTTATCAAGGAAAGGTTAATGTCAGAGTGTAGACATAATATGGGCATGGTATAGATTATAAAAGTCTGACAGCACAGTAGTCCCACGTTTGTGACTGAGGTGGAAAGAAAATACTATATATAAAAGGTTCAGTATGTTTGGGAATATAATTGTCAGTAAAGGAGGTGAACAGATTTTACCAATAATATATATGAGCATGGTGGAATATTTTTTAAATCATAAAATGACTTCTATAAGCTTGTATGGGATTATATTGTCACATAAATAAAAATTCATGAATTCTTGGGAATAAAAAGCCCGCCAAAGAAAATAGTGAATTGAAGAATAAGTAAGTCACCTTTGCCTCATCTTGAGGCAACCCTAGATAATCAGATCCTCAGCCTTCAAATAACTTCTAATTGTCTGAACTGGAGCCTTTTTCTTGTCTGCCAAGGAAATGTATTAGTGGCCACATGTGGTTGCTGAGAGGCTCTACTTCTCAAAGCTGTCTGGATTCTTTGATTGCCATCCAGAGAGTGAGCTGATATGCTCAAGTGGGGTGAATGAACAGTCAGAACACAGCCTTGCTTTTCTGTGTAGGGATGTTAGTGCTAATAAAAGATTAATGCTATTTTCCTTATAGGGAATCAAAAAATAATGTTTGGATAACCCTTGTCTCACTAGTGAACCATACGGCCTCTATTTTCTAATAGATACGGTTGAAATGTTGGAAAATAATGTTGTGGAAGAATCCCTATGCTGTCCTTGCTCCCATTCCTTGCTTAAGCATTAAAGTATAGGTGTTTTATAATATTGGAGAACTTCCCTCATTTGTTTTTAAGATCCTTTATGGATCCACAGTGAAAAGTCAGAAGATCAGGAGGATGATAGTATTGATTCTCATCCTGTGCTGGTTTTTCTCATATATATGGTATTCATTTATAAAATCTCTGGTCCAAGACCCATAAAACAATGTTACTTTCAAATAGCGTCTTCCTGTATATTATGTTTTATAAAACCTTTAGTTCCTGTGGGAATGTTATAAAGAGAGTTCCCTGTATTCTGCAAATTCATTTTTTACACGATCATTTAAAGTTGTTACTTTTCCTGAAAGGTGAATTCTGATTCCCTCTATACATACGCTATAGAAATTTAGTGGTTAAATGCCTCCTTGCCTACTCTGGTTAGAGGGGGAAAGGTTAAAAAGAATATTTGAAGTTTCTTGGTGTTGTTTGAAAAAAAATATTTTCTTTCATGGTGGCCGAATGCCAAGGCTGGAAAAGTGTTATGGGAATGTCTGTGGTCAGAACTGCCTTTGACAAGAAGATGGTTAAATATGGTAGTCTTGATAGGATTTGACAGCCATTTTTGATCTCTATATATGTTTAATCATGGTCCCCTTCTTAAGAGTGGAATAACTAAGCTATTAAATACTTTACTCAACTGAGAAGGAAAATGATTACCATAAAACTACTTTATTCAGATGACACTGTGATATAAAGGGTTCCAACCTTTAAAAAAAATCGCTTACAAAACACATTGTCATGAGAAATGAACAATCTCCCCGCCCCCACCCCCAGTCTCTCTTGAATTAAGTTAATTTATTAACCCTTTTCCATTCTACATGGAAACTCTTACTTGCAGATTTAAATTCTAAAGCACAAGGTAGAAATACATGTTAATGCTTAATATGAAAAACAAATGTTGTGTTGACTACTACCATGTTAAAGGTATTTTCAAAGTGCATTAGTAGTCCTCTGTGTAGAGGTTTTACATATAAAATAAATTTTAAGTAGATTAGCTTTTTGATGGATATTTGGGTGGTTTCCAGTTTTTGACTAAAATGAATAAAGGCTACAAACATCCTTATATAATTCTTTATGTGGACAGTACAAAAATAAAAGTGTTAAACAAATGTAGGATGATTTTAAAAATTATACTGCTACAATTTTTTCCCAATCTTTTTTTTTTTTTTCGGTACGCAGGCCTCTCACTGTTGTGGCCTCTCCCATTGCGGAGCACAGGCTCCGGACGCACAGGCCCAGTGGCCACGGCTCACGGTCCCAGCCGCTCTGTGGCATGTGGGATCCTCCCGGACCGGGGCACGAACCCGTGTCCCCTGCATCGGCAGGCGGACTCTCAACCACTGCGCCACCAGGGAAGCCCTCCCAATCTTTTTACTATTAAAATTTTTAAAGACGTTCAAGATTATCGAGAGTAGAGTTCTAATATTACTAGTAATAAAGTACTACTCTTGCTTTATGTGCAAGAGTAGTATTGTGTGTGTTTACTTCTTAAACGTTAAAGATATAAAATGTGTACCTTCAGTATTTCATATAGTACATAATTTAAGTCACTTCTGGCTAATTTAGGATATCAGAAATTATTAAGCTTGGCATATCAGAATAAGCCCCGCCCCATCTTATATTAATATTTGAACTGTATTTCTGCCTAAGTTAAAAATAAAGTGTTTTTAAACCAAATTTCCTTACATTGAAATTTGTGAATAAGAACGTTTTAAAGCAGCATTTGTAGATCTTTGCTAAAATAAGACAGTACTATTTAATACGGAAACAATAACTGAAAAGTATTCCTAAATCTAATTTGGAAAGTTATATTCATGATTTTAGGGGACTGTGAACATAAAAATGTGTGAGTGGAAAATTTCATATAGCTTTTTGCAGCTGGTTGATTAAGTCCTATACAGTTCATTGTCCTAAACATGAAATTTGTACAAGGTTTTGGAAGGCAGGAGTTGTATATTAAAAGGGCTTGCTTCCAAGGTAGTACAAACTGGTTTTTAACAGTCTATCATCTTTCATTTACCAAAGGAAATATGTAAAAAGAAAAGGAAAATGTTCAGCAGGAGCAAAACGTTGAGATGATGAAAAGCTACAAGGAAAGAAAAAAGACTTTAGAAAGGCTACTAAAAAGAAACTAGCTTTTTTCCTCAACAATCTGTCTGAATTCATTTTGCTTTCATTATATATCTAGCCTGGAGGCAAAGTATGTTGAGTATTACAACAAAGAGGGTGTTATAAGGAGGACTCTTTTTTCAATAATAAAGTATAACATATGTGTAAACCATGCAACTTTGTAACAGGAAACTTTATAATATAGGAGGACTGTGCTTAGCTTTTCCACAATTTTGGAAGAATAAGTTTTATTAGGCGTTAGACAAAGAAATTATCAACTGACTTTTATGCTGTAAGGCTGAAAGATTTGTTATGACCATTTCTAGACTTTAGCAGGGGTTTTAATGTAGGTCCTGATATATTAGGAACAGTGCCTAGCACTATTAATATGTCTACTGTTGGTAGTTCTCTTAAGGAATATGTTGTTTAACTTTTGCCTTTCAATGAAAAATTATTCCAAATCCTGTTATTCTGTGGTTTTCTCAGCAGTATTAGGCTGTTCTTGAATTGATCAACATATAATATAATTTGGGAACACAATCAATAGTTCTTTTCTTTTTGAAAGATGGTAACAAATTTTACTGAAACTTGGGAAATTGGCTCCATCATTCATCCCTTACTCTTTCTTTGCTTCTCTTGCCCAACTTCCTGAAAACCATATTGTTTTGATGTCAGTATGTAGAATAGATTATCTGTTGGGGAATCAGTGTGTATTAATTATATTGGAATAAATGTAAGCGTGACAAATGATATAGATTAGTAGGCATTGGGCCTAATAGGTTATTCAGTTAATGAGGGCATTAAAATTAGGGACCTCTAATATGCCTGAACCATATTTCTTGTAAATTTTCCTCAGTTTTGAGATTAACTGGCAATAGCTATGTTTTTCTGGCTTTTAAAGGCTAATATATTATGGTAGAGTTTTAGGATTTATATAGTGCTTATCATAGAATAGTTGAGCTGTTTGTATTTATTACACAGTTACTGACGTGAGCTAGAAGAAGTGTAGAAGTCAGTCTTCTACTTTTTTGGCTTTTCAATAATCTATTTTTTAAAAAAATATTATACCTACTTATTCTCCTCTCCTCCCTCTCCCACTTAAAAATTACACACTATATACATTTATGTACTGTCTTAAATCAAGGTGGGGGAATTTAATGATACCTTTTAATATGGTACAATCCACTGCAGGGCTGTTGGAAAATCAGAGATGAAGCTCCTAGGCTTAGGAGAGAGATGTTAGAAGTGTATTAGCAAAATATTTTGTTACATCTTTAAAAATAGACCACTTTAACAATTTATTTTTTTATTTAATTTTTTTAACAATTTTTTAAATTGAAGTATAGTTGGTTTACAGTGTTATGTTATTTTCAATCAGCAGAGTGATTAACTTTTGCCTTTTTTTAAAAATTAAGGGTACTTTAATTAATTAATTTTATTTTTGGCTGTGTTGGGTCTTCGTTTCTGTGCAAGGGCTTTCTCTAGTTGTGGCAAGCGGGGGCCACTCTTCATCGCGGTGCGCGGGCCGCTCACTGTCGTGGCCTCTCTTGTTGCGGAGCACAGGCTCCAGACGCGCAGGCTCACTAGTTGTGGCTCACGGGCCTAGTTGCTCCGTGGCATGTGGGATCTTCCCAGACCAGGGCTCGAACCCGTGTCCGCTGCATTAGCAGGCAGATTCTCAACCACTGCACCACCAGGGAAGCCCCAACTTTTGCCTTTTTTAAATCAGCAGAGTAATTCAGTTATACGTATATATACATATTCTTTTTCATATTCTTTTCCATTATGAGTTATTATAGGATATGGAATATAGTTTCCTGTGCTGTACAGTTGGACCTTGTTGTTTATCTGTTTTGTATATAGTGTGTATCTGCTAATCCCAAACTCCTACTTTATCCCTCTCCCACTCCCTTTCCCCTTTGATAACCATAAGTTTGTTTTCTATGTCTGTGAGCCTGTTTCTGTTTTGTAAATAAGTTCATTTGTGTCATATTTTCTTTTCTTTTCTTTTTTTAGTTTTCAACCAGGAATATATTTTTTAATTTTATTTTTTTATTGAAATATAGTTGATTTACAATGTTGTCTTATTTTCAGGTGTACAGCAAAGTGGTTTACTTATACATCTATATCTATACCTATATCTGTATATTCTTTCTCAGATTCTTTTCCCTTATAGGTTATTACAAAATATTGAGTATAGTTCTCTGTGCTATACAGTAGGTCCTTGTTGGTTATCTACTTTATATATAGTAGTGTATATGTGTTAATCCCAAACTCTTAATTTATCTCTCCCTACCTTCCCCTTTGGTAACCATAAGTTTATTTTCTATGTCTGTGGGTCTACTTCTGTTTTGTATACAAGTTCATTTGTATCATTTTTTTTTTTATTTTAGATTGCACATGTAAGCAATATCATATGATATTTGTCTTTCTCTGTCGGGCTTACTTCACTTACTATGATACTCTCTAGGTCCATCCATGTTGCTGCAAATGGCATTATTTCATTCTTTTTTATGGCTGAGTAGTGTTCCACTGTATATATATACTACATCTTCTTTATTTATCTGTCGATGGACATTTAGGTTGGTTCCATGTCTTGGCTATTGTAAATAGTGCTGCTCTGAACATTGGGGTGGATGCATCTTTCTGAATTAGAGTTTTCTCCAGATATGGGATTGCTGGATCATATGGCAACCCTATTTTTAGTTTTTTAAGGAACCTCCATACTGTTTTCCATAGTGGTTGCACCAATTTACATTCCCACCAACAGTGTAGGAGGATTCCCTTTTTTCCACACCCTCTCCAGCATCTGTTATTTGTAGACTTTTTAATGATGGCCATTCTGACCTGTATGAGGTGGTACCTCATTGTAGTTTTGATTTGCATTTCTCTAATAATTAGTGATGTTGAACATGTTTTCATGTACCTATTGGCCATCTGTATATTTTCTCTGGAGAAAAGTCTATTTAGGTCTTCTGCCCATTTTTTGATTGGATTTTTTGTTGTTGTTTTTGTTATTGAGTAGTATGAGTTGTTTGTTTATTTTGTCCTTGTTGGTTGCATCATTTGCAAATATTTTCTCCCATTCCATAGGTTGTCTTTTCATTTTGTTTATGGTTTCCTTTGCTGTGCAAAAGCTTTTAAGTTTGATTAGGTCCCATTTGTTTATTTTTGCTTTATTTCTATTGCCTTGGGACACTGACCTAAGAAAACCTTGATGCGATTTATGTCAGGGAATGTTTTGCCTATGTTCTCTTCTAGGAGTTTTATGGTGTTGTGTCTTGTATTTAACTCTTTAAGCCATTTTGAGTTTATTTTTGTGCATATTGTGAGGGTGTGTTCTAACTTCTTTGATTTCCGTGTGGCTTTTCAGCTTTCCCCATACCACTTGCTGAATAGACGGACTGTCTTTTCTCCATTGTATGTTCTTGCCTCCTTTGTTGAAGATTAATGACTGTAGATGTGTGGGTTTATTTCTGGGCGGTCTGTTCTGTTCCATTGATCCACATATCTGTTTTTGTGCCAATACCACACTTTGTAGTATTGTCTGAAGTCTGGGAGGGTTATGCCTCTGGCTTTGCTTTGGCAATTCTAGGTCTTTTATGGTTCCATATAAATTTTATGATTATTTGTTCTAGTTCTGTGAAAAATGACATGGGTAATTTGATAGGGATCACATTAAATCTGTAGATTGCTTTGGGTAGTATGGCCATTTTAACAGTATTAATTCTTCCAATCCAAGACTATGGGATATCTTTCCATTTCCTTGAATCGTCTTCAATTTCCTTTATCAGCGTTTTATAGTTCTCAGCATATAAGTCTTTCACCTCCTTGTAGACCATTTACTTTAAACCTTGCAAAATGACAGAAACATTCAAAATAACTTTTAGCCATGTGCAATTTATTTGATAAAAATAAAATGTCAAATAGTACTGACAAACTTATGAAGGCATCAGCCCCCCACTTCCCCCTACTCTCCAATATGATTCATTTCTACCTTTAGTTTTTCTGATGGCTAACTCCTTATCTCTAAATAATGAGATGAGGTTCTCCATATCCTTGCCAACACGTTATTACTTATCTTTTTGATTATAGCAACTCTAGTGGGTATATGGTGGTATCTCATTTTGGTTTTGATTTGTGTTTCTCTGATGGCTAGTGATTTTGAACACCTTTTGATGTGATTATTGGCTACTTATTTATATTTAACAGTCAGGCAATAAAGGCTAACTGCGAACCATGTGTCCTTGGGGCCAGGGGCCAGGGCTTATCAACTGGTGGGCTACATCTTAGGGCAGTTAGGGACTAGCTCACTGTTTCATTGGGAACTTTGTTATCAGTAGCTGTATGTCTTTTCTCCTGAGGTGGTTTCTTTCTTTAGAGGTTTCTTTAAGTCCTGTCTGGGGAGAATAGCTAGTGCCATGTTTTCTGGAGCTTGGTGGGGAAGGGAGTTAGAGGATTGACTTTCCAGGATGTAGACAGTTTTTTTATCCTTGTATTTTCAGTTGTTTGCCCTGTTCCCATGCTATTTCACACTTGGTGTCCCTCTAATCTGGGATCACTTGCTTAGTTCAACTTCTGCAGAGATGACACTTTCTGTATCCTGTGGAGGTCTGGGTACCTAAATGTTAATTACACAGACATTAAAATATTACCTTATCTTCAGATCCCACCTCACCCCACTTTCTGTGGTGCCTGGTGCTTTTCAGAATTTTGGGGGGTGGATAAATGTATTCCTTTCTAGGCATTTAGATTTGACCTTTCTCTTCTCTTCTCTATTGTTTACCTTTTCTTTGTTCACTTTCTATCTTCACAGATTGTGGTTAGGCTTACCATAGTTCTGATTTCTTTGAAAGAGTTGATGTCTGTTTATTTTACTCCTTGTTGTTTGGTGTGGTTTGTTGCTGTTGCTGTTTTTTTTAGAGGAGACATAAGGGTCTTTAGCTGATTATCTTGAAATGGGAAGTCATACTTGCTCTTTTGATATAATGCTTCTATAAAATATTGAGGAGAAACTCGTCCTCAGAGTCACTAGTCAGTTAAAAGAAAATCTGAGTGCCTGTCTCCACAGGCTTTTAATTCTACCCTGAGTAAAATAATAATAAAGGGGGTGAGAATGGTTGCCAGGTCATGATTACAGAAGCTTGGCTGTAAGTCATGGGCAAAAAGCTTTATTGTCTGCCCCCATGGTTGAGTGAGTTATTTCACCTCTGGGACCCATGAATGTTCAGACAGTTGAGTAATCCTACCTTCATGCACATGGTTGGCAGCAGGGCAAGTAGTATCTGAGTACTTGGCATAATAATTAATGGGGAATATAGAGGGAGTATAAACGTTTGACAGGACTGTCTCTTAGTTTCCTACAATTTCATTTTCATGGCTACTAATAGGATTGGTTCTGCTCAGAGATTAAGGGTATTTTTAATTTTCGTAGATGTTTGGGATTACCATTATTCTAATATAGTTTCTGGAGGGGAGAGGAATGAACATTGTGTTAATCCACAATCTACTATAAGAACATTTTAACCCAGTGTTTGTTAGAGATGCTAACAATGCCAGGGTCCAATTTCCTATTTCAAGACTTCATTTATGACTGGAATTCTATGAGCCCCATTTTGACTAGTGGATACTGTGGTATTTGGCATTCTCATGGATTAATGAACCCTGGAAAGTCTGTATATTTCCTTTTTCTTTGTGCAGTGTCATCCTGTTAAATGGTCTTCATAGAAGCTTTTGAGTTTTCCAGTTGTACCTTGATTTGGGAGTTTAAGATCCCAAGCTTTTATATTTTGTAAGTGCTTAAGCCAAGCAGGTAGCCCATTCAGCAATCTTTGTAATTACCACTCTCATCAAACAATCAAGTGCAATAGCCATTTATCTCTCAAAGTCTTCCACTGGTACTCTGTTGCACACTGCACCAATGTTAATTTGAATAATTGTGATTCCATTGCATGTCATGTATTTGTTTTGTTTTTTTCCTCAAAGGGAAGTCATCTGTGCGTTCATCAGATATGTGAGCAAACTAGTCCCCAAATCTCTTAAGTACTGTATCAGTTAAGATCCCAGCAGGAAACAGAATTCATGGCAGATGTTCAAATGAAGTGGAATGAAGAAGTGGGATTACAGAGAGAGGTGTGGAAAGGGTTGAGAGAAGAGATTGTCTCTATAGTTAGCAAAAATAAAAATAAATTATCTACTTTAAGTCATTGTATTTTGGTGTATCTTTGTTATTGTAGCTTGGCCTTTTCCCTAACTGGTACAAGAATTTACATTATCACGGCTATGTGTAGACACTATTGACAACTGAGATTTGATTACATTTCCTTTCTTTGTTTTCTCTGAAGTTAAAAATAATATAAGAAATAACCTTTATACCCTTTACCCATGTTTTCCTATTGTTAATACTTTTCTCTTATTTGCTTTATCATTTCTTTCTCTCTTTTGCACTCACTCTCTCTTTCTCTCTCCCGTGCGCACAATTATTTTTTCTGAACCATTTGAGAGTACATTATATGACTCGTGGCCCTTTATTCCTAAGCACTTTAGTGTGTATTTCCTAAGAATAGGAATATTATTACATAACCACAGTACAGTTGCTAATTTCATAAAATTACTTTGATATAATACTTTCATCTATTCTAATCTCCAAATTCTAATTTTTTCAGTTGATCTAATAATATAATAAAGTGCTTTATAGGATCCCCCACCCCCTGCCACCCTCATCCCACTGTTATAGGATCTAGTCTAGAGGCAGGCAGTGCATTCAGTTGAATGTATATTTAGACTCTTTTATTAAAAATTTAAATTAATTAATTATTTTTTTTGCCATGCCATGCAAGGCATGCGGGATCTTAGTTCCCAGACCAGGGATCAAACCTGCACCTCCTGCAGTGGAAGCGCAGAGTCTTAACCACTGGACCGCCAGGGAAGTCCCATTTTTAGCCTCTTTTAATCTGGAAAATTTTCACCCCCTTTCTTTGTCTTTTATGACATTGACATTTTTGAAGAATGTAGTCTCCCCACCATTAAAAAAAACAAAATATTGCTCATTTCCTCATTTTTTTTGTC
Source organism: Aethalodelphis obliquidens (assembly GCF_003676395.1). NCBI lineage: Eukaryota > Metazoa > Chordata > Mammalia > Artiodactyla > Delphinidae > Aethalodelphis > Aethalodelphis obliquidens. The sequence goes on along the minus strand of NW_020837949.1, from coordinate 43,618,840 downwards.
ACCTGTTTCCTTGTGATTACGTTGAGAATATGCATTCTTGGTCAGGATACTGCCAAGAATAGGTAATATAGCATTTGTTTCACAGTATCACATAGAGTCATCTTTATTGATAATTAATTTTGATCTGCTGGTCAAGGTTTTGCTTGATTTTTCCACTGCATAATTACTGTTTTCCCCTCTTGCTACTAGTAAACAGTACAAACATCCTGCTTTTTGTCAAAATTTCCCTGTAAATTTATCATTCATTGGTGATTCTTGCCTGATAAAACCTTTACTGTGATGGTTGCAAAATGATTTTTCTAACTCAGCATTTTCTTCACATTTGCCAGTGGCCCTTAGTATTCTACTATATGCAGTAGATATTCCTTCTCCATCATTCTTGTATTTGTCTATTTATTATTAGTGTGCACGCTTGAATTTCTATAATTCAATACTGAACTTAATAATTTTGGTGCTTAAGTTGTCCCTAGCATTTTTTGTTTTTTTTACTTTCTAGCATAGCAAGATGTTCCAGGATAATCTTATACCTATCCTGCTCCAGCCATGGAATAAGCTTTCTCTCTGAAGAACCCTTGTTCTTTTCAGTGGGAAATGGTATTAGAGACCAAGATCTAAGTGCTAGGTGTGCTCATGTTACATAGTGTCTTTGCTTTTAGGCCCTTTCAGAGGGCAAAGCTAGGAGATATGTACATGTGCAAATACATATACATATATACAGATATACATAAACACATACATGCATACATATAAACATGCACATCCATGAATATATGCACATAAATACACATAAACTCATACATTAACATTATTTAGATATCGCAAGTTCACACCAATATCTCCAATTTCAATCCATCCTTACGTGATTCTTTATTGCCTTCCCCATTCCATATTTGTATGTCCCTTCTTCCAAAATGGATCCCTGACCCCCGACAACATCAACACATGTATTTATTTGCTCATTCCTATAATACATCTGAAGTAGTTTCATAATTGCTTCTGACCATATCACCTATCATGTAAACAAACCTGTTTTTCTATCTTCTCTTTCTAGCTAACTCATTCCCCAAACCAACTGCTTCTCTAAGGCTGCCACTTCCAGTCCTGCACACTTTCAAGCTCCTTTCCTGTAGCCAGAGCCATGAATTCCTAGGTCCCACCCCATGTTAAGTATTTACATTTATTGTTTCACATATTCTTCTGATTTTGTCTCTGCTTTCTCTAAAATCTCTACTTCCCTCTATTCCTTTTCATAGAATCTTATGAAAGTCTTCCCTTCCCCATTCCCCATACCCTCAGGTTTTTAGTAGTAGCAGTGGGCTAATGGTGGAAGTACTGTTGGAATTTTCTCCCCCGCCCCCCTTATGTATGGTGGAGGTTGCAGTATTCTCCATCTGATAGTAATGCAGAAGGTATGGGTGCCGTGTTGTTATGTTTTTTTCCAGGAGAGTAAAGGAGGGAGGGTTTTGGAATTAGGTGACCATCATTATTCCCTAAATCCAGAAACTCTGTTTTTTAAAATATACTTTGAGGTCCCAGAGATATTAAAAGGAATATAAAGGAATATTATGAACAACTTTATGCCAATAATTTAATAACTTAGATGAAATACACAAATGACTCGAAGACCACAACTTACCACAAACTGACACAAGAAGAAATAGAAAGTCTGAAAGCCCTATATCTACTACATTTTTTGAATTCATAAATAGCCCTATATCTACTATATTTTTTGAATTCATAATAAAAACCTTTTCACAAAGAAAACTTCCAATGTGTATAGTTTCACAGATGAAAGGTCATAGACTGAAATGTAAAAGCTAAAACTGTAAAGCTTGTAGAAGAAAAAATTAAGAGAAAATCTTTATGACCTTGGAGTAGGCAAAGATTTCTTAGGACGTGTAAAGCACTAATTATAAAAGAAAGAAAATGATAAATTACATTGCACCCAAATTAAAAGCAAAAGACAACTTCACAGGAGAACAGTCGGGCTTCCCTGGTGGCTCAGTGGTTGAGAGTCCACCTGCCAATGCAAGGGACATGAGTTCGTGCCCCGGTCTGGGAAGATCCCACATGCCACGGAGCGTCTAGGCCCGTGAGCCACGTCCGCTGAGCCTGCGCGTCCGGAGCCTGTGCTCTGCAACGGGAGAGGCCACAGCAGTGGGAGGCCCGCGTATCGGGGGAAAAAAAAAAAAAAGAGAACTGTCAAGAAAATAAAAAGACAATCCTCGGGCTGAGAGAAAATATTCACAATGTATGTAGCTGACAAATTAGTTGTATTCAGAATACATAATGAAATCTTATAACTCAGTAAGAAGATAAACAACTCAATTAAAAAAATAAATTTATTTATTTTATTAATATTTATTTTTGGCTGCATTGGGTCTCTGTTGCTGCGTGCAGGCTTTCTCTAGTTGCGGCAAGCGGGGGCTACTCTTCGTTGTGGTGTGAGGGCTTCTCATTGCTGTGGCTTCTCTTGTTGTGGAGCACAGGCTCTAGGTGCGCAGGCTTCAGTAGCTGTGGTGTGTGGGCTCAGTAATTGTGGTGCACGGGCTTAGTTGTTCTGCAGCATGTGGGATCTTCCTGGACCAGGGCTTGAACGTGTGTCCCCTGCATTGGCAGGTGGATTCTTAACCACTATGCCACCAGGGAAGCCCCAACCCAATTTTTAAAAATGGACAAGTATTTGAAGAGACATAGCACAGAAGAAGGTATGCAAATGGCCCAATAAGTGTGTGAAAAGTTGCTCAGCATCATTAGGCCTCAGGGAGATTCAAATTAAAACCACAATGAGATACCTCTACATATCCAGCAGAAAAGCTACAGTAGAATTCCTGGCTGATCACCTTGACGTTGTGACAGCTTGATTTTATGTTCTTGTAGGGCAGATTTGGGGAAAGTCCAAGACATTTCCTAAACTCCTTTGACCTGGGATGTCTCAACTCCCAAACTCTCTCTTCCCTGTGGCGCTTGTAAGGGCTTGGTTTTAGACTGTGTTAGGTGGGTGTAGAGCAGGCCTTCCTCTGGGGCCTGGCCCTTACTCTTAACGGAGCAGCCTTTCTCAGGGTATTTACAAGGTATTAATGAGGTCTTTCCATATCAGTTGGGTCAGGCCTTTAACATCTCCCAGCACTGCTTGACCTCTGGTATCTGTTCCATTCTCACCCCTGTAGCAGTCATCCTTTGATAAATCCTGCACAGTCTCTCCATGTGCATGCTCAGCTCAGCACTCAATTAGGGACAATCAGGGAATGTCTCACAGCTTTCTGTTTCTTCTCTCTGGTGCCTTGCCCCAGATTTCAGGTTCTGCAGCTGCCCCCAAGTCTGATAGCTGCCTTCTTAGCTTAGTGAGGCTACTGTGCTCTGCTTGAACTCCAGCTTGCTGTGCTGCAGTTGGAAATTATCTCCTGTCAGAGCTTGGGCAGATGCGGGGGCTCACCTCATGAGTTTCCCTTCTCTTGGTGTCATAGGCTGTGCTGCCTGTTGTTAAATGCCTGCTGACAGTAGCCTGATATGTTTTGTCCAGTTTATAGTAGTTTACAGTAGGAGGGCTAGTTATTTTGTTTTAACTGGAAGTTGAAATCCTCCAAGAGAGTCTAGATGTGTTAATACTTGGAAAACGAGATTATTCATGATTTCCTAAGAGAGAATAGGAAAGCTGTAAGATTTGCCTTAAACTGCATTCAGGAGCAGTGAAGAATGAGTCCACAGAACAGCTTTACAGGAACAATTATGGGAAAAAAATTGTTTCCTGGTTGTATTCTGCTGACTTCAGGAAGGAAGGAGACTTCACCTTTCCATTTGCTACTCTTCTGACTGTTCAATTCTATTAGTTTTATAATTTAAAATGGTTAAAAATAGATCAAATTTAATCTTATGGACAGGCAACCCCTGAGACAGAATAATAGACCACATAAGGACAAATGGCTGTCATGCAGCCCCAAACCAAAGAGTTTCTACCATTCCAACACGAGAGAGAAGGAATGAACTATCACAATCAAAGAGACCAGGGAAAAGCTTAGAACAGGGATAAAGAGCAAACCTAGAGCTCCAAACTAGAGACTTGGCATTGTTTTATCTTCCCAGATTAGAAAATTTTTTTCTATTTAATCTATTAAAATATAATTGAACTAAAAATGTTAGGATTACTAGATACATGATCACAGGTATCAATAGTTTCAGGAAAAATGGCCAAGTATACATAAAGGAAAAAGAAAGATAAGATTTAAAATGTTTGGAAGAACCACATCAATAGGAGTTTTGGTAAAATGAGATCTAACACCAGCTAGTTGCCTTACTGGAATTTATGAAGTATCCCTTAATACCAAACTCTGAATGAGTCATTGAAACAGACATAATTAAGAAATTACAAGATATTGGAGAAAACAAAATCAATTTAGCAGTATATATAGTTCTACTGGAGAGGCAAAATTTGCTCCAGTGACATTATTCACATTCAGTTGTGAAATGTCACATTTTTATTCCCTTGAATAAAGTTTATTCTTGTAAGTTTTGTAGAATTTATTCAGTGCTTTTACTGTGGGAAATTTTTCTAGAAATTTGCCCATTTCATTGAGGTTTTCAAATTCATTGGCATAAAATTGTTGTTGAGGTGGCAGTAGTCATGGCATCTCAGTGGTTCCTTTTTTTTAAGATTTTTTTTTTGATGTGGACCATTTTTAAAGTCTTTATTGAATATCTTACAATATTGCTTCTGTTTTTTTATGTTTTGGTTTTTTGGCCCCAAGGCATGTGGGATCCTAGCTCCCTGACCAGGGATTGCACCCACACCCCCTGCATTGGAAGGCAAAGCCTTAACCACAGGACCACCAGGGAAGTCCCTCAGTGGTTCCTTTTTGATAACTTTTTGAAAAAATTATAAACTCACAAGAAATTGCAAAAATAGTACAAAAAGGTCCTGTAAACCCATCACCCAACTTCCCCCAATAGTAACACTGTACAATGTGAAAACTAGGAAACTGATATTGGCACAATACTACTGACTAGATACAGACCTTACTTGGATTGCATCACTCTTTACCTGAACTGATTTTTTTCTGTGTGGGTATAGTTCTATGAAATTTTATCACTTGTATGGAATCATGTAGTTGCCATCCCAATCAAGATATGGAACTGTTCCATCACACAAAGGCCCTCCATTGTGCTACTTTTATAATCATACCCCTTCCCTAACCTCTGACAGTCACTGACCTGTTCTCCATCTCTCTAATTTTGTCATTTCAAACTTGTGTAAATGGAATCGTATGGTATGTAACCCTTAGATATTGGCGTTTCTTCACTCAGCATGGTTAATGATATTGAACATCTCTTCATATACTTGTGTGCACCCATATTCCCTATTTGGTTAAGTGTCTGTTTCAAACTGGATTTGGTGTTTTTTGTTTTGTTTTTCTAACTGCGTTGTTTGTGTTTTTACTGGTAAACTTAGAGCATTCTTTATATCTTTTGGATACAAGGCCTTTGTCAGATATGTGATTTGCAAATATCTTTCCCAATCTGTGGCTTATCTTTCTAACCTCTTAACAGGGTTTTTCACAGAGCAAAAGTTTTTAATTTTGGTGAAGTCCACTTCATCAATTTTTCTTTTATGGATTGTGCTTTTGATGTTATGTCTAAGAATTCTTTGCTTGTCTTAGGTCACAAAGATTTTTTTCTGAAAGTTTCCCTCTAAAAATATTATAGTTTTACTTTTTACGTAGACTTATGTTGCATTTTGAGTTAAGTTTTGCATTAGTCATCAGGTTTGCATCAAAGTTCATTTTTCTTTCTATGAGGGTTCAATTGTTCCAGCATTATGCGTTAAAAAAGCTATCCTTCCTTCATTGTATTGGTTAGCACCTTTGTCAAAAATCTGTTGGTCATATTCGTGTGGGTATATTTCTATGTTCTCTATTCTGGTCTACTGATCAATGTGCTTCACTACTAAATAACCAGAAGATCACTGAAGAAATCAAAGAGGAAATAAGAAAAATACCTAGAAACAAATGACAATGAAAATACGATGACCCAAAACCTATGGGATGCAGCAAAAGCAGTTCTAAGAGGAAAGTTTATAGCAAAACAATACTACCTCAAGAAACAAGAAACATCTCAAATAAACAACCTAACCTTACACCTAAAGCAATTAGAGAAAGAAGAACAAAAAACCCCCAAAGTTAGCAGAAGGAAAAAAATCATAAAGATCAAATCAGAAATAAATGAAAAAGAAATGAAGGAAACAATAGCAAAGATCAATAAAACTAAAAGCTGGTTCTTTGAGAAGATAAACAAAATTGATAAACCATTGGCCCGAGTCACCAAGAAAAAAAGGGAGAAGACTCAAATCAATAGGATTAGAAATGAAAAGGGAGAAGTAACAACTGACACTGCAGAAATACAAAGGATCATGAGAGATTACTACAAGCAACTCTGTGCCAATAAAATGGACAACCTGGAAGAAATGGACCAATTCTTAGAAAAGCACAACCTTCTGAGACTGAACCAGGAAGAAATAGAAAATATAAACAGACCAATCACAAGCACTGAAATTGAAACTATGATTAAAAATCTTCCAATGGGGCTTCCCTCGTGGCGCAGTGGTTGAGAGTCCGCCTGCTGATGCAGGGGACACGGGTTCGTGCCCTGGTCCGGAAAGATCCCATATGCAGTGGAGCAGCTGAGCCCGTGAGCCATGGCTGCTGAGCCTGCGCGTCTGGAGCCTGTGCTCCGCAACGGGAAAGGCCACAACAGTGAGAGGCCTGCGTACTGCAAAAAAAAAAAAAAAAACTTCCGACGAACAAAAGCCCAGGACCAGATGGCTTCACAGGAGAATTTTATCAAACATTTAGAGAAGAGCTAACACCTATCCTTCTCAACCTCTTCCAAAATATAGCAGAGGGAGGAACACTCCCAAACTCATTCTACTAGGCCACCATCACCCTGATACAAAACCAAAGATGTCACAAAAAAGAAAACTATGGGCCAATATCACTGATGAACAAAGATGCGAAAATCCTCAACAAAATACTAGCAAACAGAATCCAGCAGCACATTAAAAGGATCATATACCATGATCAAGTGGGGTTTATCCCAGGAATGCAAGGATTCTTCAGTATCCGCAAATCAATGTGATACACCATATTAACAAACTGAAGGATAAAAACTGTGTGATAATCTCAATAGATGCAGAAAAAACTTTCAACAATATTCAACACCCATTTATGATAAAAACCCTCCAGAAAGTAGGCATAGAGGGAACTTACCTCAACATAATAAAGGCCATATATGACAAACCCACAGCCAACATCATTCTCAATGGTGAGAAACTGAAACCATTTCCACTAAGATCAGGAACAAGGCAAGGTTGCCAACTCTCACCACTATTATTCAACGTAGTTTTAGAAGTTTTAGCCCAGCAATCAGAGAAGAAATATAAATAAAAGGAATCCAAATTGGAAAAGAAGAAGTAAAACTGTCACTGTTTGCAGATGACATACTATACATAGAGAATCCTAAAGATGCCACCAGAAAACTACTAGAACTAATCAATGAATTTGGTAAAGTAGCAGGATACAAAATTAATGCTCAGAAATCTCTTGCATTCCTGTACACTAATGATGAAAAATCTGAAAGAGAAATGAAGGAAACACTCCCATTTACCACTGCAAGAAAAAGAATAAAATACCTAGGAATAAACCTATCTAGGGAGACAAAAGACCTGTATGCAGGAAACTATAAGAAACTGATGAAAGAAATTAAAGATGATACAAACAGATGGAGAGATATACCATGTTCTTGGATTGGAAGAATCAGCATTGTGAAAATGACTCTACTACACAAAGCAAACTACAGATTCAGTGCAATCCTTATCAAACTACCAATGGCATTTTTCACAGAACTAGGACAAAATTTCACCATTTGTATGGAGGCACAAAAGACCCTGAATAACCAAAGCAATCTTGAGAAAGAAAAATAAAGCTGGAGGAATCAGGCTCCCTGATTTCAGACTATATTACAAAGCTACAGTAATCAAGACAATATGGTACTGGCACAAAACCAGAAACATAGATCAATGAAACAAGATAGAAAGCCCAGAGATAAACCCACACACCTATGGTCAACTAATCTATGACAGCGGAGGCAAGGATATACAATGGAGAAAAGACAGTCTCTTCAGTAAGTGGTGCTGGGAAAATTGGACAGCTACATGTAAAAGAATGAAATTAGAACACTCCCTAACACCATACACAAAAATAAACTCAAAATGGATTCAAGACCTAAATGTAAGACCGGACACTATAAAACTCTTAGAGGAAAACATAGGAAGAACACTCTTTGACATAAATCACAGCAAGATCTTTTTTGATCCACCTCCTAGAGTAATGGAAATAAAAACAAAAATAAACAAATGGGACCTAATGAAGCTTCAAAGCTTTTGCACAGCAAAGGAAACCATAAACAAGACGAAAAGACAGCCCTCAGAATGGGAGAAAATATTTGCAAATGAATCAATGGACAAAGGATTAATCTCCAAAATATATAAACAGCTCATGCAGCTCAATATTAAAGAAACAAACAACCCAATACAATAATGGGCTGAAGACCTAAATAGAGAAAAGGGAACCCTCTTGCACTGTTGGTGGGAATGTAAATTGATATAGCCACTATGGAGAACAGTGTGGCGGTTCCTTAAAAAACTAAAAATAGAATTACCATATGACCCAGCAATCCCACTCCTGGGCATACACCCCGAGAAAACCATAATTCAAAAAGACACGTGAACCCCAATGTTCATTGCAGCACTATTTACAATAGCCAGGTCATGGAAGCAACCTAAATGTCCATTGACAGACTAATGGATAAAGAAGATGTGGTACATATATACAATGGACTATTACTCAGCCATTAAAAGGAACAAAATTGGCTCATTTGTAGAGACATGGATGGATCTAGAGACTGTCATACAGAGTGAAGTAAGTCAGAAAGAGAAAAACAAATATTGTATACTAACGCATGTATGTGGAACCTAGAAAAATGGTACAGATGAACCAGTTTGTAGGGCAGAAGTTGAGACACTGATATAGAGAACAAACGTATGGACACCAAGGGGGGAAAGCCACGGGGGTTGGGGATGGTGGTATGATGAATTGGGCGATTGGGATTGACATGTGTACACTGATGTGTATAAAATTGATGACTAATAAGAACCTGCTGTATAAAAAAATAAATAAAATAAAATTCAAAAAAACCACAAAAATAAACAAATGGGACCTAATGAAACTTAAAAGCTTTTGCACAGCAAAGGAAACTACAAACAAGGTGAAAGGACAACCCTCAGAATGGGAGAAAATATTTGCAAACGAATCAACAAAGGATTAATCTCCAAAATATATAAACAGCTCATGCAGCTCAATATTAAAAAAACAAACAGCCCAATCCAAAAATGGACCAAAGACCTAAATAGACATTTCTCCAAAGAAGACATACAGATGGCCAAGAAGCACATGAAAGGATGCTCAACATCACTAATTATTAGAGAAATGCAAATCAAAACTACAATGAGGTATCACCTCACAGCAGTTAGAATGGGCATCATCAGAAAATCTACAAACAACAAATGCTGGAGAGGAAATGGAGAAAAGGGAACCCTCTTGTACTGTTGGTGGGAATGTAAATTGATACAGCCACTATGGATAACAGTATGGAGGTTCCTTAAAAAACTAAAAATAGAATTACCCTATGACCCAGCAATCCCACTACTGGGCGTATACGCAGAGAAAACCATAATTCAAAAAAGTCATGTATCACAATGTTCATTGCAGCTGTATTTATAATAGCCAGGACATGGAAGCAACCTAAATGTCCATCGACAGATGAATGGATAAAGAAGGTGTGACACATATATACAATGGAATATTACTCAGCCATAAAGAAACAAAATTGAGTTATTTGTAGTGAGGTGGATGGACCTAGAGTCTGTCATACAGAGTCAGGTAAGTCAGGAAGCGAAAAACAAATACCGTATGCTAACACATATATATGGAATCCAAAAAAAAAAAAAAGATTCTGAAGGACCTAGGGGCAGGACAGGAATAAAGAGGCAGAGCTAGAGAATGGACTTGAGCATACGTGGAGCGGGAAGGGTAATTGGGACAAAGTGAGAGAGTGGCATGGACATATATACACTACCAAATGTAAAATAGATAGCTAGTGGGAAGCAGCCGCATAGCACAGGGAGATCAGCTTGGTTCTCTGTGACCACCTAGAGGGGTGGGATAGGGAGGGTGGGAGGGAGACGCAAGAGGGAGGGGATGTGGGGATTTATGTATACGTATAGCTGATTCACTTTGTTATACAGCAGAAACTAACACAACATTTGTAAAGCAATTATACTCCAATAAAGATGTTAAGAAAAATAGATCAAGTTTAAGAAGAGTAAGTGCGTAAGTGTAGCTCCCTATATCTTCAAATGTCATGTGATAAGCGTCTATGACTTCAAAGGTGGTTTTCAGCCAGTCCTTTGATAAGCACAAATAACGTTTATAAGTTTTACATAGCTTTGGCAATGATGAAAGAAAATAATTTGAAATCTTTTGGTATTCTGAGTATTGGATTATCTTTTTCAGATAATTTCCTTCTAAGAAGTAATGTACTTGTTTAATTAAAATGGAAATATATGATATACTGATATCAAGAATATACAGTAAGAATGTTAGACATCATGGGCTTCATAAACATCTTTCATCATTCAATTTTTACTTTAATATGATTAAAAATTGCTTTCATTTATTGAATACTGTTTCAGATACTGTGCTAGGTGCTTTGCAATACTGCTTATATTATATATCTTTTTTTTTTTTTTTGGCCATGCTACGGGGCTTGCGAGATCTTAGTTCCGTGACCAGGGATAGAACCTGGGCCCCCTGCAGTGGAAGCACGGAGTCCTAACCACCGGACCGCCAGGGAATTCCCTTAAGAAATAAGTACCTATAAGAAATGGGTGATACTTTACCCCAATTTTTCGTATGAGAAAATTCAGAATTATAAAATAAAATTTCTGTTCTTTCATCAGTTTGATAAATCACGTTCCTCTCCAAGTAATTCTGTATGCATTTAGAAGGACAGTTTATTTTGGAAGTTGTATTAATGGTAGACAATTTAACACAGAGATGTTAAAATTATGTATTAGCTAATTCAGTTTTCCCCCTTATTTTCCTTTTCCTTGGCTTCTCCTAGCCTTTTCTTTTCTCTCTGATGTATTGTCTTCCTCTAACATTTCATGTGCTTGTATGTGTGCAAATTTTAAGGGATGACAGAATGATTGGGATGCTTGTAGTTGGGGAATAAAATTACTTTAAGAGTTTGCTGTACCCAATTCAGGTAGTAGTAACAAAGCTACACCTGTAGGTTTGAGCCCATCTCTGGCTAATTAACTGCACCTGTTTAACTTCTGCATCCATTTTAGCCTTTTGGGGATTAAGTAAAAGGCAATGGTTAGTTCCCTAGAAACTTGTTCTCACGACTAAGAAACAATTCAGAATGCATTTGTTACTGACTGAATCCATAATCTTATATTCACATATGAATATAAAGTGCACCAATTTGCTTCACCCTCCCACTCCTCTATTTGGTAAGAGGAATTAACTTTGCATGTTTTTCTAACATTTGTTGGAACAACATGATGAACCAATAGCACCAATAGAAGCTGGATGAGAAGAGAAGCTCTAGAATCATTTTATCATTAGAATATATATATATATATCTCCTTCTTGATTTACATCCTGTCCCTTTTTTCTTGAATTTTCTTCTTAGGAAAAGTTCATGTTTTAGGAAACTAACATTAAAGGGAAGCTCTGAATGCTGATTCTGCATTAGACAGGGAAAGGGTTGTTATTACCATGGGTAATTCATTGTTATTAGTTTCCTCATTCTTACCCATTTGAGGATCAAAGGCTTCGTTTAAGTCATTGAACTCTGACCCCTTACAAGGCAGCACAAACTTCTGACACTAGGCCACCAGGCCTTCTGTGTTCTTGTTAAATATATAATGTCATAATGTACATGCTGTTCTTTTGACTAGAGTAATGACATCTACACTTCTGCTTTTAATAAGAATAAGACCCCTTTATAAATACTGCCATTAAACACAGAATAGTTCTTCCACTAGTAGCAGATGCTCTTTACTGATGGTTGACATAATTTTTTGGTTTCCAAACCTAGGTCTCAGTCCTATCCTTGCAAAAAACCAAGTTGAACTTTATGTCTTCTGTTTACCAGAGAAAGAGATTAGTGTCTCTCTATACAAAGAAAAGTAATTATTAGCCATACAAGAAAAGTGTAGGTACTATATTCCATTCAAGGTTGATAAGCCACTGGAGTGAAAAAGAATTGCCTTTTAATAATGAAAACAATCCCTGATCTTTCACAAAAAAGGTATCCATGGGGAGTATAAAAGCAATCAGATAATAAACCAATTGAAAATCAGTTTTAGGATCATCAAGAGGTTTGCTCTGCTTGGCTTCTTCACATGGTCATAGTTTGTGGGAGAACTTTAACCTTATTTGATGCAGTAGATGCATGTGTTTGTCTAGCTTATTGATAGAGTATGAAGGAAAGGGTCTCTTGGATGGGCCAAATTGCTTTTTGTTTTATTGATTATTTTATGAAATTGGGATTGCCTTTCTTTTTAAAATAGTTAACCAACTTAAAATTGCAACCCTTGGAAAAACAAGAATTATGTTTGGTGAAATTTGACCCTTCATTTTTTTTTTTTAAGGATTTTTTTGATGTGGACCATTTTTAAAGTCTTTATTGAATTTGTTACAATATTGCTTCTGGTTTATGTTTTGGTTTTTCGGGTGCGAGGCCGAGATCTTAGCTCCCCAACCAGGGATCGAACCTGCATCCCCTGCATTGGAAGGCGAAGTCTTAACCTCTGGACCACCGGGGAAGTCCCAACCCTTCATTTTTTTTTTTTTTTTTAACATCTTTATTGGAGTATAATTGCTTTACAATGTTGTGTTAGTTTCTGCTGTATAACAAAGTGAATCAGCTATATGTATACATATATCCCCATATCCCCTCCCTTTTGCGTCTCCCTCCCACCCGCTCTATCCCACCCCTCTAGGTGCCGACCCTTCATTTTTAATAACTGAAAATTTCTCATATATTGATGTATTTATGGTATGTTTTGCTAAAAAGGCTCTGTGTTAATGGTCATTTGTTATGTGACAGAAAAGAGCATACTTAATATTATTTGCAGTTCCTAATTTTTTTAACACTAAAGGTGCTTTTTTTGACATTTAGCATCTCTGCTTACATGAGCCACTATATCTGTGAAGTGTTTTGGACGTAAAGAAACTTTGAAAACAGAGGCATTGATTAAAATTCAAAAGTTCTGGTTCCCCAAACACCACCCACTGGTTACTTAAATTTTATATTGAATCCATACAATGTTTATATTGCAAATATATTCAAAATTTTCATATTTTGATAAGAATAACATTTATAATTCTCAGAATGCACATATATTCCAACCATGCCAAGATAACACTTGTGTTCAAACAACAGTAGCTGGTCTGACGTTTAAAAGAAACACTTGCTAGCTGAAGGAAATTCCTCTTGAGGCACGAACTGGAAACCATGTTGAGTACGCTAAGTGATTCCATCTGACCTGCAGAAAAATCACTGTGGGTTACATTTTCACTTAGCACATATGTCACTGACAAAGCCAACTGACTGGAGTAAGATTTTTGAAATGGACATTTCTGGCTGAGCTTGGAAGGCTGCATTTTTAAATGTGAAACATAAAAAACCCACTATTCACTGGTTGCACATTAAAAGCAAATGGCCAGAGGAAACAAGATGAACTATAAAAAGCTCATAGGATAAAAACATTAAATTTTGTGTACAGTTTTAATTTATTCTATTTGTAGTAGGTTTAAAAATAATTATCCTTAATATAATAAGCCAATGTCCCTAAAAAAGCAAAATGATTTACAATCAACCTCGTATTACAGAGAAGGATACATTGAATAGCTTAATAAAGAAAAGATTTTGGCATTGTTCCTTTTATAAATGTTTATTTGCAACTGTTTATAGATTTCATACTTATTGAGTGAAGACTTGGAAAATCGATGTGAATCAATGTACTTTTGTCCTTTGAGGAAATGCAGTCTGGGATGGAAAAAACTCTAAACTTGAAGCAAAAATTTCTAAGTTCGAGTCCTTGTTTTGCCATTGATTCACTTTGTCCATACTCTTTTAGCCTTGGGTTTCCCTCAAAATATGGTTATGTGTTTCCCTCATCCTGTCATTATCAGTAATGAACTGTTATTTAGAAGTGGCTTAAGCTCCTGGTAAGAAAGCCATTTTTGTAAATTCAGGTATTGTTTTTACAGTGCGCACTAACTGAACTGGTACAGCCAGAGCTTATGAACCACATGTGGCATTGAGAGATTGTTGAGTATTCAGTAGTTACCCAAGCCATTTTAAGTTAGCTGGGTTTTATGATAGGCTTCTTTTGTGAAGCTCTTTCCTAGATACTGTTAGGGTTATAAGATAAATAAATGCTAGTGTCTTAGCCCTAAGAAATAAAGGAAACCAATGTAAGAAACAAACATGAGTTACATACTGAATTGTGCCGGGTACCTTGCTGGTTATTGACAGACCTCATGTAATAATCTATATCAGTGGAAGACTTCACAACAGCTTTTATTCAGTGCTTACTATGTGCCAGGCATTTTGCTGGAGTTGCATAACTGTAGTTTATTTTACAGATGAGGAAACTAAGCTTTAAAGAATTTCCTGAAGAGCATATAGTGCTAAGGGGCAGGGTGCACATTTCATGCGTGCATTGCTTCACAGTTGGGGGCAACATATTTTCAAATGAAAAGAGTTTGAGAGTTAGGTATCATGACATAGTTAAAAAAAGGGCATATTTCCATGTTGAGGGATGATCAGAGTGGATGCCACTGATACTTTCTGACTGACCCACCCCTCTTTTGCCAAATGGGAGAAATTCTCTGGTGTTGGGATGTTCGGGATATTCCCGATTGATCTACACTTGGAATTTGCTTTGATGTTCGCCTGGGTCCTGTTGTTAGACTGAGTCTTCACCATCACAGTGATTCCTATTAAATATAAAACTACTTTTTATACAATTGTGTCCATAAACATAAAGACTAGATTTAAGGAGTTTTGAGCACCATCATATTTATGAAATGTGAAGATAATTGGTTCTCAGGCAGGCACACTGTGATTTAATAGTAAAGAAATGAGTTCTATGTGATACCTTCTTTTATACATATATTATTTGCAATATTGTAGGTTATCCAAATCATCTGTTTACCAATTTACGTTTAATCTTACAGCAACTCGTACTAAACAAATGCCAACGCCCTTCTTAATTCTGAAATTAGCATGGAGTAATAACAATAAATTGAAATACTCTAAGCTCACCTTTGAAATGCAAGTTATAAAATTTCACTTGTCTAAGGATAAGGGAGAGAAATCATGTTTTATAGTTTTGATTTAGACTAAGAAATTTGTTTTACAACTACAAAATTAAAGTCATGTACCTTTTTCTAAAGTGTAAGAGAAAAACCTGAAGTCTCTTCTATAGGTTTAACAGTACTTTTTGCACATGCAATTTCTCCTGTCCTGGTGGCAGTTACCAAATGATGGCTTTTCAGCATCAGACAGAGCCTACTTGGAGCCCCACCCCTGCTGGTGTCACTTTCTCTGTTAAGCCTTTCTTGTCTGGCCTGCTGGTTTGGTTATTTCTCCATTTCTATTTCTACAGAATTTGTTTATACCTTACCTTTAATTATTGCATGTACTAAGTTATGGTATAAAGATTTGTTTTAGTATTTCTTGACCCCAGTATTTGTTTCTTGAGATTAGGACTATATTTTATTCATATTTTTAATCTCTAGTACATAGCCCAGTCTCAGACATACAGCAAGTAATTAACATCTGGATTGAATGAATATGATAATTATATTTTGATTTAAAAAATATGTATAAGATTGAAATCACCAAGTACAGTGAACTCCATGCAAAAAGTATTTATTTTATAATATTTCAGTTTGAAATTAAAATGTGTTCTTTGGTTATTTCATTTTAACAAGAAGAAAAAAAAATTAGGGGAAACTGCTTTCTACTGTGGATGTTATGTACTTGATTAAATAATTCCCTTGCTTTTAAATTACCCACTTTTGTTGTTACAGAAAAATTGTAGAGCACTGGAAGTTTGGAATAAATCTAGAGTGCTTCAGGCAATTCATGTAGCTGAAGATAAAGGTTTTGTACTGTTCAGATACTAGAGTAATTTTTAATTGCTTATAACCTCTTAACATTTTTTAAACAATCTTACAAACCTTGCCAGAGTTGCTGTTCTTCATAGAGGTGTGTGGCAAATTTGAATTTGGAAATGAATTTGTGTTTGAATTTTAAATAAGGAAATTATTTTGAAAAGGGAATCATGTTTGCATTTGAGGAACTTGGAGGTGATGAAAATAAAAACAACTATATATCTATTATCTATGTATTCATTTTATATATATATATATATTTAAAAGAAGTATTCTTGGTTAAAGATTAAATACACTGTAGGAATTTTAACCTTAAAAGGAAAATATTGCAATATATATATAGAATGAAATTGGGCAGTCTTTGTAAATGAAAGGAAGCCAGTGTGTAATTAGTGATAGCAGACACTATATGAATTTGAATATAATTTTAGCCTCTTATTCTATGTAGCATGAACTCTATTGAAAATTGAAACTTTTTCTTATTTCTTTTTGTGTGTGTGTGTGTGTGTGTGTGCGTTTCTGTCTAAGGAGTCAAAGACTTATGCACATGTCTATTTGTTTACAGGAATAATAGAGATTATATGGAGTTCTCCTTAAATTTTTTTTTTCTCTCTTCTATAACCAAGGCATCAGATTGGTTTGTGGTTGAGTTTTGAAAAAGTCTAGGCTACCATAATGGTGCAATTGGGTGACATCTTTATTATCCCATGAACTGGAGGATCAGGATCATTGGTCTTGATTTCTATGCTGTTCTGTAGGTCCTGCTAACAAGGAGTTCTAATGACATTGAAAATGGAAGAATAAGGTGATTCATCATCATCTCTACCATCATTGCCTTAATTTGGGCTTTCTCTGTTTCTCATCTGCATTGCTGAAAGAGCCTCCCTGCTGCTCTATATGCCTCTTTATCTTGCTCCCTAGGCTCCCTGTTTCGTTCTTCCTTCCATTCTTCATTCTGCTGCTTTAGAGTAATCTCTCAAAGCACAAATCTTATCATGTCTTTGACCTGCTTAAAATTCCTCATGGTTCTCATCACCTGTGAGAATAACAAGGCTTATATAAGTCTCTGGCCTGCTTAACTCTCTGATCTGATCTTACTTCAGACCCCAACTTGAAACAATACTTTCTCATGCTTCTGCATGTACAATAAAATATACTTTACCTCAGTTTTTCATTTAGCCAACTCCTACTCTTTCAAAATTCAATTCAGGCTCACTTTTTTGGTGGGAGGACTTTGAAACCAATTACACCTACCTCTTGTCTCATCCCCCAGTCCTAGGTATGCCTTTTATGTGAAACTATAAGACCCTTTGTGTGCTTCTGTCATGACACTTACCACAATGTCTTATAATTTTTTATTTGTCTGTTTCTTTCACTAGACTATGAGTTCCTTGAGATCAAGAACTTCTTTTATCTTTTCATCTGTGATGCCTGACAGGACATCTATTTATTTAGAATCCTAAAAACTCAAAGATATGTTTAGTATTTATTATATTTGAATCTATTTTGCAAATAGCTACTGGTCCAAAGGCTAGTGCCACTTTGTAGTAAAACAAGTAGTAACAATTGTCAATTTGATTTTCTAACCTCTTTATATTTGGTAAATATTTGCTCTTATCTGTTAACATAGGTTTAAGGTTGACTGAGGCATATTTAAAATTAATTTTTCCTCCTTTCTTGATGTTTCCTTAAATGGGTCTTCATGTGTGTAAATGTGGTGAGTGTGGTATTTACTTTTGAATAGGAGTTTGTGATTGTTCACATTTATATTTTAAAAATTCTAATGTGAGACATTTATTATTTATGATAAAAACTACATTTAGTGGGCATATTTTATGAGTGATTCTGCTAAATTCTTTGTATACAGTATCTTATTTAATTGTCGAAACAATCTTGTCAAGTCAGTGTGATTAAACTTCATCATACAGATGAGGAAACTAATGCTTATAAAATAAAATTTCTTGCCTGAGTTTACACAGCTATTAAGTGATAAGCTATTAAGAGCTGAGGTTTGGACATGGGTAGATCTGACTTGTAGACCGAGTTCTTAACTATTCTGTCGCCTGTTGCATTTATGACTGTGATTGCAAATAATAATTTGAAAGGCATACGTTCATTTCAAGTTTTTAAAAACCTTCTTACAGCGCACATTTTCAGTTAGGATTAACTTGATAGTACAGTGGCAAAATAATGTGTTAAAATGCCAAGTTTTACTGGCTTTTTATTCCATTAAAATATATTAATAGGTTAAAATTAGATTCTCCTTCTCTTCTCTTTCCTCTCTCCTCCCTCTTTTCTCCTTCCTCCCTCCCTCCCTACTCCGTCCCTCTCTCTTTCTCTCTCTCTCCTCTGTAACTTATTTGTTGAATAGATTGAATTGTTTGTCCTGTTAATTCCCATAGTCTAGTTTTTGCTCATTGCATCCCCATGGTGTCTTTTTTTTTTTTAATAAATTTATTTGTTTTTATTTTTTTTGGCTGTGTTGGGTCTTCGTTGCTGTGCGCCGGCCTTCTCATTCTCTAGTTGAGGTGAGCGGGGGCTACTCTTCGTTGTGGTGTGCAGGCTTCTCATTGTTGTGGTTTTTCTTGTTGTGGAGCATGGGCTCTAGTCACGCGGGCTTCAGTAGTTGTGGCACGTGAGCTCTAGAGCGCAGGCTCAGTAGTTGTGGTGCATGGGCTTAGTTGCTCCGTGGCATGTGGGATCTTCCTGTGCCAGGGATAGAACCTGTATCTCCTGCATTGGCAGGCGGATTCTTAACCACTGCACCACCCGGGAAGCCCCCCACGGTGTCTTATAGATGTGTTCCTCTGTCCTTCAAATTTGTAAATTTGTAGTTAGATCTAGAAGCTTTATCAGATTCAGGTTTGATTTTTTGGCAAGAAAACTTCACAGCTGGTGTTGTGTACTTCTTCTATAAGTAGGTACATGATGCCAGGTTGTCTGTCTTTGTGTTGTTTGTCTTTGTGTTGTCAATAGCCATTGATGATCATTGCTTAGATCATTATTTTATTAGAGATTCAAAATTGTTATATTCTGATTTTGTCATTTCTTTATTATGTAAATACATCTAAAAGAATAGATCTTTAATAAATTATAAACTATTTGGTTACCCAGAGATACATTTCATATAGGAAAGGCAGGATGAGTGCTTGGTTCTCTTTTGTTTTCTAAATACAGAGTTTGTTCCTTAGAACCCTCCAAAGATGACAAATTAGTTGTTATTTTTTGTTATTTGCATATTGTTATGAACTCATGGATTTATATATTTGATGCATTTTAATTTATTGAAGTTGTTATTTTTATTAATGCTAAAAATAATACCATACCATTTTTGGCCAAGGGAACCTTTTCAAGTTGGTTCTCCCGAGCCCTTTTGACAGAGCTCCAGTAGTCCCTGTCAGCATTTTTGCTTTCTGTTATGAGATATTCCAGCCACATCTTGTATGTTTCCCCTTCCAGAACTGGAATAAGTCATTTTTTTAAAGGAGCATATTTCTTTTTCTTGGTGGGAAATGGCATTTGAAGATCACAATCTGGGTACTAATGGTGCTGATTGCTCCTGGTTAGTTATTGCTTCTGGTTTGTTTTGGTGGATAGAGCTAGGAAATATATAAAAATTTTTAAAGATAAAATATATTATAGATTCATATTGGTACTGCCAATTCATATTCAGAATCACAGGATTTACTTATCCTAATTCATCTTATATACATACACGTGCATGTGTTCTGGAACAATTTTGGGAACACTGCCATAGTCACTGGTTCTCAGACTTTTTTTCTTTCGCAGGATAACCAAAGCTGCAACACACTTTCTTTTGGCTTTGTGGCAATGATTTTCATTCTCAAGGGAAAAAAGAGATGGAGAACCTATAGGTTCTCATTGGTGAGTGTCAGTGCAGTTTGAAAAACTATCCTTACACTCATTCCTTTGAGAATTCATACCCCAGAAGAGGAAAATTTGTCCTGGGAATTCTCCTCAATATTCTGTAATAACTAAATGGAAAAAGAACTTGAAAAAGAACAGATACATGTATATGTATAACTGAATCACTTTGATGTACACCTGAAACTAATACAACTTTGTTCATCAGCTATACTCCAATATAAAATAAAAGGTAAAAAAAGAAATTTAACCAATAATTAATAATCTTACAAAACAAAACAAGAAAAAGGAGATTTTTTTCAGTAGAATTTTGGATATTAGCCTGGGAGATCATTTTTTTTCTTTGTTTTTTTAAATTTTTTATTAGAGTCTAGTTTATTTACAATGTTGTTTTAGTTTCAGGTGTACAGCAAAGTGAGTCAGTTATACATATACATATACCCACTCTTTTTTAGATTCTTTTCCCATATAGGTCATTACAGAGTATTGAGTAGAGTTTCCTGTGCTATACAGTAGGTCCTTATTAGTTGTCTATCTTATATATAGTAGTGTGTATATCTCAATCCATGGGAGATCATTTTTAATGAATTTTTAACTGTTAGATGGTGTCAGCTTTAGGGTTTAAACAAATACACAGATCTGCTTTGTTAGACATTCTTGTGCGTTACAGGTATATCTTGTAGGTCATTTTTAAAAAAATTTTTTTCTTTTTCTTTTAAGTCTTTATATTGCTTCTGTTTTATGTTTTGGTTTTTTGGCTGCGAGGTATGTGGGATCTTAGCTTCCCAACCAGGGATTGAACCTGCACCCTGGCATTGGAAGGTGAAGTCTTAACCACTGGACCACCAGGGAAGACCCCTTGTAGTTCTTTTATTGATAAGTACTGTAAGATTAGAGAAATCTCTTCTCACTTCTAATATTATGCAGAACAAAGAAGAGGGTGTAAGAGCCATACAAAATATGTCTTTATATTATCAAGAGTGAATGAATACTCAAAAACTTAAACAATTAAACATAGACTTACTGTATGATCCAGCAATTCCACTTCTGGGTGTACACCCAAAAGAAGTGAAAGCAGGGACTCAAGCAAATATTTGTATACCCATGTTCATAGTAGCATTATTTACAATAGCCTCCAGAAGGTGGAAGCAATCCAAGTGTCCAATGACAGTTGAGTGGATAAACAAAATGTGTTATATACATATAATGGAGTATTATTCAGTCATAAAAAAGAATGAGGTACTGATATATGCTACAACATGGATGAATTTGAGGGACATTATGCTGAATGAAATAAGGTAATCACAAAAAGACAAATGCTCTGTGATTCCTCTTATATGAGGTTCCTAGAGTAGTGAGATTCTTAGGGACAGAAAACAGAATGGTGATTTCCAGGAGCTGGGAGAGGAGGTGGTGGGGAGTTAGTGTTTAATGGATACAGAGTTTCAGTTGGGAAAGATGAAAAAGTTCTACAGATAGATGGTGGTGATGACTGTGTAACAATGTGGATGTATTTAATGCCCCAGAACTGTACATTTAAAAATAGTTAAAATGGTAAATTTTATATTATGTATATTTTACCACAATTAAAAAAAACACATACAGCATCAAAAAAAAAAAAAGCAGGATGAAATAAATATCAAAAAGCTGTGATAAGAGTGTTAATACAATATGTAGTTTGTTTCGAGTCCTTAAAGCCTTCAATCTTTATTTAGTTGAGACAATTAAAAATAAAACAAATATTAATTTGAAATAAAAATCTTATTAGCTGGATTTGATTATCTTTATCCAAATTCAGAAACTTTTCATTTCCTTTATTCTAGAAGATACACTCACAAAACGAAGAGGAAGAACTTTTGTGTATCTTCAAGTCTCTTATTTCAAGGTTATACTTGATGTTGGGTCAGGGGTATGCTGAGGGCAGTGAGGACAGAGAATTAAAATTGAGAATGAAAGAAAATTTAGGCTTTATTTTTTAAACTGTTTTAAAGAAGTAAGTAGTTTAGTTGCTTGGAAAGTTGCAATTAGTGCGTCCTTCAAAAGAAACAGGAATAACTTTTTGAATTAAAATTATTTGTCTTTAGGATTTTGACTTGTAATTTAAACATAAAAGATTTATTTTCTCTACATCAGAGTTTCTTACCCTTGGCACTGCTGACAGTTTGGTCTGGATAATCCTTTGTTGTGGAGCCTGCCCTGTGCTATTGTAGGATGTTTAGCAGCAATCCTGGGCTCTACCCATTAGATACCAGTAGCACACTCCACCAACCAGTGTGACAACCACTCGGGGGACAAAATCACCCCCGCTGCTCTCATTATAGGATTAATATTAACAAAAATTAAGGACTATATTTTAGGTATAACTTACACATCTCTTTTCTTCTCTTATCACAACAGTTAGATCTGAATCAGAATTTAATATATGTATGTCCCTTTTGAACAAACCATGAAAAGTCATAAATTCATAGATTAGCCCTTTAGTACTATACATTTTTTTTCGGAGGGAGTTACCAATACCAAGCTTTCTGATTTACATTTCATACTCAAATGTTTTAATTATTGCTTTAAAATTACTTCTGTTTTAAATTATAAAGGCCACATATAATTTGCACAAAATTTGGAAAAATACAGAAAATTATTAAGAAGAAAATTTAAATTACCTTTAATCTTAAAATTTAAATATAAACAGAAATACATGAACTTCTAAATCAAGTATTGATGAAAATGCAGTGTGATTTTAGTGAACATTTAGAGACACTAGATTAAAATAGAATCCTCCCTTTTTGGGGTAAAAATGGCAAACAATGACTATAAACAATTCTTGATTTTTTTAAAAAATAAAGGTGCTAGAGCTCACCAGTATTTTCACTTAGCTTAATTTTGACTTAATTGTATAAATAATTATGGTAGCATTTATGAGGATATCTTTGAGATTATAAAAGTTTTGTTTATGAATGAATTATCCATTTGAGAGATTAACATTAATTTCCTCATACGTGTGTAAAGTACCTTCTTATATAACACTCTAAACCTTTCAACTGTTCATATATAATATATAGCCTGGGTGTATATGTTTATAAATGTGTGTGTATATATCTATATATATTTGTATCTGTTTCTAATTTTATAAACAATAAAATCTAGGTTTGAACAGAAGCCATAGTCTTTGCTATATAATTGAAAAAACATGTGTTTCCATGTAGGCAAACCTAAGGAAAGTAGTAACTCTCAAACAATTCATCTGTTTAGAAAATGCTTTCAGGACTTTACATGTTAAATCCATAATTCTATTACAGTTATTGAATTTTGTAATGAGAAACATTTGTTCATTGACTTAAACTTTTAACAGAATTTAACAATTAGAAATTTTCCAGAATGATGCATGCTGTGTATATTGGAGAAATAGAGGAGATTGAGAAATGAGACATTGTCTGGAAAACTGAAATAATCTTTTATTATCAGATTATAATATAAATCATATTATGGTATTGATAGTTTAGGTGGCTACTGATGATGCTGAAATGTTAATTTTTTGTTTGTATTATTTTCTTTTAGAATGTACCATAGCAATTTTTTTGTGTGTGTGCGGGCCTCTCACTGTTGTGGCCTCTCCTGTTGCGGAGCACAGGCTCCGGACGCGCAGGCTCAGCGGCCGTGGCTCAGGGGCCTAGCCGCTCCGCGGCATGTGGGATCTTCCCGGACCGGGGCACGAACCCGTGTGCCCTGCATCGGCAGGCAGACTCTCAACCACTGTGCCACCAGGGAAGCCCGCAAATATATTTTTATAAATTACAAATAATCTGTTCAGAATGTTATTTACTTTATCTAGGAGAGGAGGAGTTTTCATTCTTAACTTTTTGCTGTCTCATTTTGGAGTCATTAGAGATTTATTGACTAACGGCTTATTTTGATATTAAAGCATATGAACTTTCTATAAGGAAAGTTTCTATTGTGTTTCATACATTAATTTACATTTTTGTGAGACCAACCATTTTTTTTTAAAATGAAAGCTACTGGTATTGTATAACTGACATCCCAAAATATGAAGTCAGTAAAAAACTATTAAAATATCTTAGATGGAGAGTGTGTTTGATTTAAGAGGGAAAAAACAAGACAGCTGCAGATGTTGTTTCTTTTTCTTGTTAAAGAAAATCTTGTTAAAGATATCTCCTAATAAAGGCTACTAACTTTGAAATCTCTATTGTCTTTCCAAAAACTAAGAAAAACATTTTTTTGATTGCAAGATTTGCTTATGTGTCTGGTACTGTCCCAGGTTCCTTCACATGTTTCCATTTAGTTCTTGAAACAACCTGCAAAGTAGATATTATTCCCATTCTACAGACGAGGAAATTGACAAGAGTCAGAATTCTATACAGTTATATATATTTGTATGTATTTATAGGTATATTATGTGTGTGTATGTACATATACTTATATATACATATATACACACATATATATTAAAAGATTTGAAAATTTCAAGGTTTAAATATCATAATGGCAATCTCAAGGGAAGAGAGAAAAATTAAGTTTTCAGGAAATACTGATGTTTTTCAACATTCATTGTATCATCAGATGAATTTTTTTGAATGGACGATAATAGAAGTCATGATTTTATTATGCAATCTCATTTTTTTCCTCCTTGACTTTGTCATTGCTGATATATTTTGGTTTTGAATTTGACATGTGACAAGTATATTTTAATATTTTGTTAGAGGAATACCATCAAGTAAGGGATTTTATCTGTTCTCTCAGATCATAGATCCAAAGAAGAGTATGTTTTACTTTTTTGGGAAATGAGAATTTTGTATTTGGCAGCATTGGATAGTTTAAGTGGCATCACTTATTTTTCTTCATGAGAATTTATTTTTCTATTCTTTCCTCTTTCTTTAAGACAGGATTCAGATCTGAGGTAAAAATTTGAAAATCCACTTGAGGTAGGTCATGAAGGACTTGACTTTTTCTTCAGCAGGAGGTGGCAATCTTAGCACATTTACTTCTAATTAAAACCAGAACCCAGTGTTTCACTAGGGAATTTATTATTACTTTTAAGCAATGAGTATTTTGAACTTGGGAGTGGAGTTTTCTCTTAAAAACCTTAAAGTTCATTTGGGCCTCAGGATTTAAAAAAACTGTTGACTGCCCATTGTACATTAAAAAGGTTAAAAGTCATCATTTTAATAGTTAGTTTTGTGGCATTTTCTTTCATTATAATGCTTGTTTTATGGGTTTTCTAAAGGTGTATTAAAATGCAGCAACTTCTATTGGAATGATGTTAAATTAAGTTCTTGGCTTCACTGGCAACTCTTTTGTCCTTTATAAAATTGATTAGACTTTTAAAGTTATACACATGACTGAAGATGGAAATATTTGTGCACTGGCATATATTATATTAAGTAACTGAGGTTGTGTGTACATATACAGAAAGTGAAGTAGAAAAGTGGAGGTGCTTACCTGGGCAATTCAGATTCTTTACCAAATTTACCTGAAATAATTGGCTATTTTCTCTTGTTATACAAACAGTTTCTTTTATTTTTCACTTTACTTTGTGTGACTAGAAACGGTATTAACAATTATTTATTCATGAACTTTAGATATATAGCTTTTCTTGTGTGTGTAATGAAACTGCTTTAAGGAATATTTTTCCTTATTACTCTACTACTATGTTAATTGCTTACAGATTAGAGAATAGTTAAATGAATAAAAAAAAATTATACAGTGGGTTACTGTTAAATTTTATGACTAATTGTGATTATTGACTTTTATATATTCATTTATATATATATATATGTTTTATTTATTTATTTTAAATATTTACTTATTTATTTGGCTGTGCTGGGTCTTAGTTGTGGCACACGGGATCTTTTTAGTTGGGGCATGTGGGAACTCTTTGTTGCAACATGCGTGATCTAGTTCCCCAACCAGGGATGGAATGCAGGCCCCCCCTGCACTGGGAGCATGGAGCCTTAGCCACTGGACCACCAGGGAAGTTCCTATATACACACATATACTTTAAACCAGGGGTCCCCAGCCCCTGTTCAGAACCTGTTAGGAACCGGGCTGCACAGCAGGAGGTGAGCCATGGGCTAGCGAGCAAAGTTTCATCTGCTGCTCCCCATCGCTCCCCATCACTCTCATTACTGCCTGAACCATCCCCCGCATCGCTTGCATTACCAACCTGAATGATCCCCCCCCACTTCCCACCCCCGGCCGTGGAAAAATTGTCTTCTATGAAACTGGTGCCAGAAAGGTTGGGGACTGCTGCTTTAAACAAAATGGGTAATACTGTTCATTCCTGGCCATTTTGCCTTATAAATTGTGACTGTCTTTCCATGTCAATCAATATAAATCTACATCATTTTTAATGGCATAGAATTTGTGTTTTATGCATACATATAAGTTGACTGTTAAACAACATGGGTTTGAACTACAGGGGTCCACTTATACTTGGATTTTTTTTTTCAATGAATACATATTATAGTAGTACACAATTCTTGGTTGGTTGAATCTACTCATGTGGAACCATGGATATGGAAGATTGATTGTAAAGTTAGGCTCAGAGTTTAGACTGTGTGGAGGGTCGGTACCCCAACCCCTGTTGTGTCCAAAGGTCAACTGTACATCATAATTAATTTCTGTTGGTATATACACTATCTAATGCTTTTAATATTTTTCTTTTTATAAATCATTGAATGTATTTGTAATTCTTTATATATTTATTAAAAACATAAATATATTGTTATATTTTAAAAAAAGAATAAAAACTGAAAGCCCCTTTTTTATTTCCTTGCTGCCTATGAAATTTTACTCCTCTCTCAAGGTAAACAGTTTGGTGAACAACATTACCATTGCATACATTATTCAATGCATTTATAAACATATTTGGTTTTGTTTTATTTTGTTTTATGTCAATGGGATCACTCTCTATATGTTCATCTATAATTTGCTCATTTCATTTACATGGATATCTTTCCATGTCCAAATGCATAGGCTTACCTCATTCTTGTATGGGCTTCATAGAATTCTTTTTATTTATAAATTTATTTATTTATTTATTTATTTATTTTTTGGCTGTACTGGGTATTCGTTGCTGCTCTCGGGCTTTCTCTAGTTGTGGTGAGCGGGGACTATTCTTTGTTGCAGTGCATGGGCTTCTCATTGCGGTGGCTTCTCTTGTTGTGGAGCACGGGCTCTAGGCGTGTGGGCTTCAGTAGTTGTGGCACGTGGGCTCAGTAGTTGTGGCTCGTGTGCTCTAGAACGCAGGCTCAGTAGTTGTGGTGTACAGGCTTAGTTGCTCCATGGCATGTGGGATCTTCCCCGACCAGGGCTCAAACCCATGTCTCCTGTATTGGGAGGTGGATTCTTAACTACTGCGCCACCAGGGAAGTCCCCATAGAATTCTATATATGGGTATTTCATAATTTATTTAGCCATGGAGATTGCTTCCAAAATTTACTACTGTGGACAACCTCATTTTGCATTGGCTCACTCTGCTTTGATATATAGGCTCAGAGTAAAGCTCACAGGTGACTAGTCCATTGGACTGACTGTGACACGTACTTTATTATTTACATTTTATTACACTCAGGAGTACAGTTGTATTTGTTGATCTTATGATGGAGAATAGAGGCAGTTGGCTAAACATTCTAGAAAATTTGCAGAGTTTGATCAAATAAGTTGAGCACAGGAGTTTCCTCACTTCTGGTACTACAGTTATCTAGTACATTCTTTAACAGTCATTTTAATTAACCTTCTCACTGAAAGCCCATTTGAGTAATGGAAGAGTTCCAGAAAGCTACTGAAGAAAAACCATAGCTATTAGCAGGAATGAAAAACCAAGATTCAGTCAGACAAATATTTTTTGAATGCTTATTATTCCTTCCATAAGGATCTTTCCACATGGCTGGAGAGATGAGAGTAACATACATCAATCTGATAATGATACTAAACAACAAAAGTCATCATGTAATATTTTCTTCTGATTAATTTTGAACCCAGTCTGGGAGCTGGTGGACTTGAACCACAGGTATTCTACTCTTGATGGCCTTTAAGGTCTTTATCATCATCTAGAGAAAGAATGTTGTTATCACTTGTTTCTGACTTTTGTTGGCTTTTTACCATGTGAAAATAAATTGATAAAGATTCCAAATGTATCAGGGCTTTCTAGGTAGGCTACTCAGCATTAGTGTTTTTTCAAACTCTTATCCTGGTGAAGACCAAGATCAGTAGGAGTCTGGCATTTTCATGGCTCAAATGATATTTTATAGTCAGTAGAAACAGGGCTTCTCTAGAAGTGGCATCAGTTAGTATATGATGAGGTGAATGCATTTTCTCTCTGTTTTCTCCTTGCTTTTCTTCCCTTCTCCCTCATCCTTAAGAATAAAGAGATATTTCATGTACAGAGGGCATTGTTTTATTTCATGAAATAAGAATAGCCTGCTTAAGGATAGATGCTTTTTGTCTACTTCTGGAAGGAAGACTATAAATCAGCAGTTTTAAAACTTAGGTCATCATTTTTCCAAAAGCGTTTTAACGTATTTGCCTTCTTGCCAAGGTTCAATTTATATGTTTGGTAATGGATTTTTAAAAATGTTTGCTTGAACTTTGATCTTTATACCTTTGGAAGAGCCAATCATTGGTGGGGCCTGAGCTTCAGGAATGGTGGGAAGTTTGATGGATACCTGCCTCCTCCATTAAAAAAAATTTTTTTAAGTGACATGTTCATTTTGGAAACTTTGGATGAGGTTTATATGAGAAGGGAAATAAAATAATCTCTACTTGACACTAAGAGCTAACTAATCATTATAACTATTCTAGTGTATTTATTTTGCCTTTTTATTTTGAGTTTTTATGCCATAAAACCAGATTCATATTGTATTTACTCTTTCTTTTTTAAGGAACATTTATTTATTTATTTACTTATTCATTTTTTGGCTGTGTTGGGTCTTCGCTGCTGCATGCAGGCTTGCTCTAGTTGCGGTGAGCGGGGGCTACTCTTAGTTGTGGTGTGTGGGCTTCTCATTGCGGTGGCTTCTTGTTGCGGAGCACAGGCTCTAGGCACGCGGGCTTCAGTAGTTGTGGCACGTGGGCTCAGTAGTTGTGGCTCACAGGCTCTAGAGCTCAGGCTCAGTAGTTGTGGCACATGGGCTTAGTTGCTCCGCAGCATGTGGGATCTTCCTGGACCAGGGATCGAACCCGTGTCCCCTGTGTTGGCAGGCGGATTCTTAACCACTGTGCCACCAGGGACGTCCCTGTATTTACTCTTTTAAGGTCTTTTTCTCGCTTAACAATATCACAAATATTTACCAAATCAACAAATATTCTACTGTAATATAATTCTAAATGATTATAGAGAATTCTATGATTTACCACTGTTAAATTTTGCCTTTAAAATATTTTGCTTTTAAAAATACTGTGGTCATCCTGAAACTTGTATGGAACCAGAGAAGACCCCAAGTAGTCAAAGCAATCTTGAGAAAAAAAGATCAAAGCTGGAGAAATCATACTTCCTGAATTCAAACTGTATTAGAAATATATAGTAATCAAAACAATATGGTATGGACATAAAAATCGGTATGTAAATCAATTGAACAGAATAGAGAGCTCAGAAATTAATTTATGACAAAAGAACCAAGAATACAGAATGAGGAAAGGATAGTCTCTTCAATAATGGTGCCGGAAAAACTGGATTGCCACATACAAAAGAATGAAACCGGACCCCTATCTTATACCATACACAAAAATCAACTCCAAATGGATGAAAGACTTAAATGTAAGACCTGAAACCATAAAACCCCTAGAAGAAAACATGGAGGGTAATCTTCTTGACGTTGATCATGGCAATGATGTTTTGGATTTGGCACCAAAAGCAAAGGCAACAAAGAAAAAATAAACAAGTGGCATATAACACTGTATAAGTTTAAGGTATACAGCATGAATGATCTGACTGACATGTACTGTAAAATGATTACCACAGTAAGTTAACATCCATCATATGATACAAAAAAAAAGAAAAAAGAAAAAAATATATTTTTCCTTGTGATGAGAACTCTTAGGATCTACTCTCCTAACAATTTTCAAATATTATATCAATAAAACTGGGAAGAATAAAAAGAACACTTTTTAGCACCACAAAAAATCAAAAGAGAAATAGAAATGCTAGAAATTTTGTACCCACAGAAAAGTTGCCTGATGATCAAAATTGAGTAGCAAGGAGTAGCTAGCATACATTTTTATTACTGAGAAAATGATGCCCATTCAGATTTGTTACTTCTATCACATTTTTGGATAAATTCTTTGGAAAGAAAAGTGGGTGGGGCCAAAGGGGGACCTTTCCTTTGACTGTATCATTGTAATTATTATAACAAAAATGTATCCATGAGATTAGTTGCAAATTTTAAAATAAATAATCACTGCCTAAAAAAACCCCCCAAACCCGCCAAAACCAGGTGGGATTACATCAAACTAAAAAGTTTCTGTACAGCAAGGGAAACCATCAACAAAATGAAAAGGTGACCTGTGGAATGGGAGAAAATATTTGCAAATCATATATCTGATAAAGAATTAATATCCAAAATATATAAAGGACTCATACAGCTCAATAGAAAAACCCCCAAACAATCCAATTTAAAAATGGACAGAAGAACTGAATAGACATTTTCTCAAAGAAGATATCCAGATGGCCAACAGGTACATAAAATGTGCTCAGTAATACTAATTATCAGGAAAATGCAAATCAAAACCACAATGAGATACTGTCTCACACCTGTTAGAATGGCTATCATGAAAAAAGACAAGAGATAACAAATGTTAGTGAGGATGTGGAGAAAGGAAAACCCTTATTCATTGTTGATAGGAATGTAAAATGGTGCAGCTGCTATGGAAAACAGTATGAAGGCTCCTCAAAAAATTAAAAATAGAACTACCATATGATCCAGCAATCCCACTTGTGGTTATATATCCAAAGGAAATGAAAACAGGAGTTTGAAGAGATATCTATACGCCCATGTTCACTGCAGCATTATTCACAACAGCCAAGTTATGGAACAACCTAAGAACCATCAATAGATGAATGGATAAAGAAGAAGTGGTAGATACATATAATGGAATATTATTCAGCTATGAG
This sequence comes from Aethalodelphis obliquidens, assembly GCF_003676395.1. Taxonomy (NCBI): domain Eukaryota; kingdom Metazoa; phylum Chordata; class Mammalia; order Artiodactyla; family Delphinidae; genus Aethalodelphis; species Aethalodelphis obliquidens. The sequence continues at coordinate 43,587,520 of NW_020837949.1, read as the reverse complement.
AAGGAAGGAAATCCTGCTATTTGTGACATCATGGATGGATGTTGAGGGCATTATGCTAAGTGAAATAAACTAGACAGAGAAAGACAAAATGCTGCATTCACCTATGGGGAATCTAAAAAAAAATTTAAACTCATAGAAACAGACAGTAGAAATTCTAACAGACACTCAGAGAGAGGTTCAAACACTGGTAATTATGACCACTGTATTTTTAAAATTTTCTTATTTTAATTTAGCTTTGTTGAGGTATAATTAACATATAAAATTGTAAGATATTTAAAGTGTATATCATGGTGATTTGATATAGGTACACATTCTTTAAGGATTCTCCCCATTTCAAGTGGCATGATATATTTAAAGTGATGAAAGGGAAGAACCTACAACCAAGATTACTCTACCCTGCAAGGATCTCATTCAGATTCCACAGAGTAATCAAAAGCTTTACAGACAAACAAAAGCTAAGAGAATTCAGCACCACCAAACCAGCTCTACAACAAATGCTAAAGGAACTTCTCTAAGTGGGAAACACAAGAGAAGAAAAGGACCTACAAAAACAAACCCATAAAAATTAAGAAAATGGTCATAGGAACATACATATTGATAATTACCTTAAATGCGAATGGATTAAATGCTCTAACCGAAAGACACAGGCTCACTGAATGGATACAAAAACAAGACCCATATATATGCTGTCTACAAGAGACCCACTTCAGACCTAGGGACACATACAGACTGAAAGTGAGGGGATGGAAAAAGATATTCCATGCAAATGGAAATCAAAAGAAAGCTGGAGTAGCAATACTCATATCAGGTAAAATGGACTTTAAAATAAAGAATGTCACAAGAAACAAGGAAGGACACTACATAATGATCAAGGGATCAATCCAAGAAGAAGATATAACAATTATAAATATATATGCACCCAACATAGTAGCACCTCAATACATAAGGCAACTGCTAACAGCTATAAAAGAGGAAATTGACAGTAACACAATAATAATGGAGGACATTAACACCTCACTTACACCAATGGACAGATCACTCAAAATGAAAATAAATAAGGAAACAGAAGCTTTAAATGACACAATAGACCAGATAGATTTAATTGATATTTATAGGACATTCCATCCAAAAACAGCAGATTACACTTTCTTCTCAAGTGCGCATAGAACATTCTCCAGGAGAGATCACATCTTGGGTCACAAATCAAGCCTCAGTAAATTTAAGAAAATTTAAACCATATCAAGCATCTTTTCTGACCACAACACTATGAGATTAGAAATGAATTACAGGGAAAAAAAGTACAAAACACAAACATATGGAGGCTAAACAATACGTGACTAAATAACCAAGAGATCACATTAGAAATCAAAGAGGAAATCAAAAAATACCTACAGACAAATGACAATGAAAACATGATGATCCAAAATCTACGGGATGCAGCAAAAGCAGTTATAAAAGGGAAGTTTATAGCTACACAAGCCTACCTCAAGAAACATCTCAAATAAACGATCTAACCTTACACTTAAAGGAACTAGAGAAAGAAGAACAAACAAAACCCAAAGTTAGCAGAAGGAAAGAAATCATAAAGATCAGAGCAGAAATAAATGAAATAGAAACAAAGAAAACAATAGCAAAGAGCAATAAAACTAAAAGCTGGTTCTTCGAGAAGATAAACAAAATTGATAAACCATTAGCCAGACTCATCAAGAAAAAGAGGGAGAGGACTCAAATCAATAAAATTAGAAATGAAAAAGGAGAAGTTACAACAGACACTGCAGAAATACAAAGCATCCTAAGAGACTACTACAAGCAACTCTATGCCAATAAAATGACAACCTGGAAGAAATGGACAAATTCTTCAAAAGGTATAACCTTCCAAGACTGAACTAGGAAGAAATAGAAAATATGAACAGACCAATCACAAGTAATGAAATTGAAACTGTGATTAAAAATCTTCCAACAAACAGAAGTCCAGGACCAGACGGCTTCACAGGTGAATTCTATCAAACATTTAGAGAAGAGCTAACACCCATCCTTCTCAAACTCTTCCAAAAAATTGCAGAGGAAGGAACACTCCCAAACTCATTCTATGAGGCCACCATCACCCTGATACCAAAACCAGACAAAGATACTACAAAAAAGAAAATTACAGACCAATATCACTGATGAATATAGATGCAAAAATCCTCAACAAAATACTAGCACACAAAATCCAACAACACATTAAAAGGATCATACACCATGATCAAGTGGGATTTATCCCAGGGATGCAACGATTCTTCAATATATGCAAATCAATCACTGTGGTACACTATATTAACAAACTGAAGAATAAAAACCATACGATCATCTCGATAGATGCAGAAAAAGCTTTTGACAAAATTCAACACCCATTTATGATAAAATCTCTCCAGAACGTGGGCATAGAGGGATCCTACCTCAACATAATAAAGGCCATATCTGACAAACCCACAGCAAACATCATTCTCAATGGTGAAAAACTGAAAGCATTTCCTCTAAGATCAGGAACAAAACAAGGATGTCCACTCTCACCACTATTATTCAACATAGTTTTGGAAGTCCTAGCCATGGCAGTCAGAGAAGGAAAAGAAATAAAAGGAATACTAATTGGAAAAGAAGTAGTAAAACTGTCACTGTTTGCAGATGACATGATACTATACATAGAGAATCCTAAAGATGATACTGGAAAACTACTAGAGCTAATCAATGAATTTGGTAAAGTTGCAGGATACAAAATTAATGCACAGAAATCTCTTCCATTCCTATACATTAATGAGGAAAAATCTGAAAGAGAAATGAAGGAAACACTCCCATTTACCATTGCAACAAAAAGAATAAAATACCTGGGAATTAACCTACTTAGGGAGACAAAGACCTGTATGCCGAAAAAAGACCTGTATGCAGAAAACTATAAGACACTGATGAAAGAAATTAAAGATGATACAAACAGATGGAAAGATATACCATATTCTTGGATTGGAAGAATCAGTGTTGTGAAAATGACTATACTACCCAAAGGAATCTACAGATTCAATGCAATCCCTATCAAATTACCAATGGCATTTTTTACAGAACTAGAACAAAAAATCTTAAAATTTGTATGGAGACACAAAAGACACCGAATAGCCAAAGTAGTCTTGAGGGAAAAAAATGGAGCTGGAGGAATCAGACTCCCTGACTTCAGACTGTACTACAAAGCTACAGTACTCAAGACAATATGGTACTGGCACATAAACAGAAATATAGATCAATGGAACAGGATAGAAAGCCCAGAGATAAACCCATGCACCTATGGTCCACTAATCTATGACAAAGGAGGCAAGGATATACAATGGAGAAAAGACAGTCCCTTCAATAAGTGGTGCTGGGAAAACTGGACAGTTACATGTAAAAGAATGAAATTAGAACACTCCCTAACACCATACACAAAACTAAACTCAAAATGGATTCGAGACCTAAATGTAAGACAGGACACTATAAAACTCTTAGAGGAAAACATAGGAAGAACACTCTTTGACATAAATCCCAGCAAGATATTTTTTGATCCACCTCCTAGAGTAATGGAAATAAAAACAAAAATAAACAAATGCGACCTAATGAAACTTAAAAGCTTTTGCACAGCAAAGGAAACTACAAACAAGACAAAAAGACAACCCTCAGAATGGGAGAAAATATTTGCAAACAAATCAGCAGACAAAGGATTAATCTCCAAAATATATAAACAGCTCATGCAGCTCAATATTAAAAAAAACAAACAACCCAATCCAAAAATGGGCCGAAGACCTAAATAGACATTTCACCAAAGAAGACATACAGATGGCCAAGAAGCACCTGAAAAGCTGCTCAACATCAGTAATTATTAGAGAAATGCAAATGCAAAATGCAAATGAGGTATCACTTCACACCAGTTAGAATTGGCATCATCAGAAAATCTACAAACAACAAATGCTGGCGAGGGTGTGGAGAAAGGGGAACCCTCTTGTACTGTTGCTGGGAATGTAAATTGATACAGCCACTATGGATAACAGTATGGAGGTTCCTTAAAAAACTAAAAATAAAATTACTATATGACCCAGCAATCCCACTACTGGGCATATACCAAGAGAAAACCATAATTCAAAAAGACGTGCACCCCAATGTTCATTGCAGCACTGATTACAATAACCAGGTCATGGAAGCAACCTAAATGCCCAGCGACAGATGAATGGATGAAGAAGATGTGGCACATAAATACAATGGAATATTACTCAGCCATAAAAAGGAATGAAATTGGGTCATTTGTAGAGACATGGATGGATCTAGAGACTGTCATACAGAGTGAAGTAAGTCTGAAAGAGAAAAGCAAATATCGTACATTAACGCATGTATGTGGAACCTAGAAAAATGGTACAGATGAACTGGTTTGCAGGGCAGAAATAGAGACACAGATGTAGAGAACAAACATATGGACACCAAGGGGGGAAAGTGACAGGGGGGTGGTGGTGGTATGATGAATTGGGAGGTTGGGATTGACATATATACACTAATATGTATAAAATGGATAACTAATAATAACCTGCTGTATAAAAAAATAAAATAAAATTCAAAAAAAAAAAGGGTTTCCCCCCCATTTCAAACACATCCATCAACTCACATATTTATCTCTTTTTTTTGGTGAGGACATCTAAGTTCTACTCTCTTAACAAATTTTAATCATACAGTACAGTGCTATCAACTACATGTTTTACATTAGATCTTCAGGCCTTATTCATTTCATAGTTGAAAATTTGTACCCTTTTACCAACCTCTCCCTATTTCCTCTATCCCCAGCCCCTAGCAGTTACTTTTCTACTAAAATCCTAGGACTTTTTAATTTTTTCCTAAAATTCTAAACTATGGGGATCATGGTGATGTTTGACCAGGGCTCCCTGACCTATACAGGCCTTTGCTATGGGGGTGATGGCCAGTCCTGGTGTCTGAGTGATTCCCTGGGCCCAGCAAAAGGACCGCATTTCCCGAGCCCTGAAGACAAGGGCTAACATCCCAAAATATGGACTCATTTTCCACTCTACCTTCATTGGTTGAGCAGCTGCTAAGAACAAAGGCTGCATCTCCTGATACCTGGCAAACAAATGCAATTTTGCCTCATGAATTGATTGCTTCTCTGAGGTACCCACCAGTGTGTTTGGGGAGAAGCTTCTAGAACAAGTTGAGGAGCAGCCGTCCTTCTGTGAGACTGAATAGATTCCACAAAATAATCTGGATGTCATGAAGGAGGTAATGGTTCAGAGGAAGTGGCTGCTGAGATTACTAGGAAGCTGGAGAAACAGGAGAAGTAATGCTTGAAGAAGGAAAAGAAATGGCTGGCTGCAATTTCCCTGGCATCTTGAGAAAACAGTAGTAGTACTCTAGAGGGGTGTTGAGGAGATAAGTGAAAGTCCCAAAAAGAAGCAAAAGCAAAAGCCCTAGGAGACTCCTTAGGAGAATGGAATAGAAGACGCATCCGTCTCCTTCTCCAAACCCAAGAAAAAGAAATCTTTTTCCAAGGAGGAGCTGGTTAGTAGTGATCTTGAAGAGATAGCTGGCAGTGGAAGTCTTCCCAAGAGGAAGAAATCTTTGCCCAAAGAGGAGCCAGTTAATGACCCTGAAGAGTCAGGAAACAAGAGTGTCCCCAAGAAAAAGAGGAAATTCTCTTCCAAGGAGGAGCCACGCAGCAGTGGACCTGAAGAGGCCGCTGCCAGCAAGAGCAGCAGCTCCAAGGAAAAGAAAAAGCTCCGAAAGCTGTCCCAGGAAAATGAGAATGGACATGTCCCTAGTGGGGCATAACTTGCAGAGATATTTCTCAGTCCATCCCCTATAGTCCAATAAAAGTAAAAACATTTTCAAAAAAAAATCCTAAGACTAGATACTGAGACAAAAAGCTTTTGATACACATTATAAACTGTTTTATGTCAGGGAGATGGGCCAAATATATCCTTTTCTCAGCTATGTGTAATATCTGTGCCTACATCATGTATTATCATTTTTTAAAAATTTCAAAATCTCCACTTAATGGGCAAAAGTGATCTGTTAAATTTTCATAATTTAAAATAGTAGCAAAAAATATTTATTGGGCACTTGCCAGGTGCTACCACCTAAGACTGTGCTAAGGATTTAACCTTAACTTTCTCATTTAATTCTCAAAGCAACCCTGTAAATCAGGTCATTATTTTCATTTCAGGCACAAGAAAATTTAGGCTTGGCAAGATTAAGCAATTTGCCCCAGGTTGTGTCCTGTGAATGATTATTTTAACCTTGTTCATTTACTTAATGGGACAAATACTTTAATTTTTTATGATGTTAAACGTTTTGATCTTTTTTGTTTTGGCTTCTGATCTTTGTATCATTCTAATGAAGACCTTTCCTATACTACGATTCTAAAATATTTTCATATGTTTTCTTAACTTTTCTGGCATTTAGTTTTAAGTATCGTATATAGTAGGGCTCTAATTTAATTTTTTTCCCAAGTGTATACCCTGTTGTCCAAGCACCATTTGTGAATATTCTTTTTATAATTTGAAATGCTAATTTTCTTATATGCTGAATTCCCATATAATCTGTAATTTGCTCTTAGACTCTATTCCTTTCCCTTGATTTATTTGTCCATAAATAGTGTATCTATAAAGAATGCCAATACTGTATTTAACAAATTTAATGTATAGTATGTTTTGATATGTGAGAGGAGTAATCATTCTTTATTGATCTTGTTTTTAAATATTTATAGGTTATTGTTGCTTTTTTTACACTTTCCTTTCAGGTTTGAAAAATAGTTTATTGAGTTCCATGAAAAAATCACGCTGGAATTTTGTCTGGCATTGCATCAAATCTATAGATTATTTTAGTGCATAACTGACATGTTTATATATTAATTCTTCCCATCCAGGAATATAATATGTCTTACTATTTATTTAGCTGTCCTTTTATGTCTTTTAGTAAAAATATTACTTTTTATCTATATTAGTTGTTTATTTATTTGTTATTTCTTCCCTGCGTCTTTCCTTCCTTCTTTCCTTTCACTTATGTGCCAAGTATGGTGGTAAACAATATGGTGCTAAGTATAGAAGTCTATGGCTTCATTAAGTTTGGAAAGGGAAATACACAGTCAGTAGATAATCATAGAAATAGGTATAAAATCACAAGTACTATGAAGGAAAAGATGCCATGATAACAAGGGTATATTTTAGGTGTATATTGCCTAATTTGGCCTTCCTAAGGAAGTTAAGATCTGAAAGTTGAGTTAGAGTCAGTGTGTTAGGAACTTAATTGTTTTGGTTGCTATTGTGAATGGCATCTTTGTAACAACATTAAATTTTTTTTTTGGAGGAAGTCTGGGAATATAATGTTATGTTGATAGTTATTTTTCTTGCTACACAAAAGATAATATTCTGCTCTATTCTAGCTTCCACTGGTGTTAAGAAGTCAACTTTTAGTCTAGCTGTTATTCTTTTGCTAGTTAATCTGTCTTTTCTCTATTGCTTTTAAGAAATTCTCTTTGCCTTTGGTGTTCTGCAGTTTCTCTGTTGTGTATCTAAGGGAGGATTTATTTTTACTTATCCTATTTGGAATTTATTTGGCGTAAACCTGGTCTTAGGATTAGTGCCTTTCAACAATTCTGGAAAATCTTCAGCTATTATTTCTTTGAATATTGCCTCTTTCATATTCTCTCCATTATCTCTTAATGAAAATCCAATTAGATACATGTTAGACCATCTTATGCTATTGTTCAAGTCTCTTAACTGCACTTGTATTTTCTGTCTCTGTGTTTCTTACTAATGCATTCTAGATTATTTCTTAGATGTATTTTCCTGTTTCCTAAATCACTGCTATTCGGAGACTAATTTCTATTGAAACTACTCTTGGAGTTTTATTAACTTTGTTAAGTCTAGTTATTATATTTATTATTTCTCAAAGTTTATTTGGTCCTTCTAAAAATCTGCTTGGTGATTGATAAAATCTTTTATTCATATTTTTAATACCTGTTTTTATTTCCTTAAACATAAAATGTAGTACTTTTATTCTCTGTTGATAATTTCAGTAAATGAAGTCTTTGCATTTCCGATTGTGCTATTATTTTTGCTGTCTCTTGCTCATATTGTCTCCAATTCCTTGTATATTGTGATTTTTGCCTGTGAGGTCATATTCTTGGAACTTTATCCATGGGAATGATTGGTGTGTCCCTTCAAATATTTGAGTTGTCTTTTGTCAGGGATTTGGTGGTACTTCTAACCCATGATCACTTTTACTAACTTCACAGATTGAGGCTTCTTGGGCAAGTCAGTAGAGTGAATTTGGTCTGAAAACCCACATTAAGATCAGCTTGGGGGTTGTGAATTCTTAGGAGAGATGTTTTTCCTTTATCTCCTTCCAAGTTTTGAGATATGCACTTTATTTTGCTTTCTCTTGGGCTTGGGTGGGGGTGGGGGGAATGCTAGTTTGAAGTTCTCCTTACACTTAAGGTAGAGCCCTTTGTGGTCTTAGCTTTGTACCGGGGGGAGAAAGATAATGTACAGGATCAATTGGATTTCCCACCTAGAGTGGGCTCCAAGGTTTTTCTCCTTTACTACATGTCATTTTGAGACTATGAAAACTGATGCTGAGGGTATATGATTTAAGAGATTGCCCCAGGGGTTCTGTTTACCTTTGTGGGTTCTCACGTTCACTTAGTGTTTGGCTTCTGAATTTTATTTACCTTTTTTAAGGGGGGCGGCAGCATATTGATGTACGCAAAAATGCTGCTTTTAACAAACATTTTATTCAGTAATTTTAGTGGGAGAATCAGGGTTTTATCTGCTGTTCTCCTCATCTACTTAGTTTATAATTTGTTTAGTTTTATTTACCTTTGCAAGCAATCCTTTTGGAAATAAGACAAGAATAAATAAATTATAGGAAAGAATTTACCAAGCAGCTGTATCAAGTTTTGTCTGCCAAAGTGAAATATTTAACATTTTCTATTTAAATCTGATGTTATTTATAAGCATACCAAGTGCATTTGTGATGTTAGGCCATGTTAAATTTGAAATCAGAAAGGAATTTAGAAATTATGTCATTAGAGTATCTACTTTATGCATAGTTTTCAGTTGGAGAAGCAGAATGAAGATTAGAAGATGTATAGGGTTGAATTCTGCCTCTGCTACTCACCAGCTGTGTGTCCTTAACAAACATCGAACTTTCCTGAGCCTTAGGTCTCTCTATAGTCAAATGAGAGCAATAGTTCTTGATCTTCCCAAGTTATAGAATAGTTGATAGAGTTGGATGTGTTAATAATATATGGGCCAGTGCTTGTAACCTGCTATTATTGTTAATTTTGAAGACTTTAATTTGCTTCTTTTAATCTCATGAGATTTCTGTGAGAGAAGGCCGTTAATGCATTTATAGATTGCTACCTTTGTTCTACGTAACCTCTTGAAACCCACCTCATTTCTTTAGCCTTCTTTAATTTCCTCTCTGTATGACATTCTAGCTCAGTTAAGCTTTAGAGCATAGAGCAGACACCAAGAAATTTGAAAGCTGGTTTAGAAAGATTTATTGAAATGTACACGGAGTATTACCTAGTTATAAATGTCTTTCACATTTGTATCAGATGGAGCTATATTCCAGTGTTTTAGGATATAAAGTAAAACTAGTCTTTGATAGAGAATAGTAAAAGCCCATGCGATATCCAGTCAGTACTGGAAAGATTTTTGAAGTCAGTTGCCTTTTGATAGGATTAGATTCTTTGTCTACTTGTCAGCAGGGGGAGCCTTTGCCTCACTTTTTGATTCCAGAAGTCTGACAGTGGTGAGTTTGTAAAGAGCCAGCATATTATGGAAAATGCTTGTTTCCTCACCTAACCTAGGCCTGAATAGGTTTTGGAACCAGTTTTTCCTTTCTTCTTCTAATGGGAAAACTTTTTGTGCTTGTTTTCTGAGTTTTTTTAATACTAGTGGTATTTAAGTGCTGGTGCGGGGGTTCTTTAAAAGTGGTTCATGCTAGGATAAACTAGTGGTTTGCAAATGCTATGCCCCGTTAAAGTTTTAAATGGTCTTAAGGTAATGAAAAAAAATTAGCTAATGAAGTAAATTTTTCGTAAAGCTAAAATTTGTTCAGTTAAAGAGCTATATTGAGGACTAACATTTTCTACTTCCTACTTATTTGTTTTACATTGTCTTTGTAGAAAATGTTGGTGATGATAGTCTTTATTTTTTTTAAAATATCCTTATTGGGCAGTTTACAAGGTTGACAACCTATGATGTTCCCCAGTAGTTTCTGAAATTTTATAGATCAGTGAAATTCAAGAGCCAAGTACTTTAGCAAATAAAGATTGGAACTTCTGAACTGAACCATTTCCAACTTCCTGGTCACCTTTTTTCCTAACTTTTCCCTGAGATGTTTACTTCCCTTTTACGCCTAAGGAGTGAGACTTAATGACTAAACTACTGTATCTGATGTTCAAGATATAAGTGTAGGTACTAGGGAAAGTTGGTTTGATTATTTAAGTGTGCTGTATTTGGAATTAAGATTGGCATGCATTCCTACCATGTTCCAGGTCCTGAACTGGATAGTTTGCATATGTTCCGTATCTTTACAGCAATCCAGTGGGGTATAGAGATTGTGATAGGGTTTATTTTGCATGTGAAGAAACAGAGTGAATGAAATTAAACAAAATAGCCAAGTCATGTATCTAGAATGTGTCAGAGCAGGATTAAAACATTACCAGGTTGTCTTTTTGATTCAAAATCATTGCTCTTTCCACTACATATTAATACTTTATGCTACATTTGATACTTTTCCCATCTTTGCTCAATTTATTCTTTTATAATATACCATCCTGCTCTAAGAACAAGGAATAGCCAGAAAGTATCCTATTCAGTACCCTTTTGAGGGGTGCTTTTCCTGCTGGTAGTAATCCCTTGTTTCATATTACCCAGAGAAAGACTTTGTACCCAGGGCTCTAATAATTACTAAAGCTTTAAGGCTTAATCTGTGTATGTTTTTGCAGTTAGAGTTTTATGAAATACTGATGGATTTAAAGATCATTCTGTTTCTTTGGTATCCTCTTTGGGCTGCCACAATTTATTCTTTATGGTTAAGTGATTTCCCTTCTCATTTATATATTTTCCTTTTGCCATCCTTTCCCACCCCACCTATATTTCTTGTGTCTTTCTATTAGGCTTTATCTTTCTTAAGAGCAGAGTATTTCCTAGTGTATCTAATGTTGCACATACAATGAATACTTTGTCTTTTGACATAGTACTAAGCCCTGAAATAATTTAGAATTTCAGCTTCTTAAGTGTCACATATTAAAACTAATTGTTTTAAGGCCTTTTCCATACCACTTTTACTTTGCTGCTATTCATTCATTCATTGAATGATTATTTATTGATCTCTACTATATACTAGGGACTATTTGGGGTGGGAAGGTGTGGTGAATAAAGCATAATGCCAAATCTCAAGGGGTTTTCATGTGACTGTGGTAATGTTATCAAATATCTTGGCCCACTTGATGATCATTGGCATCCTGATACCTAGTACTACAGTTTGACATGGTTTTCTACTTCCATGTGAGTTCAGTTGACTTGAACAGATATTTTTGGAGCACTGACATGTAAGGGACTATACTCAATGCTGTGAGCCAGACCATGAAAACAAAATCGACTTACCTTCAAGGATTTTATGCTTCATTTATGGGAGTTGAGGAGGGGAGAGATATATGCCAAATTTAGCTGTATCACCAGGAAAAATATTGTCAGTACTAATAGGCAGTGATGCAGAATGTACTAAGAAAGAATAGAGGAAGAGTGTGCTTTTTATGCCTAAAGGGGATTGGAGAAAGCTTCAAAATGGTTGGGTGCTGGGGATGGAGGATATGTAGAGGGATTTTATGAGGTTAAGGTGAGGGAAGGATATCTGAGGTGAATTGAACTAGAGTAACAAATGCATAAGGGTATTTAGGGCAAGCTTATGTTACCTGAAGTATTTGGTGGTTGGGACTGGATGAGAAGGAGTAGTCAAAGTTCATTTAGCGGATACACTGAAGAGTTCTTTGGATATCCTACTTATTAATTTCTACTTATTTCTGGAGACACTGGCGTACCTTTGAAGTTTTTGAGTGGGTTGATAATGTGATTCCATCTGTATATTAAGATGATTACTTTGGTATATTTGTTTTCATGACTTTTATTCAAGATATGGTATTTTAACTGCTTCTTTTAGAAGAATCCAAGGACGTTTAACAGACCAAACAATGGTTAAGCGGCACATCAAACTTTGAGATAAGAATTGACAGTTCAGGAAACTTAAAGTCATTGTTGTCATTATCCCAAGTTCATTTTGATTTGCCTTTTAAAATTGTATGAGTTTGGATGAAGTTGAACCTCAGCTGAGAATTTCCTGGCTTTAGTTATTTTTTTCACAACCTAATTTAATTGGTTGTAGTGAATTCAGTGTAGACTGTAGTTTTTTCTTATTCCTTTTTTTTTTTTCCCCCGGTACGCGGGCCTCTCCCGTTGCAGAGCACAGGCTCCGGACGTGCAGGCTCCGGACTCGCAGGCCCAGCGGCCCTGGCTCACGGGCCCAGCCGCTCCGCGGCATTTGGGATCCTCCTGGACCGGGGCACGAACCCGTGTCCCCTGCATTGGCAGGCGGACTCTCAACCACTGCGCCACCAGGGAAAACCTGCTTCTTTTGATACAATGACGATTTTAGGATTGAGAGTTAACAATATATAAAAAGCAAATATTTAGCTTTTGGTGTTATTGCTTTATTGGACTGTTAATATTGCAAATGAAGGATGTTTGTACAAAATGAAGAGGTATTTAAATTTTCTTTCTTTTTTAAATTATTTTTTGGGGAGAGTTTTCTGGATTTCTTATCATGGCTGGTTATTACCTTGAGAAGTTTACCTCACTTTGAAACCAGTTATTTAAAAAAATATATCTCCGACATTATACTCACCCTTTAAGAATTTTCCTTTTGGATGAGAGAGAAGAAAGGAATACTAATAAATAATGGGCTCTGCTGTATGATATCATCTATCTTGTCTTTCGTATGTCACTCAGGGTCATCCTGCAAAAAACGTCAATAAAAGAGAGTCAGGGTGGGGGGTAGGGGAAGAAAATGGGTATGTGTGTGTTGGGGGAGGGTACAGAGGCAGAGACAGCTCATTCCCAAATAGAGCTTTCTGACACACCCATAATGTACTTCTTTAGGGATTTCTTCAGTAGTTATCATGTTAGAGAAATTGCTGTTTTGAGGAAAGTATACTTAAAATGGACAGAAAATCGTCTTGCGTAGACAGCAGTTCACACAGACCTAGGTTTTGAGAGATTTTCCATAGTTCTTGAAGTCTTAAAAATCCTTTGCTTTGGCAAAAAGTGTGAATTTCTGATTTAGTGTGTGCTCCTTCCCACATTAAATTTTATCCTTTTTGGTCTGAAGGATTTTTTTTCCTCTCAATTTTAAGTTTTTCACATAATTTGGTCTGTAAGGAAAGAGGTAATCCAGTAATCTCAAACACTTACCATTTATTGAATGCTTATTAGGTGCCAGCCAATATGCATTTTTATTGTATTTTATCCTTACAGTAGCATCATTACAATCTTCTCCTCATACAACTGCTGTACAGATGAGGACATTTGATAGAGCTTTCAGGGCTAAAATAAGGTTGCAGCAAATGTGGACTTAAGTTGTGGCTTTGCCATCAGTTCTGATGAGCATGCCTGCCGTCTTCATCAGCAGTATCTCCCTCCACTCAACGCCCTCCCTCAGAGTTTACTGCTCTTATTCCTCTTCAAACAGAGCTTTCTTATAATCCTATAATCCAGGTCTGTGAATGGTGGGCTTTCTGCTTTTGCTTCTCTGAACGTTCGGCAAACTCTTTCTCAGCCTGCAAAACCCAAGTGTTATTTCTGTTCTGAAGCTTTTCTTCATCCTTCGAGATACGATTAATCACGCTTCCATAGCCTTTGTACGCCTCTGTTCTTACATTGTTATAACTCCCGTATTCACTGAACTTTCTGAGGGTAGCGACCGTCTCTCCTAGCATATACTAGGTACAGCAAATGTTTGTGGAATTTGTTGAATGAATGTGAATTCTGGAGAATGTTATCAAATCTTTCATGATCATTACATCTGACAAAGTAATTCACCCAGTATTTTGTGGATGCAAGTGATAATATAATGTTTAGGGCCTTCTTTTAAACTCTAGCATTGCATTAATATTGAATCTATCACATGTAATGCTAATTTAATGAATGGTTGTAATTTCTGTATAATATGTTATTAACCTTGTTAACAGTTTAGGGGGGAAAATAGTGATAAATAGCTTAGTGGAACACACACTAGTGGTCTTTGTGAGGCTATTAAAATTCCTATTAAAATGAGAACATTAAAATGTCAAAAGTCAAGTTCATAGGAAGAGTTAGTATGTAGACCCAATTTTTATTTTCCTCAGTCTTAATTAGTCTCATGAATTATTTAGTGGCATAACACTTGAATAATAGTTGAGAATTTGTGTAATTTTTCTGTGTTACATATTTAAAAATATTAGCCATTTAGCTCAACACATGTATCCTATTTGTTGATTTCCTCTGTTTTCTTAGGGCTTTAAATAAATGTTATTTATTTATTTATTTATTTATTTATAACTAAGCGTTTAAACTTCGAATCTACTTGAATATTGCATTATTATTAGACACTAATTACTTTTCAAATGCTCAAATATAAAAGAATATGAGGGAGAGAGTAATAAGAAAGAAGCTAGCTATTCTTTTATTCAATTAATTACCAATTATTAATTTTTAAGCATAGCCAAATAGTAGCATGTATCTCAAAACAATGGTGATAGTTTTATTTCTATAATGATATGAGTGAAAAGGCACAAAATGATATTTAGTGGCAAGTTTACTATCCTGCAAGCTCTAGAAATCCATCTACCATTGTTTTTAAGGCAATATCTGTTGAAATCCTACTCTGAACGTTTTTGTGTCTCTGCTCATAGCAAACATGTTGTATCATTTTTGAGTTAAGTTTGCAATAAAGATTAATAAGTTAGTGTTTCAGTTTTTCTGTAACAACAACAACAAAACCTTTTTCTGTGCATGAAGTGCATGCATAAAACGAGCGGAAGTTCCACAGACTTTTGGACTCTTCTGTTCCTATGTATAAGTCTCTTGATGTTTCCTGTCTGCCTTTTTGACTACCTGTACAGCTGTTTTTCATGTGTTTTTCAGACTTGGAGAAAGACCAAGTATTTTTGACAGCTGTATGCTGAACTGCAGTGTATGCTTGGCCACAGGTCACGTTTGCATTTCTTCACTTGTATTTTTACTCAATGTGTAAAAGAAATACGAGCATAGAGAGATTCAGAAAACATGTAGCATGCTGAGTAATGGTAGTCTTCTTCTCCACTTACTCTGCTACATAGATTCCAGAGGAAGAAAAAGACAGCAGAGAAATGGAGGAAATGGTATTCAGAACTACCCTCCATGGGGCCCTTGTTGCTATAATAATGAATGATGGAAAATGCTCTGGGTTATGCATGGTGGAAAGAACTGAGCACAGGGACACACACACACACACACACACACACACACACACACACACACACAGCTACAGACCATTTTAGTGAACAGACTATAATTTAGTAAAGAAAAGTGTTAATCTAGCAGTCAGTTCAACATGTAATTGATTACCAATTTATGCATCATGTTAAAGCTTTGTCTATATGATATGTTAACACCAAGAAATGAGACACACTTCTTAATAAATATTCATCTCATGAGGCTGCCATAATGGAACTTTCCTGCCTCCACCCACCCATCCCCACAGGCACAAAACTTTTTCATTGCCTTTGAAAATGAAAAATACTGATTTCCAAAGTTCTTTCAAAATGATTTTGGTAGGTCCTTTGTCAGTTTGTTCCTAGATCTTTCAAATAGTATTTCAAATCACAATGCTTATTTTTCTGTCATCATGGTTATGATTAATGAGATAAACATCCAGATTTTAAATTCTGATGAAATCTCCACCCTTCCTAGTTATTTCAACTTTAAAAGATATTTTTTTCCCTGTATTATTTAGACATAATTTTTGAGGGAACATCACTTAGCTATTGTCATCTTTTCAATCTGTTGCTTTTACATTTCATACCCTGTTGGTAGAACTTGATCCATTGCATTGGATCAAATCTAATTGCCTCTGTATCTTTTTCTAGTATGTTCTTTTTCTCTCGCAGAAATTTCCTCTGCTTTTACCTTTGATCTCTTTTCATTCTACTTATCCTTCTCAGTCTAGGTATCCTTCTCAACTGAGAGGTAGGACACATCCTACCTCTACCATGAAACCTTTCCCAGGAAGTTCACTGTAATGAGGCTCTTTGATTTTCTATAGTGCTTAGTCGTTTCACATCATTTAGATTTTATATGTTAACTTATGTTATTTTAAAAAAATGGATCCAGTGCAGTAAAATGGAGTCAGATTCTGACTTGAGTACTAGCTGTCATTTTTTAATTCTTTGACATTAGACAAATTATTTAAGCTCTGTGGGTTTCAGTCTTCTCGTGTAAAATGGGACTATTGTTATTAAAGATTATAGCTATATGCTACATAAGTGTTTAGCACAAAGGCGGGAATATAACAGGTGCTCAGTCAGTGGCAGTAGTAGTTATTTGCTGTTGTTCTATATTTCTTACAGCTCCTAATATAATACTGAGCATGTGGTAAAGACTCTTTGAGTGTATGGTTCATGGCTAGGTCATTTAAATAGCTCCTGAAATCCCATCGCTTTTATGAAGTCTTCCTGTTGGCTCTGTTCTATTAGAACTACAAAACTTTCATGGCTTCTCTGGACTGTTCTTTCTGTTCTCATTATCAGTAAGGGGAGCCTTTGGTATGTATTCTGAAGTGGCTTCCAATACAGTGATTTGAAGGATTTATTTATTTATTTTTGAGTAATGTTTTGGATTGATACCTACATTTTTCTAATCGTCAGTGGCTAGGATTGTAATAAATAAAGCATTTTTCATGTACTTAAAAATGCAGTATGTGAATTGCATATAATAAAGTCTCAGCCAATCTGAGCTGCAGATGAATAAAGTATTTTGCCTAGCTTACTTCAGCTCAACAGACATTTATTAATGTGTCTCCTATGCGCCAGGCATTTTCTAATTGTTGGATTTACAAAGATGAATAAGATATACCTTCTTGCCATTGAGTTTAAGCTAGGGATAATGAGAGACACAAAAACAGTTAATTTCAATCAGTGATTAGTTGTAAGATGAAGGTAAGGATGGGGCTCTGTGGGATCACAGATGGAGGGTAATTGAAGGGAAAGAGAAGATTTCTGGGAAGACATGAGCTTCAGTCTGTGATGTCTCTCAGAGGACAAATGGGTTGATGCACTTGATTCAGGGACAGAGAGCCAACTCAGCTTCAATATTTATGAGAATTTATTGCCTATAAAGTCCATGGATAGGTTTGGCTCCAAGTGCGGCTTGATGCACTGGCTTAAACAGTGTCTTCCATGGCCCTCTCTTAACTACACCCTTGTAAAAGCCTAATGGCTTCTGTGATTCCAGACCTTATCCTCCTCACATATTACTCCCCAGGGGGAAGAGTAAGTTTTTCTTTAGTTTCAGCTCAGTTTAGGGATTTAGTTTCTTTCATTGGCTGTAAATTATAACCATCCCTTAACTAATCACTGTGACTAGTGGGATACTAATTAGTTTATGTAAGTCAGGGCCTACCTACTCTCAAGCTTAGAATGAAGTCAGTCTCATTCAAGCCTCATGGCTAAAGATGGGAGGAGAGGGCAATGGATGACCAGGAGGCATCCAGCAAATGTTCACTATCCCAGGGGAAGAAAAGTGTAAGAAGTTTTTTGGAAAGGAAATAACATAAACAAAAGCAAGGAAGTATGCACCATTACAATGTATGTGGGAAACAGCAAGTAGTTAAATATTAATACAACATTTAGTATGAGACTTAGAAAATAATTATAAAATAATAATGCGATGCAGTATTTAACACCTGCTGGATCTAGTTTCCGTACATTACTTAATTTAATTCTCACAACAGCTAAGTTAGGTACACCATCTTGCAGATAAGGAAACTTGAGCCCAAATTCACAGCTAATAATTGGTTGAACTAGACTCAAACTCAGATTATCTGACTCTAGAGGCAGCCCATGTGGGGTTATATCTCCCCTATATTGCTAGAGTTTCAGGAAAGAAGACTTCATATATCATGCTAAGGAGCCAAGTGTTCTCTGGGGCTCAAGTTTTCTTCAAGCTCTAGCTCTTTGTCATACCATGCGAAAGCAGTAGTTCTCAAACTTTAGCATGCATCCAATAGCCTCTAGGGCTTGTTAAAACCTAGACTTGGGCCCTATCATCATAGTTTCTGATTCCATAGGTATAGAGTGGGACCCTAGGATTTTCATTTCTAAGAATTTCCTAGACAATGCTGATGCTGGTGGTCTGGGAACCACACTTTGAGGACAACTTCTTTAAGGTCTTTGGGAGACTGGAAGATTTGTGGTTCAGAGATATTCAACATATTGAAATGAACTCAAATGTTATTGTACTTCTGCTTGGAAGTATACATGCCTTGACCTCACATTCTTTAATAATACAGAGAGTATATTTTGGTTACAGTAATATCCTCCCCCATAGGTCAAGGTCATTGCATGTGTTTCATTGTTTGGATTTCTTCTGTCTCTGATTCTTAACTTATTAAGATTAGATTTATTGCTTTCCTCCTAAGTCCTGCTCAATTTACTAGTGCTCAGTTCCCTCCTTGGTGGTTAAAAAAGTGTATTTGTATACTAAAGGAATATATTTGAACACTTTATTTTATTTGTTTACATTTTTATTGTGAAAAAATTTAAATATCAGAACAAGTAACATGAATGTCCATTTTTCCACCATTTAGAGTCAACAGTTGTAAATGTATATACATGTATACACACACTGTTTTTTTTTTTGGTGAACCATTTGAAAGTAAGTTACAGATCTTATGCCACTTCACTCATAACTATTGCAGAACATATTTCCTGATAAGAACATTCTCATATGTAATCACAATACCATAATTACACTTAAGAAAATTAAAAATAATTTCCTAATGTTATCTAGCATGCAGTCACATTCCAATTTCCCCAGTTGTCCCAATGTCTTCTATATCTGATTGTTTTTTGGTATCAGGATCCAATCAAGTGAAATTAAATTTTAAGAGTCAGTAAAGCTGGATGGATCTTTATGCTCAGATAAGTTCTGTGTTATTTAAGATATAAGTTTCATTGCTTTAATAAAGACCAAACTTAATTAAAGAAGATGTTTATTTCTGTCAGATTTAACCACCTGGAGATAAAGTGGTCCAGGACTGGTAGGCAGCTCTGTTGTTCTCAATATGTGGCTTCTATCTTTGAGGCCAAGATAGCTGTTCCAGCCCTACCATCATGCTGGGAAGAGGGGAAGGGAGTGCATACTCAGTCCTTTTAAGGGTAAGTCTGGGTGTTGCACATATCACCCTGCTCCCATCTCATTGGCGAGAAAGTACTCATATGATGTATCTGTCACAGAGGCCTGGAGATATAGGCTTTATTCTAACTGGATGGCCATGAGTCTAGTGATAATTCAAGTACCAAAAGAAAGAATGGCTCTTAGGGGGAGCCGTTAGCATCTCGGCCACAAGTTTGTTTTTGCAAATGACTGAACTATGCTAAACTGTATTAAATCCATTTAATAGCTACTAGTACATTATAATATGACATTTCTCTTTTTGACATATATAGGGCTAGTAATTGCTTCTAAGCTGAGCCCTGTTATTCTTTTTTGAATTATTTGATATATATTTTATAGATTTCCTGTTGTCTTCTTTTTTGTTGGGGCATAGCTGTCACTGCTCACAGCTATCAGTGTTTTCATACCTTTTCTAATTTGCTATTTTCTTTTCTCTGGGCTGGGGAAGCAGGTAATGATAACCATTATAATGATGCTATGATTTATTGTGTTTTATGTGTGCTACACAGTGTTAGAGACTATTAAATCTTATCTCTAACTTTGGAGCTCTTAGGCAAATATACTCATTTTATAAACGAGGAGGCTGAAGCTCCTGGAATATCAGTAACTTGTTCATGAGAACTGCAACTGTTCGAACCATAATTAAAATAAGAATCGATGCCCTGAGTGAGACCTGGGAATCCTACCTGTAAAAAGTTTGCATGATTTTCATTACAAAGACTTTGAAGCATCTATTTTGACTATTTAGAGGCATATTTATACTTTTTCATTTTTGCTTGGTACAGACAGGAAGATTGCTATATAGTTAAATTCTGGATAGATGAGGTACTCTTTGTCTGAATATATCTCTGTGAATACACTTGTACGCATGTGTATACATACAACATCCATACAAACTCATATCTTGTTTTATGAAAACTTTAATAAGCATAGTAGATAAAGAATAGATTTTAAAAGCTTAAAACAATGACTGAAAAACCTACTATGCCTTATAAAAGAATTTGAGCTTTGAGGGGATACTCTTCAAAACAGCATTAACATGAACAATCCCTTTCTCTCTAGTGATCCCAGAGTGGTTCAGATGTGTATTTTGTGAATATATGCTAAGACAATATTCAACCTGAAACATCTCTGAGACTATTTAAAGTTGTTAAATGTATTGAATCAATTAAGATGGGATAGAGTATGTTGCAGTAATAAGCACCCCAAAGGTCTCAGTTTGTTTTCTTTTTAAAAAAACTCCTTTGGCAACATATTTTCATTTTTAAAAATTGCCCTTATATCCATACTCAGATACAATAATAAGACTACCATCCATTTCTATGCAAGTTAATTTCTTTTTGAGCAAAGTATTCTTTAAATTTCAAAATTTAGGGTTAACTGTATTGGCACTGATATCCAAGGTAAAATAAAATAGTTACTACACGACTTACTGTATATGGTAAGTATGGGTTAGAGATGAAATATTAATTAGAAGATTGACCTTTTGTTTATTCTCTTAATGAGTAGCTTAACTTTTCTTTGACATAGTTCTTCCCTATATAATAGATTATAGGATACACTAATCACACTAGCAGAACATGAAAAGTTATAGCCACTAGATCTTTCTCAGATTAGGGATACTATATTGTACCATAGAAATCATCATCATTATCATCATCTCAGTATATTTTAAGAACTGTGAATTTTGTAGTTAATGTTTACAGACTAATAGTAGAAGACACTTCAAAATCAATCGATAGTTTAGGGCAATCAGTGACTAGTGTTATTCGGTATTAGTCATTTTCTCTCCCAACGGTGCTCAACACTGTGATTTGTATAAAACTGGTGCTTAATACATGTCTATGGATTTGGTCTGCTATGTTTGACTGATGTCCAAGTCATTTGAAAGTATGGGGCTGACATACTATGAAGAAGAGAAGGCATCGTGTAGAACCGTTTATATTTCTGATTTTGGAAAAAATGATATCTTGCAGAGTCATGATTGTTCTCAGGTATTCTCTTGAGCTACGGATTTTAGCTCAAATAAATGAAAATAAATGTATTTAAAACTATAGACATATTATGAATAATGAAAAAATTGGGAAATGTGTAGATAGTGATATACAATAATCTTATAGCTTCATCAGTTTGAGATTTAAAATTTAAACTGCCCATTTTGTCCCTTGGGGAAAAAGTTAACTGACATATTTGTGGTGAATAGTGATAAAATCATTACATTCATAAAAAGAATAAGTTACCTAATTTCCTCTAATTCTTCTTTAGGTCGCGATTTAATTTGTATCCAGTCTATGGATGGAATGCTGATGGTGTTTGAGCAGGAGAGCTATGCTTTTGGGAGATTTCTCCCTGGTTCTCTTTTACCTGGCCCTCTTGCTTACAGTTCCCGTACAGATTCCTTCATTACTGTTTCATCCTGCCGACAAGTGGAAAGTTACAAGTAAGTTTGGATCTTGAATCTTTGGAATCATGGTTTTTATGTGTATGCTGCTGATAATTTCTTATCCACAAAGAGCTTGAATATTGCAAATGAAAAAGAGAGTGGTTTCTCTGATAAAATGTAATTGTGGTGACTTAGAGGATATCATTTACATATCATAAAACATTTGAAAGGCAGTATAGTGCACAGATTGAGAGGAAGGATTTGGAGAGAGGCACACCTGGATTGGAGTCCTGATTTTGCTACTCACAGCTGTTTGATGGTCAGTGTCCTTATCCTGAATGTAAAGGAGGTAATAACATCTATTTCGACAAATTTGTTAAAAGAATTAAGTGTATGTCAAGTTACCACCCCATAGAAAATGCTCAATAATTATTGCGATTGTTCCTTGAATTATAAATAATAAAACACAGTCTGAGTGAAAAAAAGCTAGGTACAAATACATATATAGAATGATTTTATAACAAAAAAAATGTATATGACATAGGAAGAATACTGGCAAGAAATACAAGTGTGTTTATGAATGTTTTTAAAAGAACAGCTTACAGAAGTGAAGTATGAAAATGACCCTATGAAAACAGCTTATACTTTTTGCTAGAAATTCATATTGATTTTGGTGAATTGTGTTTCAGAGAGACCGTTTTCTTCTCTACCAGCTAAATTTCAATAAAAATTATGGTTTTGAGTTTTTGGAGGCTGTGTTTTTTATTGGAAGGGAGAATGGGAAAAGAAGTAGAAATCCATTCTGGGAAAAGAAATAGACTTGGAGAATTATAATATTTTAAGTAACTTTATTGTTGTTATCTTACTGATGGCAGCATTTAGAACTTTAAACATCTAAGCAACACTTCATTATAGCCTTTCAGTATTATTTTTGGCCACATGATTTTTCCCAAGGCAGGAAGAAAATATAAATTCATCAGGCAACAGATGTAAATTTTTGCCTTCAAGTTTTATTATTGTGTATATTGCAAGTTAATGTAGTTTTCTCTTAATAAGTGACAATCTACATTCTGAGAATTATTGTTGAGGCACTGAGGATTTAAAACTCTGAAAATAAGCAAATGTTTGTGACTAAGCAGAAGTTAACTGATGGAGGTAGGGTATCATTATGTCATATTCATCCTACAACTCCTATGGCGCTTGTCCAAAGGAGATGAGTGAGTTGTGGCATTGCTACTGCTAATAAATAAAATATCATAATTATTATGAGAAGCTGGGAAAAATACCTGTATAATTCATTCAATCCTGCCAAAACTTAAGCAATATTGAGAAGATCTGCTTTTCACCTTTCCACCCAGTTCTTGCCAAGTAGGGTGATACTAGCAGTGTTACACTGGGGTCATGATACAAAGATGTGAATGTTCCATGACTTACTCTTTGAAATATGGGAATAGGAATTAATTTGGTAATAACTCCAGGAGTGATTGGATGAGAAAACAATGTGTAGGTTTCCTTAACGTGAAGGTTTAATCTCAGAAACTCATACTGTTTTAACTGTGGTAATTCTCCAACATACTGATCTATTAAATTCATCTCCATCTAAGACTAAAAAAGTGCACACTTTATTTATTATGTGGATCTTTTAAAATGGTAAAAATGCATGGGATATGTGATTATTGTGAAATGATGACAATCAAGAGGGTTTATAACATTGAGTAGTATGTTGTATTTATATATACTTTCAACTTTAATAGATTAAATGGTAATCACAGGTGTAATTTAGGATGGGAGAAAGCAGGAAAACTGTAAGTTTGGTTTTTGGAGACTTCATGAAATCTATTTATAATCAGTTAAAAATATAATCAGTTAATAGAAAAGGCTTTTAAGACATAATTCATTTTCATTTTTGATATTGATGTTTAATTACTTTAAAAACAGATCAATTATGTTCAAATAGGAACTAGAGAAGGCTATGAGTCTCAAACTTTAGTGTGCATAAGAATCATCTGAGCATCCTTTTATGAAATGCACATTTGCACGTTCTTAATCCCCAACCCCTTAGATTTTGATTTAGTAGGTTTGGGGAAAAGACCCAGAAATCATCACAAATACACACCCCAGGTGGTTCTAATTCAGGACATACTTTGAGTGTTGTTTTTCTTTTGAAGTGAGAGTTTTTTTTTTTTTTTTTTTGGTAGAGGAGGGGCTGTGGGCCATTCCCTTGGCCACATTTGTACAAACTTTGGATCATCTTTTATTCTCTTTTTCTTTCCTTTGCTTGTCAGAATTATATAGTCAGTAAATCGTGACCTTTCTACCTTTTTTTTTTCTCTTATTCAGCCCTTGCTTCCCATTCCCACTGGCATTCAGACCTTTATCTTTTCACTTGGATTTCTGTTTGTTTGTTTTTTTTAACCTCTAATGTAGACTTTGAAGGGCCTTTCTCATAGCTATTCTTTTAAAACACCTCTTTATGCCAGAATAATTTTTGTTGTCCATTAAAAAATCTAAATCTTCTCATATGACATTCAGTGCTCTTTATGCTCCAGTCCCATTTTACCTCTGTTAAGTGAACTTTCAGATTTGGAAGGGACTTTTAAAATTAACTGGTTTAAATATCCTCCTTTTTTTAACCTCCTAGATATATTATTGCCCAACACACTGATTTTTGCCCAATATCATATTTGCTTTCTGTATTGTGCTAAAATGTTCCAGAGTATGTCTTACATTATCAGGTTCCTGAGAGCAGGATCTGTTTTAAATACCTGTTCACTAAAGGAGTAATTCAGTTCATTGGTCCAGTCATTCATTCAGCAAACATTTTTCAAGAGGCTTCTCTGTGCCACACACTGTGCAAAGCACTAGAGATGCAAAGCCAGATAAGACCTGTCTCTTGTCCTCCAGCAGTATGCCAGCAAGTGGGGAGGTAGCAAGTCAATCAGCTACTTCAGTTCATTGTGATACTGGCTATGGCAGCACTGTGCACAGGAAACTGAGAAGCCTAGAGGTGATACCTTTCAATAAGAGTTGAATGTAAGGAGGCTCCCGGAAGAAGTACACTTGCCAGGAGTTTTATCTTTCTCCCCTGTTTGCTATACACTTTCCCCTGTACCCCTACAGTGGCTCCTAATATTAATACATTGCTAAGTAGACAATAGTCTTTAAGTCAGTATTTTAAAATCTGTTTGTTGAATTTAATGGATAGTATTTTAAAAAGAGGATTGTGTTCTTCACCAGCCTTAGGCTCTTGCCAAACTGAAATATTTGGTGTTATTCATATATATTCAGAGCTTCTCTCTTTCTCTCTCCTCTTTTGCTCATGCTGTACTCTGTCTGAAATGCTCTTCCTTCCTTTTCTGTGAATGAAAATTAGGTCTGGAAGCCTCCCTGCTCCCCATTCAGATCTTGCCTGACGTAGCTGTCAGTAACAACTCCTTCTTCTCAATTCACAGAGTAATTTTTCACTGCTTTCCATAAGCACTATTCATGCTTTCACTGATACGACATTTACTTGTTTTTCTCCTTGACTGGGCTAAATGTTCCTTGATAGCAGGGATTTTGTATCCCCTGAAGTGCCTAGCATTGTACCTTGCTGAAAGTAGATGTTTAACAAGATCTTAATGAAGGAATGAAAAGTTTATGAGGAAACCTATTTTGTTACTGGCATCTTCCAATGAAAATGATTCTCCCAGGCATAATCAAGAATGTTTTAACTATAGCTGGAATGAATGTAGTAATGCTCTGTATCCAGAGCCTCCAATTCTAGTAGAGTTCTGCAGGTTAAGTATCAAAGTTCCCAAATCTCCTGGTACACTTTGAGGTGACAACTATTTTTCATTTGAAAATAAATGATTTTAGAGGATTTACTTTTGTGTTCGGTGACACCTCAATCCATATTTTAGTTACTTGCTGCTGTTTTTACGATGTGATACAGAGGAGCACTAAATTATACGGTTGAGTTTGTCATTGGTATTCCACAGGACCTGTTAAGCGTTTGTGGCTATTGGTTCAAAAAGTACCACTGTTCACCTGGACTTGCTGTATCTGTGATTAGTGCCCTTTCTGTTCTGAAAAACACATGTGACACTCTTTCATTAAATCTTTTTACATTGGACCTGATTATTCTTTCAGCAGTTCCAACAAGGGAATTTTATTCTTTAGCTTATATCACGGAACACTTGAGCGATAAGAAAAAAAAATCCAAGTGTTTTCTTTATTTCAGAAATTCCAAGTCTGCTTGGAATTGTTTGGTTTTGGAAACAGATTTCCATGTACATTATTGGTCACAGTTAAGAGAATTTAAGGAAGAATCATAAAATACATGCTGTTGTAAGTTTGTCATCATCTAAATTTACTGTCAGTTACGTTTAGTAATAAAATACTCTTCTGAGTTGTCTTCTGGGAAGAGAATTGGTCTGGATTTAGAAATCAGGAGTCAATTTTGGCTGTGTCTGTGCCTGCTGTTTTGATGTTAATAAGGCCACTTTAGGGGTTCACTTACGCCTCACATGAAATAATAACTCTTTTTAGTTATATAAGAAGCTTCAAACAGCTCAAAATCTTTGGATATAGCAACAATCTCATTAATATCCATATCATCCTCTGGTAGGTTGGTGTCTGCAGGAAATGAATGGTCTATGTAATTAATTGCCCAAGGTTAGATCCATTTGCAGGACCAGCTCTGGACTGATGTTCCAGTCACTAGTGCATACTAATTTCTGTTACCATGAACCAGAGAGAGTAAAGCAATCTTATTTGGAGGTTGAACTATGAGGTCTAATTTTTTGGAGAGTTAGGGATTTTGAAGGTCAGTCTCAGATGGTGTTGAGATATTTGCTGCAGCTACCTATGGGATTTTTTAGCATGATTTTACAAGGCCGAGATCTTCAGCCTCCTACCCTTTTTTGTCTCATTTCCCATGACTCATTCCTCTCCGCCATGCATCTCTCCTAAACTCCTGCCATGGCCTTTCATGCCTCTTTTACTGCTGCATGCCTTTGCATGTGCTGTTTGCTTTGCCATAATGCCTTTTACCTCTTTAACAGCATGATGAGTTTTCACTCATTTTTCAAAACCTAGCTTTCTCCTCCTGAACTGATACCAAGAACATATATATTTCCTCCACCCCAATTACCTGTTCCTGCGATCATATTCCCGTGGTACTTATATGCATACCTTCTATTAGCACAGGGCACTCTGAGTTACACTTACTTGTTTGTATATGAATCTTCACAACTACTTTGGAAGGTCCTGGTGGATATAGGTCATGTAGTAGTTTTCCCCCTTGTTAATGCTTATATGAGATCCCTACTATATGTTTATTGAATGAATGAACTTTATATACATTAAGCTTTCTTATTAACTGTAATTTTCATGAATGCATTGCAAAATTGATCTTAATTCATAGTCATTCTGCATTCACTGAAAATTGGAGACTTTTTACAAATTAAGTATTGCTGATTGAAATAGAAGGCTTTAAGAGTTGGTATATGGGCTTCCCTGGTGGCGCAGTGGTTGAGAGTCCGCCTGCCGATGCAGGGGACACGGGTTCGTGCCCCGGTCCGGGAGGATCCCACATGCCGCCGAGCGGCTAGGCCCATGAGCCATGGCCGCTGAGCCTGCGCATCCAGAGCCTGTGCTCCACAACGGGAGAGGCCACAACAGTGAGAGGCCCGCGTACTGCAAAAAAAAAAAAAGAGTTCGTATATGACATTTGAATACCAGTGTAAATTTCGGTACTTGTTTAGATATTCTGCATTGCCTTTATTTATTCAGGTCCCTGATGTTTACACTATCAGACATCTTTCTTTAGACAATATGAGATGTCTGAATATATCTACCTACTAATTTTCCTCTTAGCTATCAAAGAGCAATGTAAGAAGTTTTGATTCAATAAGAGGGAAAGGCTTAATTATTTGTTGAGATGTTTTTGTTAACCTTCTAATACCTTTTCTCTGCTAAGTGTTACCTTTTGGAGAGCCTTCCCTATCTCCTCTATGTAACTAGATATGCACCAACAATAAAAGTAAGAAACTTCAAAAAAAAAAAAAAAAAAGAGGGAAAGGAATCTATGAGCCTAAAATTTCTTCATTTTGAGTAGGATTATTACTCTAACAATACACCATAAATTAATGTGAGTAAGGGAATTTAAACTTTATTGTCTGAATCATTTCTAAATTGAATGATATTTATAAATTGTTTTTAAGAATGATTTGAGCTAAATGTTACTATTTTTTAATTTTTAACTTTTAAAAAATTTATTTTATTGAAGTATAATTGATTTACAATGTTGTGTTAAATGTTACTATTGAAATAAAAGCTTTAAAATACTTATAGAAAGTTATAATGTCCATTATTGAGAACTTATTACATACCAGATAAATTACTATGTGATTTATCTCTATGTATATATAAATCTGTATCTGTCTATGTGTTTGTCAGTCTGTTAATCAATAATTGGGCACGTAGTGTATACCAGATACTGTACTAGGCACTAAATTATTTTTTAATTCTTTTAACAATGCTTCACTTTGAGATTATTATTCCATTTTATAGATAAGACAGAGTGATTAATTAAAAAAAATTTTCTCAACTAGTTAATGCTTTAGCTGGGAATTAAACTCAGGTGTTCTGGGGTCCATAAATTATCTATTAATAATTTCTACTATTTCTACTACTACTTTTTTTGGGGGTTTGCAACAAGTCGTCTGGTTGCTTTGTATTATTTGTATTTTTTTCTATTTTGTGTTTTGGTGCTGGATCTTTCTTGAGTATTGTTTTTGTCACATAAACTTCTAATGGAAATGCTTTGATATGTGGCAGAGCTATTTTTCCAACATTGAATTTTGGGACATATGGTTATAATTTCTTTACCATTGCAGGTTTACATAGTCTTAAGCCACAGTATCATTCAGTATGAATTCATTACTAAATTTTACAATTTTTAAAATCAAGGGGAAGGTTATTCGTAAGGTTTGTAGATAATGTGCATTTAAAAATTTTAGCTATACCGAGATTATGTGTTTTTAAAGTTTAAAATAATTTACACTTTTTAACTATAAAGTCACTTACAATTATTCCATATCTTTTAAACAGATACCAAGTACTTGCTTTTGCAACGGATGCAGATAAAAGACAAGAGACTGAACAGCAAAAACTTGGTTCTGGAAAAAGACTAGTTGTAAGGCCTTTTAAAAATATATGAAAATTTTAGTAATGTTATATCTAATTATAGATGTTCATTTAGAATAAGAATTCCTGGGAATAAAAATTTAAAAAACATATATTTTAGCTATTTCTCTTTTCTGTGTTAAAGTTATGTCAATGATCAAAGAATTTAGTTGCCTATTATTGAACAATGGAGATACATGCCTAGTCATGGTCATAATATAGCAGATTATAGAGTTGTACCACTAGAATGATAGATATCCAGATGTGGTCACTTTTAACTGAAGTGATTATAAACTAACAAAATAAAAATAGAAAAATTAAAAATTCCTTTAATAGGCAAAAAAGTTGCTACTAATAGGCATGTGATGAAATATATAAGTAAAAGATGAAAAAATGTTCACAGTCTACAAAGATAAAGTTAGCTCAAAGACAAACGTGGACATTTGATAACTTGAAAAAGTAGTTTGAAGAAAATTGTTTGAATTTTATTGTTTCTGGTCTTTAATCCACTCTGAGTATATTTTTCTATAAGGTGTGGCAAAATGTTCGAATCTCATTCTTTCACATGTAGCTGCTCAGTTTTCCCAGCACCACTTACTGAAGAGACTGTCTTTTCTCCATGGTATATTCTTGTCTCTTTTGTCATAGATTAATTGACCATAGGTGTGTGGGTTTATTTCTGGGCTCTCTATTCTGTTCCATTGATCTATGTGTCTGTTTTTGTGCCAGTACCACGCTGTTTTGATTACAACAGCTTTGTAGTGTAGTCTGAACTCAGGGACTTACTTCCAGCTTTGTTCTTTTTCTCAGGATTTCTTTGGCAATTCAGAGTCTTTTGTAGTTCCATATAAATTTTAGGATTATTTGTTCTAGTTCTGTGAAATATATCATGGGCATTTTAATAGGGATTACATTAAATCTGTAGATTGCTTTGGGTAGTATGGACATTTTAACAATATTAATTCTTCTAATCCAAGAACATAGGATATCTTTCTATTTCTTTGTATCATTTTCAAATTCCTTCATCGATGTTTTATAGTTTTTAGAGCACAGGTCTTTAACCTCCTTGGTTAAGTTTATTCCTAGGTATTTTATTCTTCTTTATGCAATTTTAAACAAGATTGTTTTCTTGCTTTCTCTTTCTGATAGTTCATTATTTATGGGAAAACAACAGACTGTCTGTATTGATCTTGTATTCTGCAACTTTCTGAATTCATTTATTAGTTCCAATAGTTTTTTAGTGGAGACTTTAGGGTTTTCTATATATAAAATACCATGTCATCTGCAAAGAGTGATAGTTTTACTTCTTCCCTTTCAATTTGGATACGTTTTATCTCTTTTTCTTGTTGGATTGCTGTGGCTAGGGCTTCCAATACTATGTTAAACAAGTGTGAGAGTGGGCATCCTTGTTTCGTTCCTGATTTTAGCAGAAATGCTTTTGGGTTTTCATCATTGAGTATGATGTTAGCTATGGGTTTGTCATAAATGGCCTTTATTATGTTGAGATATGCTCTCTCTATACCATCTTTGATGAGAGTTTTTATCATGAGTAGATGTGGAATTTTGTCAAATGCCTTTTCTGTGTCTATTGAGAGGATCATGTGATTTTTATCTTTCCTTTTGTTAATGTGGTGTATCACATTGATTGATTTGCAAATATTGAACCATCCTTGCATCCCTGGAATAAATCCAACTTGATCATGGTGTATGATTCTATTTATATGTTGTAGGATTCAGTTTGCTAATATTTCATTGAGGATTTTTGCATCTATATTCATTAAAAGTATTAACCTGTAATTTTCCTTTTGTGTAGTGTTTTTGTCTGGTTTTGGTATCAAGGTAAAGGTGGCCTCATAGTATGGATTTGGGAGTTTACTGTCCTCTTTAATTTCTTGGAAAAGTTTGAGAAAGATAGGTAAAATTCTTCTTTATATTTTTGGTAGAATTCCCCTGTGAACCTGTCTGGTCTTGGACTTTTGTTTGCTGGAAGTTTTTTTTAAATTGCAAATTCAATTTCACTGCTAGCGATCCATTTATGCAGATTGTCTATTTCTTCCTGATTCAATCTTGTCAGGTTGTATGTTTCTAGAAATTTGTCCATTTCTTCTAGGTTGTCCAATTTGTTGACATATAGCTGTAGTATTCTCTTATGATTTTTTGTATCTTGTGGTATTGGTTGTTATTTCTCCTCTTTCATTTCTTATTTTGTTTATTTGGGTCCTCTCTTTTCTTCTTGGTGAGCCTGGCTAAAGGTTTATCAATTTTGTTTATCTTTTCAAAAAAGTAGCTCTTGCTTTCATTGATCTTCTCTCTTATATTTTTTGTCTCTATTTTATTTATTTCCTCTCTGATCTTTATTGTTTCCTTCCTTATGCTGACTCTGGGCTTTGTTTGTTCTTCTTTTTCTAATTGCTTTAGATGGTAGGTTAGGTTGTGTATTTGAGATTTATCTTGTTTCTTGAGGTGGGCCTGTGTCTATAAACTTCCCTCTCAGAATGGCTTTTGCTGCATTGCATAGATTTTGGAAAGTTGTGTTTCCATTTTCATTTGTTTTGAGGTATTTTCTGATTTCCTCTTTGATTTCCTCATTGACCAATTGGTTTTTTAGTAGTATGTTGTTTAACTTGCACGTTTGTGCTTTTCCCATTTTTCTTTCTGTAATTGATTTCTAGTTTCATACTATTGTGTTTGGAAAAAATGCTTGGTATAATTTCTATCCTCTTAAATTTGCTGATACTTGTTTTGTGGCCCAGCATGTGATGTGTTCTGGAGACTGTTCCATGTACACTTGAAAAGAATGTGTATTCTGCTGGTTTTGGATGGAATGCCCTGTAGGTATTTATTAAGTCCAACTGGTTTATTGTGTCATTTAAGACCACTGTTGTGTTACTGATTTTCTGTCTTGATGATCTGTCCACTGATGTAAGTGGGGTTTTAAAGTCTTCTACTATTATTGTATTCTTGTCAATTTTCCCCTTTATGTCTGTTACTATTTGCTTTATATATTTAGGTGCTCCTGTACTGGGTGCATATATGTTAATGATTGTAATATCCTCTTCTTGTATTGATCCTTTTATAATGATATAGTGATATTATTATATAACATCATGTATTATATTATTATGATATTATAATGATATAATGCACTTCTTTGTCTTTTGTTATAGGCTTTGTTTTAAAGTCCATTTTGTCTGATATGAATGTTGCTATCCTTGCTGTCTTGTCGTTTCTGTTTGCATGAATGAAATATCTTTCTCCATCTCCTCACTTTTAGTCTGTGTGTGTCTTTGGCTCTGAAGTGAGTCTCTTGTAAGCAGCATACAGATGGGTCTTGTTTTTTAATCCAATCAGACACCCTATGTCTTAAAAAATATTTTTTATTGAGGTATAGTTGATTTACACCCTATGTCTTTTGATTGGAGCATTTAGTCCACTGATATTTAAAAAAATATTGATAAGTATGTACTTACTGCCATTTTATTACTTGTTTTCCAGTTGTTTTTGTAGCTCTTGTCTATTAATTTCTTCTTCTTTTTGTTTCTTCTCCATGGTTTGATGATTTTCTTTAGTGGTATGCTTGTGTTCCTTTCTCTCTAATTTTTGTGTATCTGTTGTAGGTTTTTGATTTGTGGTTACCATGGGTTTCATATATGTTGACCTACAACTGTATCTACTTGTTTTAAACTGGTGGTCATTTAAGTTCAAACACATTCTAAAGATCTACATTTTTTATTCCCCTCCCCCCATATTTTGTGTTTTTGATGTTATATTTTACGCCTTCATGTTTATCCCTTAACTGTTTATTATAGTTATAGTTGCTTTTATAATTTTTTTGTCTTTTAATCTTCATAGTAGTTTATTTAAGTGGTTGATCCTCAGTCCTTACTAAATATTTGTCTTTCTTAGTGGGATTTTCCCTTTCCTGTAGATTTTTACTTCTTTCCCACTTAGAGAAGATATTCTAGCATTTCTTTTAGGGTAGATTTAGTATTGATTGATGAATGCTTTTAATTTTTGCTTGTCTGAGAAGCTCTTTATCTCTCTTTCAATTATAACTGATAATCTTGCTTGGTGGAGTATCCTAGGTTGCAGGTTTTCCCCCTTTCAGCACTTGGAGTATATCATGCCACTTCCTTCTGGCCTGCAAAGTTTCTGCAGAAAAATCAGCTAGTAGTCTTATGGAGGTTCCCTTGTGTATAACTCTTTGGTTTTCTCTTGCTGCCCCTAGAACTCTGCCTTTATCTTTAATTTTTGCCAGTTTAATTATGATATGTCTTGCTGTGGATCTGCTTGGATTCATCTTCTTTGGGACCCTCTGTGTTTCCTGTATCTGTATATCCATTTCCTTCTTTAGGTTTGGGAAGTTTTCAGCCGTAATTTCATCCAATACATTTTCAACCCCTTTCTCTCTCTCTCTTCTCCTTCTGGGGCTCCTGCAAATGTTGGTACATTTGATGTTATCTCTTAAACTGTTCTCATTTTTTAAATTTGTTTTTATTTTTGCAGTTTCTTGTTAAAATTCTCACTTTGTTCATCTATTCTTTTCTCTAATTCAATTAGTAGTCTTATTACTAATGCTTTGAATTCTTTATCTGGTGAATTGTTTATTTTTAATTTTTTTTGTGGTACACGGGCCTCTCACTGTTGTGGCCTCTCCCGTTGTGGAGCACAGGGTCCGGACGCGCAGGCTCAGCGGTCATGGCTCACGGGCCTAGCCGCTCCACGGCACGTGGGATCTTCCCAGACCGGGGCGCGAACCCGTGTCCCCTGCATCGGCAGGCAGACTCTCAACCACTGCACCACCAGGGAAGCCCCATTTTTCTGTTTTTTTAGGTGTTTTCTCTTGCTCTTTCTATTGAGACCAATTCCTCTGTCTTCTCATTTTGCTTAACTTTCTCTCTTTCTATGAAATTAGGTGAAACAGTTATCTAATTCAGTGTCCTTATGTGGGAGCATCCTTGTATAGTTTGTATGTGCCCAGTGGTTTTGATGGGAGAGCTGGATTTGATGTGAACATAAATCACATCTTTCCTCAGGGTGTGCTGGCAGCTATCACCTTGGTAGGAAGTGGGCTGGAGAAGGAAGGGCTAAGGACAGAGCCAGGTATGAGCCAAGGATTCCCCTCTCTTCAGTGGCCATCACTACCCTATCAAAGGTGGGGTAAGGTCCCAAGTTGCTGGAGCAGAAGCCCTGAGGGTGGAGTCTTTCTGGCTCTGTTCCCTTTAAGTGTGAGCCCTCCCCATTTTCAGCACTGGCACTGTTGTCGCAGAGGGGAGCAGTGCTGGAGTAGGAGTGCCTGTGCAGGCTCTTGGTATTTGAATGGGTGTAGGCTGTGGTGGTCCAGCCATAGACAGAGGTTAGGCTTCTTCTGATGTGCTGCCTGTGCTGCCCCCTCCCTGGTTAGACAGTGCTTTTGGTCTTAGCTGCCTCTGTGTTTCACTGCTGAGCTCTTTCCTCAGTCATGGCAGCCTTCACTACAGTGTGGAGCTGCAATGTGAAGTAAGCAGGGCTGGAGCATTCAGTCTGCTCAGGCTGGGGCACTCACGAGGCGGTTGCAGGAAACCAGTCAGCCACCCATG
Source organism: Aethalodelphis obliquidens (assembly GCF_003676395.1). NCBI lineage: Eukaryota > Metazoa > Chordata > Mammalia > Artiodactyla > Delphinidae > Aethalodelphis > Aethalodelphis obliquidens. The sequence continues at coordinate 43,552,850 of NW_020837949.1, read as the reverse complement.
AAGTTCCGATCTGCACATTCCGCCCTGTTTTGGGAGTGAACAAGCATGTGTGCACTGCTTCCGAGCTGGATCTGGGATTCCCCCAGCCTTCCTATTAGTCCCACCTGCCCTCCAACCAGCCAAGGGGGTTTGTCTTCTCTGTGCAGGACCCCAGAGCTAGGGTGCCCAACATGTAGTTCAAATTGCTCACTTCCCAGGGAGGATCTCTGCCTGTGAAGTCTCACTTTTCCTCTGAGCCCCGTCCCTCACACAGGTCCTGACCTGATCGCTTCTCTTCCCTTTCTACCTGATTATGTGTGGATCTCTCTTCCAGCCTTGGTTGTACAGGAGTCTTTCTGCCAGTTTCCAGTTAATTTTTGGTGAGAATTGTTCCACATATGGATGTATTTTTGCTGTGTTTGATGCCGGAGGTGAGTTCTAGATCCTGTGACTCTGCCATCTTGATTTCCTTCTCCAAGAGCAGAGGTCTCCTCTGTCTCCTAGCTTGCATTGTTCCCATGAGAAATCTTTCATCTTATCTTTGTCCCTTTGTATATAACATCTTTTTTCTCTGGATGTTTTTCAGATTTTCTCTTATCACTTGTTTTGAGCAATTAGATTATGATGTGTTTTGTGTAGTTTTCCTTTCTTTCATTCCTTTTTTGATGCTTAAGATTTGTTGAACTTCGTATATCAGTGAATTTATATGAAATTTAGAAAATTTTTAGCTATTAATTCTTCATATATATTTTTCTGTTCTCCATCTTTTCTCCTGTCCTCTCAATTACACATACATTTAGGGTACTTGAAGTTACCCTACAGGTCACAGATTTTCTTTTTCTTTTCAAAAATTCTTTTTTTCTATTTCATTTTGGATAATTTCTACTGCTATGTTTTCAAGGTCACTAATATTCTTTCTACAGTGTCTAATCTGGTATTAATTCCCATCTGGTAGAGCTTCTATCTCTACAAGTTCACTTCGGGTGATTTAAAAAATATCTTCCATGTATCTACTTAACTTTTTAAAGATAAAGAATATAGTTATAATAATTGTTTTAATGTCCTTGTTTTCTAATTCTAACATCTATATCTTTTTTTTTTTATGTCTGATCTTATTTATTTGTTACTCTTAGAACATCTCATTTTTGACTGGACTCAGACTTAGAAGTAGAAGCTTTCAGAGAGGACAGCCTCCAACTCTTGGCAATCTGTTCCTGGTGTTTTTCTTTGGCCTCCTTCATCCTCCTGGCCCAAAGTTTAGCATATTCTGCAGCCTCTTCCTTATTTTTCATAGTACACTGTTTCTTCAGAGCAATATACCGATGTTTGTCTTGCAGAACACGTGGAGTAACAAGATGCTGAATCTTGGGTGCTTTGGTCCTAGGTTTCTTACCTTCTTTGTTTAGGTGCTTTCTCACAACATATTGGTGGACATCATCTTCTTTAGAGAGATTGAAAAGTTTGCGGATTCTGCTAGCTCTTTGGAGCCCCAGGCGATGAGGCACAGTAGTATCAGTGAGTCCAGGAATATCCTTCTCCCCTTTTTTATCGATGACCAAATTGAGAACTCTCAGATTGGCATCTACAATGCAACCCCATGCAGATTTGCCCTTTCTTTCTCCAGTCCTCCTTGGTCTGTAACAAGAATGCCCCTTACTCAGTAGCAGGTGGACTTGGCCATGGGTCAAAACACCCTGTTTCACGGGGAAACCCTGTTTGTCGTTTCCACCACTGATTCGGACCATGTAACCCTTCCATTCTTCTCCCGGAGCGTCAGCAGCAACTTCTGTGGCCATACGCGTCTCATAAAAGGTATGAAGTTTTCGTTCATCGTCCACTTCAATGAGTTTCTGGCAGCCAGTGGCTGGGAAAGAGATGTTCAGCTTCATTCTGAAGTGGCCGACCGCCTCTGAGGCACCACAAAAAAGAGTCTGTATCAATTTTGAGTGAATTTCAGTTTATTTATTTATCTCCACATCATGGATCACATTTTCCTTTTTCTTTACATGCTTGGTAATTTTTTATTAGATGCCAGGATATAGTCAATTTTACTTTGTTGGGTGCTAGATATTTTTGTGTTTCTATAAATCTTCTTGCGCTTAGGCCTGGGAGACAGTTAAGTTAGTTGGAAACAGTTTGATCTTTTTGGCTCTTGCTTTTAAGTCTTGTTAGGTGGGACCAGAGCAGTGCTCATTCTGGGGCTACTTATTCCCTACTCCTGAGGTAATACCCTTTGAGTGCTCTATCCACCTCCCTTTGAATTATGAGGTGTTCCAGTCTGGCTGGCGGGCACTGGCAGTATTCCAGGCCCTTTGTGAATGCTGGGCACTGTTACCGCTAATCCTTTTGAGTGGTTCTTTCCCTGGCTTTGAGTAGTTTTCTACATGAATGTGCTGATAAGTACTCAGCTGAATACTTGAGAGGATTCTTTACAGATCTCAGAGTTCTGTCCCTGTGCTGCTCCCTTTCTTTGTCATGCTGTCTTATGCACTCTAGCTGCCTTGGTTTTTCTGAACTCTTATCATACATCTCCTCAACTCAGGGAGTCTGTTGGGCTTTGCCTGGGTTGTTTCTCCCTGTGCCATGGCCTGAAAACTCTCTCATGGCAGGAGCAATTTTACCATTCACCTCATTTATTTTCTGTTTTTAAGCGGATTGCTGTCCTTTGTTTTCTGATATCCAGTGCCTTGCAAATGGTTGTTTCATACATTTTGTCTGTGTTGTGTTTGTTTCAGATGGATGGTAGATTTTTTTCCTATTACTCTATGACGGCTGGAGATGGAAGAAATTTTAAATGATTGTTCTTAGTAAACTTCTGTGCATTTTGAGACTCACTAATTTAGAATGTGGTATATTTCCCTAAGGACAGGTTACAAAGAGTGTCACTCAGTACCTAGTGAACTGAAAGTATTTAGTGGCAGGATCTTGGCCTGTGGCCTCAGAAACTTTGCCTATCCACTCTGAATGAATCGTCATCTCTCAGAGTCAGGGACACATCAGCCTGAGTTACAAGCACTGAAAAGTAATGCTAGAATGCTAGCCTATTATATTGTAATGAGAAATATTAACTGCCTTAGGACTGATGTTCATGTCTTGTGTCCAGTAGAATCTTTTCATATAGGTAAACTACACTTGAACTAAGTGGCAATTGAATGATTTCTTGGTGTTGAATCTGAATTTAGATGAAGATAATCTGATGCATCTACCTATATTCACTATGCTGTCTCCCTATTCCAGATTGTTCTTATATACACACTGATTATATTTGCCTCTCTGGCTAGCCCCATTTGGATTTCATACCTTCTTCAGATATTTTAATCCTAAAGTAGACAGATTAATACCTAAATCATTTCTGGATGGCATGAAATTTATATATATATATATATAAAAAAATTTTATTTTTTGGCTGCTTTGGGTCTTCGTTGCTGCATGTGGGCTTTCTCTAGTTGTGGCAAGTGGGGGGCTACTCTTTGTTGTGGTGCGCAGGCTTCTCATTTCAGTGGCTTCTCTTGCTGTGCAGCATGGGCTCTAGGTGCGCAGGCTTCAGTAGTTGCAGCATGAGGGCTCAGTAGTTGCGGCACGTGGGCCCTAGAGCACGCGGGCTTCAGTAGTTGCAGCACACAGGCTCAGTAGTTGTGGTGTGTGGGCTTAGTTGCTCTGCAGCATGTGGGATCTTCCCGGACCATGGATCAAAACTGTGTCCCATGCATTGGCAGGCGGATTCTTAACCACTGCACCACCAGGGAAGTCCATCTATCTATCTGTCTGTCTATCTATCTATCTATCTATCTATCTATCTATCTATCTATCTATATATCTACCTATCTTTAATGTGACTTTTCATATCTCTTCTTTGAACTTTTATTTGTTGATTCTTGCCTCAAAGCCTAACTTTGAGGGCAATCTTACTTCCTCTTTATCCACATAATTTTGTGCATTCCATCTCACATTGCATTTCCCTGATGATTAGTGGTGGTGAGCATTTTTTAATATACCTGTTGGCCATTTGTATGTCTTATTTTGAGAAATGTCTATTTAGGTCTTTTGCCCATTTTAAAATCAGATATTTGTTTTCTTGCTATTGAGCTGTCTGAGTTTCTTATATATTTTTGTATATTAACTCCTTACTGGCTATATGGATATATTTTTTTCCATTTCATAGATTGACTCTTCACACAATTGATTGTTTCCTTTGCTGTGCAGAGCTTTAAAAATATTTTTTTTATTGAATAAAAGACTTTAAATTCTATAATGCTTTACAATTTTCAAAAGTTTCACACACATGATTTCATATCATCCCATAATGACCTTTTTTTTTTTTTTCCCTGCAGAAGCTTTTTAGTTTGATGAAATCCCTTTTGTCTATTTTAATACTGTTGCCTGTGCTTTTGAGGTCATATCCAAAAAAATCATTGAGCTTTTCCCTATGTTTTCTTCCAATAATTTTGCAGTTTCAGTTCTTATGTTTGAGTCTTTAAGCCATTTTGAATTGATTTTTGTGTATGGTATGAGATAGGGGTTCATTTTCATTTCTCTGCATGTGGATATCAAGTTTTCCCAACACCATTTTTTGAAGAGACTGTACCATCTTGCATTGTGTGTTCTTGGTACCTTTGTCAAAGATGAGTTGACTGTAAATGCAGAGTTTTATTTCTTGGCTCCCTATTCTGTTCCACTGGTCTAGATGTTTGTTTTTTATGCCAGTTCCATGCTGTAGTTTTGTAGTATATTTTGAAATCAGGTAGTATGATGCTTCCAGCTTTGTTCTTTTTGCTCAAGATTGCTTTGGCTATTTGGAGTCTTGTGGGTTCATATGAATTTACATTTTTTTTCTATTTCTGTGAAAAATGTCATTGGAATTTTGATAGGGATTTGAATCTGTAGATCACCTTGGGTAGTAGGGACATTTTAATAATATTAATTCTTCTAATCCATGAACATGGAATATCTTTCCATTTATCTGTGCTCTTCAATTTCTTTCACCAATGTTTTATAGTTTTTGATGCACAGATCTTCACCTCCTTGATTAAACTTATCTGAGTGTTTTTGAACCACTGAATAGCTAATATCATTTGGTAAAAGATGGGGCAAAAACTATTAGAGTCTACAAAATATCAGAAATAAGGTCATAGGAAAAAAAAAGTGAATGAAGGTTAGCCAATCTTTTTTTTTTAAATTTTTAAAAAAATTTATTTATTTTGTTTATTTATTTTTGGCTCTGTTGTGTCTTTGTTGCTGCATGCGGGCTTTTTGTAGTTGTGGTGAGTGGGGGCTACTCTTCGTTGAAATGCGCAGGCTTCTCATTGTGGTGGCTTGTTTTGTTGAGGAGCACAGGCTCTAGGCACGTGGGCTTCAGTATTTGTGGTACACGGGTTCAGTAGTCGTGGCTCATGGGCTCTAGAGCGCAGGCTCAGTAGTTGTGGTGCACGGGCTTAGTTGCTTCATGGCGTGTGGGATCTTCCTGGACCAGGAGTTGAACCTGTGTCCTCTGCATTGTCAGGCAGATTCTTAACCACTGCGCCATCAAGGAAGCCCAAGGTTAGCCAATCTTTATGCCTGCGTTGTTGTAAAGCATTTCTTAATTGTATTGATATGACAGTGACTAAAATGTTCTGTTTTTAGCAACTAAATTGATCATAATTTTTCCTTTGCAGGTGGATTGGACTCTAAATATTGGAGAGCAAGCCCTTGATATATGTATTGTTTCTTTCAATCAGTCAGCATCTTCTGTTTTTGTTCTTGGTGAGAGAAACTTTTTTTGCCTTAAGGATAATGGACAAATTCGATTTATGAAGAAACTTGATTGTAGCCCAAGTTGTTTTCTCCCATATTGCTCAGGTGTGTAGAAAGATTTTCTTGTATCTCTTCCATATGTCATGACTATATTTTTTACACCAAAAAAAGCCCAAATCACTCACATATATTTTAAACATTTAGGAAAATAGTTTTATACAGCACATGTAATGGAAATTTTAACTTTTAAAGTTTGAATAGAAGTGTGATATAAAGCACACATTTGGTTTTGTCAGTTATTTTACTTCATACAAAATGACTTGTAGAATTGGCCTCAGGTATGCATTAATGCTTTCCAAGATGTGGCTGTTCAAGATGCTTCTAAGAGAACATCAGACTCTTTTACAAGCAGAATGGAGCATAGTAATGCCTAATAGAATTATTTGTCTGTAGTGAATGTCTAGTAAATATTAGCTTAAATGTGTTAAATATTAATCAAGTTCATGCTTTCTGGATAAAATACAAAAATGTTGGCCACTATCTGGTTACAGTTTTTATAGTTATATATGTAGTTTTTATATACTTATAAAATGATTTTTTTTCTTTTTGATATTGGTAGCTTGTAGTTGAAAAATAATGTTTTATTACTTAAAATCTTTATGCATTAAGTCAAGACATTAGAATTAATTTGTATCATAAGTCCTCTAAAAGGGATATAATATACTGTTGGAAATGATTGTTTTCTTATTATCCTCTTTTTCTGTCTTCAACCCATAGTTTCTGAAGGAACAATAAATACTTTGATTGGAAACCATAATAACATGTTGCATATTTATCAGGATGTGACATTGAAGTGGGCCACTCAACTTCCCCACATTCCTGTAGCAGTAAGAGTGGGCTGTTTACAGTAAGTGGTTTAATTTAACAGTTTTTTTAAAAGAGTATCTTAAGGAATTCACTAGAAGTTTTATGGCAAATGATTTTATTAAAAAATGACAAGTGACATTGAATGTCTGCAATGGAGATAATTTAAAATATAAATTTTATTGGTAAAGAAGGATATAAAAACCCCTTAATTAGCACCTTTAATCATTTTTATCTAGAATCTCTAACAAGATATTCTTTATAAATTCAAGATTTCAAGAAAATAGTTTACCTGATAGATTATTTTCTTTAAAATAGAAAAGGATTTCTTCAAGCACTTAATGGATCCCATTTAGATATCACTTATTGTTGACTGTGAGAATGTTACACTTCAAAATTTGTTTCAGAACTTATTATGTCAAACGGTGCAGAATTGCTAATGATTATGTGTTCAGGACAGTTTAGATTTTAAATAGAGCCTTTTTGCATTTAAATGAAAGACAAAATTCGTGTGTTAACATTAACTTTACAAAATTTATCAAAAATGAGAGAAATAGATATCTAACTGTGTAATTTTTCTAGTTTGTCAGTATATGAGGCAAGATCTTGACAAACTCTTTAGCATCTCAGATTATGTTTAGGAATTGAAAATCTCAATAAATGTATAGAAAAACAACTTTCTATAAAGCTTCATGTATCCCCAGATCTATTCAATTCTGCTTATTTAGATCATTTTATTGAACATTTAAAAACCGTATGTAGAATTCTTCAGTGATGCCTATAGCATCTGATCAATGTGGCTAATCCCCCCAATTTAAGAGGTTGAATGTGGAATATTATTGTTGAGGCTCAATGAAAGGCATTCATATTTGCATTAATGGTTAATCTGAAGCTTAGATGTTGGAAAAATGAAAACAATGAATATTTTAAAAAGAAATTGCTTTTCATATTTATGAGAAAATACTATAATTACAATACTATAATTATAGTTGCTGGGCACTTAACACAAATTAAAGTTACTTTGTATCTGAAGAAAAATTTTAAATTTTGAGTTAGCTTTTGTAAAGTCCACCAGATGGTCTTTTAAGTTCAACCAAACACTCAGACTCACCAGACATTTTATATCAGATTTACTTATAAGGATTTAGAACAGGAAAAATATCTTGCCAGCAGGGCAACATCAAGTAATTCTCTTTTGGGAGAGTAATTCTTGCAGCGGTCCATATATCCATCCAAGAGCTGTTCTCTTTGGCCCCCCAAGTGACAGCTTAGGTGCAAGAAGACAGATTCACACTGGTGGGTATGCAGCCCATCATGGCTTAGAGTCTTCATGCCCCTCAGGAGCCAGTATCTTTAAATACTAAAAAGTCATTGTGGTTTTTGTATGTATGTGGGGCATGGGAGAGTGATAGACAGAAAGAACTTATTGAGATCATTTAGTTGAAATACTTATATTACAGATATATTATTTACAAGGGATATGTCTATTTTAAGAGTCACCATACTCATAGAGAAGCTCAGAGATATGGCTTGCCAGAAGATACTTATGGTTAATTTATAGTTTCTGGTCCAGATGCAACTTACAAGTCAAGGGACAAATAGTAACTGAAAGTACCTTGAATAAAAAGTCAAATTTCTATATAGTGTGCAGCAAGATGCTTATATTCAAAATTAGCCTGACACACCTAAATATAGGTACTTGTAAGTGAAACTTCCTATTTCTCATAAAGATCATAATTATAAATAAGTGCAAATATTACCATTAATGATTTCCACGGTTAACATATAGCAATAATTTCTAATTATTCATTGGAAGATTTTTCTTATTTTTATGCACTTTAACGTAAAAATATAGGATTAGAGTGTTTGAAGGAATTTCATTGTAACTTTTAGTAGAATCAAACAAATTTATTACTGACTTAACTATAGCATATTTGTATTTAGAAGTTAATATTTGAAGTTAGAGCACTGAAATAATGTCACTCCTGCTTTTTATTACCTTTAGGGTTAAACTTTTTTGGTAGAAGCTTCCTTGGCTGCATGTGTTTATTTGTAAAGGAAATTGCTGCTATTTTAATATGTTTCTTTTCAATGAATAAGAAATATTGGATTTGGATCAAGTTGGTGCAATTATACTTAATAGCAGCCTTTTCTTCAGAAACTACGATGCTTTATTTCCTCCCACTCCCTCCCAGTTGGCAGTCCTAGTCCTCTCTACCTTGTTTATTATAAACCAGTTTTAAATCTGTCTGGGTTTCCTTCTTTCTTTTCAGGGTAAATGGCATTCTTGATTAGAATGTTTTTAGTCTAATTATTTTAATTTTTGTGTGTTAGACTATAGGAATGTGAAATAAATATACAGTTTACAGAATCAGAAGATCCCGAATGTGATAATGTTCTTTAAATTCTTAGCTATTACTGTTTTCCTCTCATTGCACAAAGTAGCTATGGAAGCCTGGCGGAGTATCTTACCTCTGCTATAGTTAGTTTCCCAAACGGCAAATAAAGATCATTGTTTATCGGTAACGTTATTCTCTCTAGAGATATGAAATACACCTAAAAGTAGAAGTCTGTTTGAATGGACATTCAAAGTGATGGGAGCCTTTCCAAACTTTAGCTGGCAGCCACAGCCATTGTACTTTAAAATCTCGTTACAGCTCATTTTTTAGTATAAACCATTTGGTCTAGGACTACGGTGTTTTTCTTCCTAGGCTATATTCACTATAGTAACTTTTTATAACTGTCAGTATTTAATATTTTATTAAATATTAATATTTTATTCTTTAGTCTTCATTTATATAGTATTCTTGACCAGAATGTTCTCCCCATTTCTTCTCTGGATTTTCAGATTTCTTCCATCTTCGAGTCCTAACAAGTCACATAAATAAGCCTTCCCTCTCTACCCTGATCTCCTTCTTTGAATTTCTATAATATTTATAGTATGTTGGTGACTGTTCTTTGCTTTTTCTAACTCCCCAATTTGATCATACACTGTTTTAATATAAGTACCTGTTCTACTTTTGCATATCACATTGAATAATCAGTCAGAAAGCTGAACATATGGTATATGCTCGGTAGATACATGAAAATCATTGTGGTTTGTGTGTGTCAGGGTGAGGGGTGGCTAGAAAGACCTCATAAGAGCCTTTAAAGTTTTTTTTAAATATGAAAAAATTGAGACTCATAGATGGAAGGATATTGTTTCTTTGAAGACATATTTATTAGGAGAGTTCTTAAATTTCAAAGTGACTTTTTCTTTCTTTTAGTTTAACGTTTGCTGTTAATTTGTCTTTTTTTTCTTTTGTGCTTTGTAGAAAGAGAATGTTGGCCTATATATACACTTGCTGCTATGTTATATTTTTAAGGGTTTCCTTTGTGGCTTAATACTCCCCATAATATTTGTAAATATTCTTGGAAGTAGGGTAGAGCATAAATTATGATTTTCAGAGCTTGTGCATTGTTATTGATATTTTCCTCTGTTAATCTGTTAATCAGCAGTGGAATGTTTGTCTTTCATTACTATATTTTTCTGTCAATTTTTTGTTGAATATCTAAGTATTTTTGATTTATATATTCTAGTTCTAATTATTCAACTTATGTTTATGATAGTTATTTATTTTTTTGGTTAGTTTAAAAAATGTTGCCAGTATAAAGTGACCTTTTCTTGTGCTTTCATTTAATGTTTTCTTGCTTCTTTGTTTTGTTTTGTTTGCTTTGAGTTCACTTTGTTATTAATTATTGGTATGCTATTGTCTATGCTTTTTTAACCTGTAACTTTATTTTGGGTGTATTTCTTATAAAAAGAATTTGATTGGATTTTTCAACCCATTTTGGAGACCCATTTAAAATTGTTACATTCTATGTATTTTGTCAATTTTCAGCTTCTTTGATATTCTCTACATTTTATACTGTTTTCTTTGGTTTCCATTTCTTGTATGTGAACTGTGGTTTCTTTGCACTTGGAATTCTTCCATGTATTAGATGTTACATACACATACATATCTCTTTTCTTTATTTTACCATACAATATAACACCCTATACCATTCTGGGGAACATTAAATCAGCCTACTGAGGGATGAAGCATAATTAATAAGTTAAAAATTATAATTCATGATATAAAAAGATTCACAATCTTTAACAGATATAGAAAAATACATTAAAATCACTGTATGATCATATTGCCTAGATAAAAAGTGAATGCAAATTTTAGAAACATTCTTGAAAAAAGCATTAGAATAGTTTACAATAATAATTTATAGCTGATAAAAATACATGACAGAAAAATATTGTACAATGATAAATTTTTTATCGTACTGCTGTGGGCCTGGGTTCAATCCCTGGTTGGGGGAACTAAGATCCTGTAAACCACATGGCATGGCTGGAAAAAAAAAAAAAGATAAAACTCAAGCATTATTTAAAGTTACCTCAATCTTACCATCCAGAATTGACATTTGTTAGCACCTGTTAAACATCAAGCCTGATATTTTTGTCTACAGATATGCCAGTTAGGCACAGAATAAAATTTACAAAGCAGAATCATATGTTTTTTATATATGTTTATTTTATGTTCTAAGAGAAAAAAGAAATAGATAAAATGGAAGGAATAAATGAATTTTACATAGATATTTATTCACAACAATGTATTTCAGTTTCTAAAAGACCCCTCTAAGTATAGAAAAAAAGTAAAAGGTTGATATTTTCAATTTTTTAAAGTGGTATTTCAACTTTTGGCAGTGTCCATTGACTCCTGTTATAAAAGATAAGGAAAACAGCAACTTATGCTTTCTTCTTCTTCTCACCAAGTTCTGACATTGTTGGTATCTTACTATTATTTATTTTGTCAAAGTTTAAAACATTTACATACATTTTAGTAATCACTATTTTTAGTCCTTTATTCTGTCCTCTCAAAGCTCACTGCCAATTCTTTTACCGTTTCTGAATTATCTTGATTTACTTCTTGGTTAGTTGAATTCAATCATCCGGTAGATTTGAGGAAAGCCTTATAAGTCTTCTTACAATCTTGAGAGTTTATTGCTTTTATACTTGAAGGTTATCTTAGCTTCCCCCAGAATTTTGGAACCTCCATTTGGTGTTGACAGTTACTGTGGTAAAGTCTGAGGCTGGCTGAACTTTTCTTAAAACTTCTTATTGAATGAATTGCTTTTTCTTCCTGGATGCTCATATCTGACTAATTTTTTTTAAATCCTTAAAAGACTGTAAATTTACTAGCATTATCATCAGTTGATTAATTTTGTATGTATCAGTTTGTTCTAGAACAATGTGAGATTTGATAGATTCAAGTTTTTGTTCATTTCAGAAAAATTTTCTTCCATAAGACTTTGAATATTGGTTCTGGACTACCAGTTCAGTTTTCTTAATCAATATCATTATTATAAATATATTAAGCTTACATTGTCTTTCAAATCTAGCATCACCTCATTAATTGTCAATTTTTTTCTATTTTGATTTGTGTGATTTTTATCCATGTCTTTCTACCATGCTCTTATGTTTGTTTTTATTTTATTTTATTTTTTCTTGTTATTGCTCCTTGGATTTACCCTGTATCGGACTCTCTGTGTTTCCTGGACTTGATTAACTATTTCCTTTCCCATATTAGGGAAGTTTTCAACTATAATCTCTTCATATATTTTCTCAGTCCCTTTCTTTTTCTCTTCTTCTTCTGGAACCCCTATAATTCGAATGTTGGTGTGTTTGATGTTGTCCCAGAGGTCTCTGAGACTGTCCTCGGTTCTTTTCATTCTTTTTTCTTTATTCTGCTCTGCAGTAGTTATTTCCACTATTTTATCTTCCAGGTCACTTATCCGTTCTTCTGCCTCAGTTATTCTGCTATTGATCCCTTCTAGAGTATTTTTAATTTCATTTATTGTGTTGTTCACCATTGGTTTCATCTTTAGTTCTTCTAGGTCCTTGTTAAATGTTGCTTGCATTTTCTCTATTCTATTTCCAAGATTTTGGATCATCTTTACTGTCATTATTCTGAATTCTTTTTCAGGTAGACTGCCTATTTCCTCTTCATTTGTTAGGTCTGGTGGGTTTTTATCTTGCTCCTTCATCTGCTGTGTGTTTTTCTGTCTTCTCATTTTGCTTATCTAACTGTGTTTGGGGTCTCCTTTTTGCAGACTGCAGGTTCGTAGTTCCCATTGTTTTTGGCGTCTGTCCCCAGTGGCTAAAGCTGGTTCAGTGGGTTGTGTAGGCTTCCTGGTGGAGGGGACTAGTGCCTGTGTTCTGGTGGATGAGGCTGGATCTTGTCTTTCTGGTGGGCAGGTCCACGTCTGGTAGTGTGTTTTGGGGTGTCTGTGGACTTATTATGATTTTAGGCAGCCTCTCTGCTAATGGGTGGGGTTGTGTTCCTGTCTTGCTCGTTGTTTGGCATAGGGGGTCCAGCACTGTAGCTTGCTGGTCGTTGAGTGAAGCTGGGTGTTGGTGTTGAGATGGAGATCTCTGGGAGATTTTCGCCGTTTGATATTACGTGGAGCTGGGAGGTCTCTTGTGGACCAGTGTCCTGAAGTTGGCTCGCCCCCCACAGAGGCACAGCACTGACTCCTGGCTGCAGCACCAAGAGCCTTTCATCCACATGGCTCAGAATAAGAGGGAGAAAAAGTAGAAAGAAAGAAAGAAAGAGGAAAAAAGAAAATAAGATAAAATAAGATAGTTATTAAAATAAAAAATAATTATTAAGAAAAAAAAATTTTTAAAAAGTAAAAAAAACAGATGGATAGAACCCTAGGACAAATGGTGAAAGCAAAGCTACACAGACAAAATCTCACACAGAAACATACACACTCACAAAAAGAGGAAAAGGGGAAAAAATCATAAATCTTGCTCTCAAAGTCCACCTCCTCAATTTGGGATGATTCGTTGTCTATTCATGTATTCCACAGATGCAGGGTACATCAAGTTGATTGTGGAGCTTTAATCCGCTGCACCTGAGGCTGCTGGAAGAGATTTCCCTTTCTCTTCTTTGTTCTCACAGCTCCCAGGTGCACAGCTTTGGATTTGGCCCTGCCTCTGCGTGTAGGTCACCGGAGGGCGTCTGTTCTTCGTTCAGACAGGACGGGGTTAAAAGAGCCGCTGATGCGGAGGCTCTGGCTCACTCAGGCCGGGGGGAGGGAGGGGTGTGGATGTGGGGCGAGCCTGCGGAGGCAGAGACCGGCGTGACGTTGCAGCAGCCTGAGGCGCGCTGTGCGTTCTCCCGGGGAAGTTGTCCCTAGATCACGGGACCCTGGCAGTAGCGGGCCGCACAGGCTCCCGGGAAAGGAGGTGTGGAGAGTGACCTGTGCTCGCGCACAGGCTTCTTGGTGGCGGCAGCAGCAGCCTTAGCGTCTCATGCCCGTCTCTGGGGTCCGCGCTGTTAGCCGTGGCTTGCGCCTGTCTCTGCATCTCCTTTAAGCAGCGCTCTTAATCCCCTCTCCTCGCGCACCAGGAAACAAAGAGGGAAGAAAAAGCCTCTTGCCTCTTCGGCAGGTCCAGACTTTTCCCCGGACTCCCTTCCGGCTAGCCGCGGTGCACTAACGCCCTTTAGGCTGTGTTCATGCCGCCAACGCCAGGCCTCTCCCGGCGCTCCGACCGAAGCCCGAGCCTCAACTCCTAGCCCCGCCCGCCCCAGTGGGTGAGCAGACAAGCCTCTCAGGCTGGTGAGTGCTGGTCGGCCCTGATCGTCTGTGCGGGAATCTCTCCGCTTTTCCCTCCCCACCCCTGTTGCTGTGCTCTCCTCCGTGTCTTCGAAGCTTTCCCCCTCCGGCACCTGCAGTCTCCGCCTGCGAAGGGGCTTCTAGTGTGTGGAAACGTTTCCTCCTTCACAGCTCCCTCCCACTGGTGCAGGTCCCGTTCCTATTCTTTTGTCTCTGTTTATTCTTTTTTCTTTTGCCCTACCCAGGTACCTGGGGAGTTTCTTGCCTTTTGGGAGGTCTGAGGTCTTCTGCCAGCGTTCAGTAGGTGTTCTGTAGGAGCTGTTCCACGTGTAGATGTATTTCTGATGTATCTGTGGGGAGAAAGGTGATCTCCGCGTCTTACTCTTCCGCCATCTTGCCCCTCTCCCCGTTATTGCTCCTAATGTGGCTTTCATCCCTCCAGTTTGTGTTTGTGCTTTTCAAACAAAGAAAAAATTATGTTTCTTTCATTTCATTGATACAGTAGTAGCTGTTTGTCTGATTTCTTCATTTATTTCCATAGAAAGTTCTTGCTATGGATATTTAATGCTTTTTGCTTATGTTCCAGTCTCCCTCATCTCTTTTACTTTATTTGCAATTTCTACACAAAGGTCCTTTGTTCATTACTTTGCAATTAGTGCTCATTTTTAAAATGATGGTAGCAATTTACTTAAGAATCATGTGGGAAGTGATGGGAGAGAGTAATGAACTCGGACCACCTGAGTCTTTCACCTTCTCATTGTGTTTAATTTCTCCGTTGCCCTGGTGGTCCATCTCCCTCAGTTTTCAGGGTTTGAGAGGTGGATGAGTCTAACAGAAGTCCCCCTGTATCTCCAGTCACCGGCTGTTGGTGTTAAAAATCAGTGGCTGCTCCTTGTCCTCTTACCTTCATTGGTTAGGAAGCTAGCTGATTGATAAATGTATCTTATACTTCTAATGTATCTTTCTATTTTTAAAAAATTTTTATTGAAATATAGTTGATTTACAATGTTGTGTTAGTTTCAGGTGTAAGGAAAAGTGAATCGGTTATACATATGTATATTATATATATTTTATATATATTCTTTTTTAAGATTTTTTTCCTTTATAGGTTAAAATATTTTTTTGAATTTTATTTTATTTATTTTTTTATATAACAGGTTCTTATTAGTTATCTATTTTATACATATTAGTGTATATATGTCAATCCCAATCTCCCAATTCATCCCCCCACCCCCCACCCCCCGCCCATTACAAGATATTGAGTAAAGTTCCTTATGCTATCCAGTAGGTCCTTGTTGGTTATCATTACTGTGGTTTTCTATATTCCATTTCCTGCATCCCACCTGTACCCTTAGATCTCATTATGTTAGTCTAGGACCTAACTCTGTATACCTCTGTGCTTGAGGTCTGAGAAGCATGTGTCAGCTCTTGGCATCCTATCTTATTACAGTACAGAATTTAAAATGTTCAGCCTCAATAAAACAGATAAACAACAAGGACCTACTGTATAGCACACGGAACTCTATTTAATAGCTTGTAATAGTCTATAATGGAAAAGAATCTGAAAAAGAATAGACATAAATATATATATGTGTATAACTGAATCACTTTGCTGTATACCTAGAACATTGTAAATCAGCTGTACTTCAATAAAAAAAATAAGATGTTCGGCCTCCAAATTTGCTGATTGTGACTGTAGTGATGTCCTTGTTCAGTTTCCCCTTTTTCTGATGGGGGCACTGTTATTGTCATACTTTCTGCTGTTTTTTGGTGAGTTTTGAGGGGTTTTGCTGTGCCGTCTTTGGCTGGAAGTCGTTTTTTTTTTTTTTTATCAGTTGATGTTTATTGTTGCTGGGGAGAGAATTATGGAAAACTTGATTTTTGTTGTGTTGTAAGTAACTAGTTCTTTGTGTGTGGTTGCTTGAAGAATGTTTTTCATTTTTTTTCTGTAAATGCCACATTTGTCACTATATATTTGTATGACATTATTTTCCTTGATTTAGTTGGGAACGTGGTGGATTTAATCTGTTTAGACTATTTGTTTGGCTGCTGAAGAAAGCTTCCTTATATTGCATGTTTGATTATTCTTTCAGTTCTGTTTGATATAGTCCATCCTTCAGGGAAATGAATATTGTTTGGTTGGCTATTTATTTTCTGTTCCCCATGTCCACTATGTTCTTCATAATTTTTATTTCTTTGTCATTTTTCTTCCTGTTTTCTGGGAGAGTGTCTGAATTTTGTGTTCTGTATCAGTGCTTCCACAGCATTTTCTCTGTCTACCATTGGAGATTCTTTTAGCCTACTGAAGTGATATCTTTCTCCCTTCCGCATGCCTCCCTCCTCCTGCATCTTTGCTATTATTAACCAGTGTAGTACATGGCAGGCTATAATTCCCATGATGTACTTGTGCCAGGTATGTCTTACTTTGAAACCTGTTTTTAGTGTTTATTTTGGAATTCTATCTCTGAGCATATAATATGCTACTATTAATTTCTGTCCTTTACTTAGCCAGTTGTTTTATAGAATTTGTTACCTCTGTATGGATATAGATAGTGTATAGAGGCCAAGGGCAGTGGCAGAAGTGGGAAAGGTTCCAGTGGGTAGGGATAAAATACCTTGCTTCCATAATAGGTCAGGTTTGAGTAGTAAAAGATGTCAGCATAGTTTTATGGTTCCTATGGAACCTGGGTTTGTGAACCAGATTAGGGTAGGTGTTGAGATTAGGGAAGAAGAATAAAACATCTTCCTACCTTTGTTCAGTTGGTCTCTATGAAGTGAAGCTGGGGTGTGGCATAAGCTAAAGCTGCGTTTTTGGCTTTATCTACCTGATAATTAGTCTAAATTTCTTTTAGGTTCTGAATTTACAGTTTATGGGATTGTTTTCTACACTTTCCTCCCTTTTTCCAATGATTTCATGTCTGTGTCTTTGTCTCTTTTCAACTCCTGCATGGCCATTTTAGTTAGCTATTGGAGAGACTGCATGAGGACTGTTGCCATATTGAATTGAACATTTCAGAAGAGCCTTCGGATCATATCATTAAATTGCAGAGAAAAATCTAGTTGGAAATTAGATTTGAATACTACTGAATTTAGGGATTCTTTTGGAGAAATTGGCTTTTTTCCAGTTCTGACTACCATTTAATTTCCAAAAATAATTTTGGTTCAGGCTAGAGATTGAGCAGAATAGTGAGTTTTTTGGGAAAAAAATTAAAAAATAAAATGGCAACCTTTTTAGAAAGATATGGTCCTTGAAATGTGGCTGAGCTCTAAATTTTACACAGAATATATCACTGTCTTTAGTAATTGGGTATCCCACTGTACTTTCTGACTGGTTCATATCTGGTCTTGTTTCGTGCAGTGTTCATTATAGATGAATTCTAGATCAATTGAAAGAATTTGCATACCCTCATAAAGTATAACATAGTGGGTTTTGACATTAATTTGATTGTTTTCCTAACCTTCCATTTTTCTCACCATAATGTAGCATTTGTATTCTTTTGGTGAGTTTTAGAAATTTTGTAGTTGATTGTAATTGGTGCTTTTGGCATTGTAATTAAATTAAGCTTAATTTAGCTCATTTTACTGTGATGAAGCTTACTGATTTTCAGTGTTTTCACTATTAGTTTTTCCTGAGAAGTCTAATTCCTTCCCCTATTTTTTATTTGCTTGTTTACTGTTTGTTTTGTTTTGCTTTTTCCTTTTATTTGGGAAGTAAAAAATATCTTTTCTGTATTAATAGTGATAAATCAGTTTTAAAGAAACCCATTGCGACTTAAGTGGCATAAGATGATAATTGGGTTGTTTACCAGAAATATTAATATTATATAATATATTATGTGATAAATAAATATAAATATAAATATAAATAGGGCGAGAGAACCCCCATCAGAAAAGGGGAGTTTCAGTTTGGGACATGGTGGGCCTGCTAGTGTAACACAATAGATTATAACTTAATGTAAGGAGATATGGGAGAAGGAAGAACAGAATTTATCATATTTGTTTTTTTTTTTTCTTTCTCTTATTGTTGATACCTCAGTAACCATGATTTAGACAAATTGTTTATGTCAATTCTATTGAAAAATTTTGGGAGTAAAATGAATTGCTTTACTTTTGATGGTCATCATTAATTGTATGCATATACAGTATTTCTATTGTGTATGGTCAAGGTCTTTAAAGAGGTGATTTCTAGATTTTATGTTGATTGGATTTTATATCATTTGAACAAGAATTGTGCTTGTAAAGTCCTTATAACCATGTAGCTAAACCATGGTTGACCTATGGCCTATCAATATGCTGCTTTATGAACTGTAGTATTGCTCCTTAGATAAGTATTTTATTCACATGGAAAAGACTTGCAGTAATCTTATAAATAAATTAAAAAGCCATGTCTTTATTGTTATTTATCAGTTGAGGTTATAATCCTTAGAAAAACTTTCCTTATGAAAGTTAGAAATCTTTTGCTGTGGTCTCATGTTTTTATTATTTTATTTTTTATGTAGTAATGTAAAACACAGCATCCTCCATTCTCATGAAAAGTTTAATAGTAATTACAGTTGCAGATTGTTTGACTTTGGTACATTCCATAGCAAATCTGTTTAATTTGTCTGCCAGAGGTTTTAGAAACACTCTACAGCCAAAGATAAGGAGTTGCACTTAGAATGCTAGTTGGGTTTATTCTTTTGTGTTTTATAAATTAAATGTTTTAATGGTAGAATTCATCTTATTACCATGTATTTCCACTGCAAAATTTCTTTAGACATACTGTCATTGAGGCTGTGAACTTCTCTTAAGAGGAAGTGCTCAGTCTTAAAAAAAAAAAAAATCTATATGGAAAAGCCTTGTGTTTTGGTTTCTGATTATGATATGAGAGTTAATTTCATAGTGGATGAGGGGGCTGGCAGAGGAGTTAGTTGTTCAATAGAGTGGTAGCAGCAGAAAAGTGTTTTGCTTTTCACTAGTTAGGGTGAGTTTTGTCTTTTAATAAATGCATAGCTCCTTGGCCCTTTGGTCTTGGAGATTATTTGTATCAGGTTGGTGACTTTGCTTTCATCTTTCTTGGAAATATGTGCATCTTTCTTGGAAATATAGAATTTTACATTTTCCCTCCTCACTTGAAATACTCTGGTTTCAAAGATAGAATGAGGCTTTAAATTTATTTCTAAATTATTAAAAAATATTTATATTTCCAAGATAAAAAAAGTTACATTTTCTAAGTTGCTTACTGGAGAATATAAAAGAGAAACAAAGTTATTTTTTGAGGTAATATTAGGTTATATTCTGCTACTAATAACTTTGGAACTTTTAATGAACTTAGTTCTTTTAACTCGTTAACTGGTATATGGTCTATACTTTTGAACTAGCATTGGAGTGCATATCTGGGATATTGCCAGAATAAAAAAGGGTGTATGTAAATATATAAATCTTACTCTATAAGCTAAAGTTGGATGCCTTAAAATTAGAATCAACTGTTATCTGAAAGGAAATACAAGAATATAGCAGTACATATTATTGCCTGGTGTGTACTGGCATCTTTGTATCATTAGGATCTTAAATTCTAAAAAGAACTACATTAGTAACTCATTCAAAACTTCTGAAGTGTTTGATAGTTTAGAAATCTTCACTAACTCCCTACATCTTTAAAAAACAGACTGGGGAGAGTGATGGTGCATTATTTCAAGAGACTGGAATACTAAATAAAATTACCAAAAAAAAGGGCTTGAAAAATATAATATAGTCAAGCAATCATGTTATCATTTAAGTCCTCTTTATAACTTTAACTTGAAACTGGTAAGTAAATGAAATTTTGCCTGCTAAAATAGGGCTTTATCTCTCAATTATCTGACCTCTGTGACACACGGAATCTATCACTGAATAGATAGGAGGGTTCCCACGTATTCTAAAATGGGGATCTGTATTCAGTGGTTTTCCTGCCTGTAGATAAAGTCTACTAACTTTTGTTCACTGAAATGCAGTTTACTATTTAAAATAAGTGTAAAATAGAAACAGAGTTACTACCTGCTTTATTGATATGCTAAAAAAAGAAAGATTCAGATGCCCATATAATTTGTTTTGAGTGTGTAATATTTAAAACTGTAGAGAAAACTGTACTAATTCAAAGTTAAAGTGTTTTTGTTTTAATTAAGTAGGTGACAGAATGCCATTATTGAACATTAATTCATTAATGTAGAACATATGTTCTAATTAGAACTTATGTTCAAATCTTGATAAGCCTTGGCTATGTGAAAACTTTGCTTAGTGCAGAAAGAAAGATTTATTATACTTTTTTCCCCTTGTTCATCAAAAAGTCATCTTTAATTTTCCAATGTTTTTAGAGTGAGAGTATTTTAATATTTGTAGATAGCATGTATTACATATTATGAAGATGTTTTAGAGCATACATTGATTGTCTAATTAGTAATGTGTTTTTTCACCATAACACTGTTCCAAGAGTCCATATGATAATAATAACTAATATTTATTTCACTTACTCTGCACCATGCAGTATTCTAAGTGCTTTATACATAGTAATTTATTTAATTCTTCTAAGAATTGCTCCTATTATTAATATTATTACCATTCCCATTTTATAGGTGATAAAACTGAGGCATAGAAAGATCAGTAATATGCCGGAGCTCATAATCAAACATGTAAACAACTAATTATAGCATAAATGGTTTAATGTTCCAACACAGAAAAGCAGAAAGTGATAGGGCCCTTCAGAATATTTAGTCTACCATGCTACTAGAAGTCAAAGTCCCAACTCTTTTTGTTTCTACTAAAAAACTCTCATACCATTCTTTTCTCTAGAACAATTGCTTCCCTTTCATATTAGTGCTATCCAATATTCAATCTAATGACAGTATATTGTTTGAAATTAAAATGATAAACATTTGAAAAACCAGAAGGTAGAAGCCTAAAACAAAAGTGATTACTTTTGGAGTGTGGAACTGAGGGGTGGAAGAATCTGGATATGTTCTTTAAATAACATTTAGGAAGCCAAAGGTATTCTGGAAATCAACTTCAGTCTTTGGAAAAACAGTGATGCTGCCAAGGCTCTTTCATTTAAATCTAAAATAGTTTAGATGTATTAATATAGATATAAATATTTTGGAATGAATAAAAAGTGAAAGATAAATTATTAAGTATTTTAATTAAGAAGAACAGCATAGAAAATTATTCCTTTTTTCTTTTTATTTAAAAGAAAAGTTATGGTTTGTAAATTAGAAATTACTAGTATTCAGTTATCAAAATACAATGAAAAAAATAATACCTTTTATCTCTCACTTATACTTATTTCCAACAGCAAATTTCTCTCTTCTTATCCCATCTTGTTACCTTCATATTTCAAATGAGTAGGAACAGTTCATATTAATTGAACATTTAAAAATTTTTCTTGGAAGGAAAATTATTTTGATTTGGACCATATAACAATTTACCTTTAGCAATGAATTTTGCAATAACTCTGAACATTTAGGATTATAAAAATTCTACTTTTCTCTTCTTTTAAAAAAACTTTGTTAATGATGGAGAAAGCATATATGACATCTTTCAAGATCTGTAGTTGGAAAAAAAATTCTCTACTTTGCAAAGCCTCAGCTATGCCCATACTGTGTGAATGCAGCATGGAGCTAGTGTGTGAGTGATCAAGCAGCAGGAACAGTTTCTATGGAAACAATTTTCAGAGTACTTAAAGTTCAGCAGAAAAATATGAAAAATTAAAACACAATCACATTGGAAGTAATGGGCAGATGGAGATAAAAAAGTTATCTTGCCGCTTTTTAAAATTTCTACAGGCTTCCAGATGGTAGGAAATGCTTTGTTCTTCCCTCCTGCCCATCTGTTGTTCTTCAGTGTAACTGACATCACCACAACTACTGCAACCATTAAAGCATCACCATATAAAAATGGCAAAATTTAGAACGTATTGCATAGTTTTATGGAAAGAAGATTACAAGAATCAAAGTTATAGTTTGTTGAAAGATTTGCTATTTTATTTTTTATTTTTTGGTGTGTGTGGCGTAGTGGTATGATAGAAGTAATGCCCAGGAATGATGTACTCTAAGATTAGAACAAATTTCCCTTATTTGAGGTGGTGTAGAAAAATTTTCATGATTTAGAATTAAACATAGGGATTTCTTTATGTATCATTGAAATGAATTACTTTTTAAGTAAAGGATATAGTGTATGTGATCCACTAAACCTATGCATTTGTTTTATTTCTTTTTTCCCCAGACTATTAGTCTCTGCCAGAAATGGATATGTGTTACTGTTTTCTACACAAAAATTACTTTAAAGAAAATAGTTATAATAATAATTATTTGTGCCAGTTTCGGTCCAGCAAATATTTAACTTTTGTAGTTTAAAAAATTAAAAATAGTTAAGCAAAATAAATTTCTATTTAAATAACAAAATATTATAAAATAATTTTTATTTATTGGTGTCTGCCTAAAGGCAGATCTCATAAATTTTATTTGTTGCTTTTTTGCCACTTTTATCAAACAGAATTTGTGTTTGCTAGAATAGAATTTAGATAGTGAATTCTTTACTCTTAATCAACAAATTCATATCCTTAGAGTAACTTTGGATTGATTATTCATCTTAATTCTTTCCTTTTTTACTCCTTAATTACTTATGTCTAAAAACTAGTCTTTATGAAAAATTAAATGAAGTTTTGTTAAAATTAGAATAATTCTTGTCTAGGTTACTTTTGCCCATTTTTAAGTGCTATAATTTAAAAATACTTTAGAAAAATCAAGCAGTAGTTATGTGTTGCTTTTAAGGAGATTCTTGTCACCTTTCTTGTGTTATTCCCCGCCAATACATATCTTTCTTCCAGCTTGTATATATTTCATGAGAATTCATATTTATTTTGAAAAAGTCTTTCAAGATTATGTCACATATGAGTTCAGGAAATCCAGTTTTGACTAGAAGTATTGCTTTACCTTTAGCAATATGAAAATGAATTAATACAGTACCTTGAGTTTTGGCAAACTCATCTTTAAGCCATTTGAACCTCCCAAGTGATACTCAGATATGTAGTGAAATTCACTAGTTCCTAGAAGCCCAGTGAGTCTACAATGTTTGGTTTCTTAAAAACAAGCTAAACTGAATAGCAGTATTAGGTGAGTTTCATTCAGAATGCCATGTAGCACAGAAACAAGTCATTTGTCTTCCAGTGTGAATTCTAATAGGCCTTAGTTCCCCAATCTAGGCTCTTTCTGTGGCTAGGACTGGGGTCCTATGATGTGTAGTCTTTAGGGACACTTTAGTTTCAAGTCTGGGGAGAATACCTTCTCCAGCTGAGATTTTTCTCTGGGGAGTTGGCTTACAGAATGGGCATCTCAGAGACTAGAATAGTGGTTATTAGGAGTGAGGGAGATGGAGAGATTCTGGTCAAATGGCACAAGGCTTCAGTTATAAGATTAATCAGCTCTGGGGATCTAATATACAGCATGGTGACTATAGTTAATAATACTGTGTTGTATACTTGAAATTTGCCAAGAGAGTAGACCTTAAGCATTCTTATCACACACACACACACACAATGGCAACCATGTAAGGTGATGTATGTGTTAAATCTGGTTGTGATAATCATTTCATGAAGTGTATGTATATCAAATCATCCCATTGTATACTTTAAATATATACAATTTTATTTGTCAATTATACTTCAATAAAACTGAAAAAAAAAGAATGGGCATTTCTTCTTTTCACATAGGGACCACACTGTTCAGTTTCTTCAAGCATGGCAGTTGGTATTCAATGAACGTTGGTTGAATGACTGACTGACTGAAGGGATTAATGAAGCAATTGAAAACAAGTGACTCAGTTAGAAGGGACAAAGGCATACTGCTTCACAGCCTGAACACTTTGCCTATGGGAAATTTAAAAAATGTTAAGTTTGGCTGCTTAAAAATTTTTTTTTGACCATAATGCATTTGTTATAGGAGTGGATTAAAACTATGGCCTGAAAAAAGTGTTTTCAATTTTGTGGGAATTTAATTTAGTCTCAGTAATCCTGTCTTCTCTTCTGTGGATGGTGGGAATTTGTTTGTGGAACATTTATTTGTTTGTTCAGGTCAAACATTTTATTAACCTTTTTTATTCTGTCAGACATAGATGAATAACTCATGAAGAGTCTTAGATTCATATTTCATGAAGGGCATAATTGTGATTTGAATTCCTTATATGCATAGTTATTTATTATGCTAATGAGTATGCCTGTACTGTTAACTTTAGGTTGTAGAAAAGAAATTTTAAAAGAATTATGGTTTTATTGGCATTGACTTTATTTTATGTCAGCAGTCATCAGTTCATGTATTTTTATGTACAAAGTGTCTCATACCACTTCATAGAAAGCATATTTAGTGTTGTATGAAAGGAGAGAAGGTTAGCACTCCCCTTGACAAGGATGGAAGAGGCCTTCAGGCCTAGCAACACGCATATGGTTAAGAAAGCATATTTAATTATCTTCTAATGGATTATATCAAAATTTCTTTCTCTTACATATTTAAATGGAAATATTTTATATTCTTATCAAACTCATATACGTATGTATCAGTACTGGCCACTTGAAATATATAATTATAAGAGAGTGAAAATAGAATGGGTTATACCAGCAAAAATTTTTTGATAATCAGAAATTACACAACACTCTGATGCTCTTTGGGAGAAACCTCAGGTTTTTTTTCTTTAAAAAAATTCAACTTTATTGAGGTGTAATTTACATATAATTAAATTCACCCACTGTAAGTGTTCATTGAGTTTTTTAATTTTTTCTTCCAGTTTTCTTGAGATATAATTGACATAGAGCATTGTATAAGTTTAAGGTGTATAGCATAATGATTTGACTCACATCTATCATGAAATGATTATCACAATAAGTTTAGTGAACATCTATCATCTTATATGCATACAAAATTAAAGAAATAGAAATTTTTTTTCTTGTGATGACAATTCTTAGGATTTACTCTCTTAACAACTTTCATATAAAATATAGAGCAGTGTTCATTATATTTGTCTTGTTGTACATTACATCTGCAGTACTTATTCATCCTATAACTGGAAGTTTGTACCTTTTGACTTTTTTTTTTTTAATTTATCAGAATTTGTTTTATTCTTTTTTTTTCTTTCTTTTTTTTTTTTTAAACATCTTTATTGGGGTATAATTGCTTTACAATGGTGTGTTAGTTTCTGCTGTATAACAAAGTGAATCAGTTATACATATACATATGTTCCCATATGTCTTCCCTCTTGCGTCTCCCTCCCTCCCACCCTCCCTATCCCACCCCCTTTTTGACTTTTTTCACCCAATGATGAAATGGGCAAGCAGAGGACTCATGGGCAAAAGAAAAAAGGGATCTGTAATTTGTCATAAGAGAGGAGATGAGTCAACGTAGGTCAGAGTATATTTCTACCTAGGCACTGAACAACTTCATACCTTATAATGCAAACTTCTGTTGTTTCTATTGAAATATTGTTTATTATTTTTTATTTTTTTGGCCATGCTGCACGGCATGTGGGATCTTAGTTCCCCAACCAGGGATTGAACCCTCGCCCCCTGCAGTGGAAGCACAGAATGTTAACCACTGGACTGCCAGGGAAACCCATGAAATATTGTTTCTTGAGGTCACATAATATCATCTACGAAACAGTGTTAAGTAAAGAAAATTTACGATAAAATTCACTGTCTTGTAGGATAGCAAAGACTGAGTGCCGTGTATTATCTATGTTTTTTTCCATTTTCTCTTTTCTGTGTGTTTAAATAATATTGTGTCTTGTTTAACCAATAGATAAAAACCTATGTCTGTAGACCACTGGGCCATTGTGATTCATATACTTTTAATTTCTGTAATTATTAATGAGTAATATACTTAATCCCCCCCAATAGCTACTTTTATTCTCTGTTAAGTACATCACCTTCTGTTTCTGGGAGACTTAAGTTTTTTCCTATATGAAGAGATTGAACAAACTTTTATGTGTGGCTTCAATGTAACTGCTAGAAATATTTTTATGCTACTTCATTTCTCAGTGGAGCATGAGTTACATTGCCCTAATGTTGGGGGGGTATTAAAGACATTTTCTCCCTTTCTTTCTGAGTGGCCTGAAACCTATGAACTAAAAGCACAGAAGCAGCAGACTGTGAATCTTAGTTTAATATATACATTTTTAGAAGCCACTGCAGGTGAAGTATTTATTCTGTATTATACGAGGCTGTTTAACTTTGATCTGGCCAGCTAGTAGCAATAAGACTACTTCTAAATATCTTTCCATTTGGAGATGTTTACTATTGTCATCAACAGCAATCCCCTCCCCTCCCACACACAAAACACTTTCATGTATGTATGTATGTATATATGTATGTACGTATTCACATTTTTATCTTTCCTCCCCTTCACATTTGGTGGGATGTGTGTGGCTTTCTGGAGAGGGGAGGGAGAAGCAGGCCTTGGCTGGAGGCTGCTATTGATTTAAGGCAGTGGGCATTAATAGGCAGCATCTGCCCTCTCACTTTCAGTAATGCAGCTGACCCTTTTAGCTGCTGGATACCCGAGCTGTAAGTGGCAACTTTAATGTGATACCTTAGAGTTATGTCCTTACTAAGTAAATCACATTTAGAAGCTTTTATGTTATCATAGTCATGCTTGTTTTAAAAAAGCCTAAACATGATGAACATTAAAAATGAATTTATATTCATGAAGCAAAATTTGATTTTCTAGGTAATTACCTATTCATCTAAAAACTCAGATGGTTGCTTTTAGTGTTCATCTATGTAAATGACACAATAAAAAATAAAGCTATTCTGTGATACTCTGTGCTTTATTTCAAATGATTTTCTTGATGATACATTTATTTTGTCTAAGACTTTTTCAAATAGTCTCTTCTTTCCTAAGTAGAGTTTGCTGTAGATGGAAATAACTTAATATGTCTATTGTTAGAATGAGACCAGTATAATCTTTTAGTTAGTCTTTTACTTAGGTACCACCTGAGTGGGCATATTGAATATTTGAAATATGGTTGTAGATTAAAGGATATACAAAGATGTTATGTAGTCTACCTTTAAAGCAAGTAGTGTTGGGATTTGTACTTAAGTGATGTTGGATCTAAAATCGAATCAAAGAGGCAGAAGTTCAGAGAGGTTTGTTTCTCCCTAATTAATGAGAGAGAGAGATGAATTGCCATTGATTTTTAAGAGTAAAATTTTTAACCATGATGGAGGATTTCCCCATATTTTTCTACTCATATCATTTTCTTAATGTTATTCGTACACAGCTTTTGTTATTTAATTTTAGGTTTGAAATGGGAAATGATCTAAAAGCATTTTTATAATGGAAGCTTAAAGATTACAGACTATATAGTTAAATTTTTAATTGTTTAAAAATGCAATAAAGTGGGCAAAATTAAGAAATATATATTTTAAAAGGACCAAAATTTTATGTGATACCTAAATTTTAAACATTAGTTTTGCTTTTACTCCTTTTTTTTTTTGGCCACACTGGGCAGAATGTGGGCTCTTAGTTCCCTGACCAGGGATCAAACCCATGCCCCATGCATTGAGAGTGAGGTGGCTTAACCACTGAACTGCCAGGGAAGGCCCATTATATCCTTGTAGCTTACTTATTTTATACATAATAGTTGGCTCCTTTTAATCACCTACCCCATCTTGCCCTTCCCCCATTCTTCTCCTCACTGGTAACCAACCACTAATTAGTTCTCTGTATCTGTGAGTTTGTTTCTGTTTTGTTATATTCATTCGTTTTATTTTTTAGATTCCACATAAGTGGTAACATACAGTATTTGTCTTTTTTTTGAATTTTATTTTATTTATATTTTTATATAGCAGGTTCTTATTAGTCATCATTTTTTTTTTTTTTGGTGATACGCGGGCCTCTCACTGTTGTGGCCTCTCCCGTTGCGGAGCACAGGCTCCGGACGCGCAGGCTCAGCGGCCATGGCTCATGGGCCAAGCCGCTCTGCGGCATGTGGGATCTTCCCAGACCAGGGCATGAACCCGTGTCCCCTGCACTGGCAGGCAGACTCTCAACCACTGTGCCACCAGGGAAGCCCTTAGTCGTCAATTTTATACACATCAGTGTATATGTGTCAATCCCAATCGCCCAATTTATCACACCACCATCCCCACCCGCTGCCGCTTTCCCCGGTTGGTGACCATAGGACTGTTCTCTACATCTGTGTCTCTATTTCTGCCCTGCAAACTGGTTCATCTGTACCATTTTCCTAGGTTCCACATATATGCGTTAATATACGATATTTGTTTTTCTCTTTCTGACTTATTTCACTCTGTATGACAGTCTCTGGATCCATCCACGTCTCAAAAAATGAACCAATTTCGTTCCCTTTTATGGCGGAGTAATATTCCATTGTATATATGTACCACATCTTGTTTATCCATTCGTCTGTCAATGGGCATGTAGGTTGCTTCCATGACCTGGCTATTGTAAATAGTGCTGCAGTGAACATTGGGGTGCATGTGTCTTTTTGAATTATGGTTTTCTGAGGGTATATGCCCAGTAGTGGGATTGCTGGATAATCTGGTAATTCTATTTTTAGTTTTTTAAGGAACCTCCATACTGTTCTCCATAGTAGCTGTATCTTTTTACATTCCTACCAACAGTGCAAGAGGGTTCCCTTTTCTCCACACCATCTCCAGCATTTGTTGTTTGTAGATTTTCTGATGATGCCCATTCTAACTGGTGTGAGGTGATACTTCATTGTAGTTTTGATTTGCATTTCTCTAATAATTAGTAATGTTGAGCAGCTTTTCATGTGCGTCTTGGCCATCTGTATGTCTTCTTTGGAGAAATGTCTATTTAGGTCTTCTGCCCATTTTTGGATTGGATTGTTTGTTTTTTTGATATTGAGCTGCATGAGCTGTTTATATATTTTGGAGATTAATCCTTTGTCTGTTGATTGGTTTGCAAATATTTTCTCCCATTCTGAGGGTTGTCTTTTCGTCTTGTTTATGGTTTCCTTTGCTGTACAAAAGCTTTTAAGTCTCATTGGGTCCCATTTGTTTATTTTTGTTTTTATTTCCATTTCTGTAGGAGGTGGGTCAAAAAAGATCTTGCTGTGATTTATGTCAAAGAGTGTTCTTCCTATGTTTTCCTCTAAGAGTTTTATAGTGTCCAGTCTTACATTTAGGTCTCAAATCCATTTTGAGTTTATTTTTCTGTATGGTGTTAGGGAGTGTTCTAATTTCATTCTTTTACATGTAGCTGTCCAATTTTCCCAGCACCACTTATTGAAGAGACTGTCTTCTCCATTGTATATCCCTGCCTCCTTTGTCATAGATTAGTGGACCATAGGTGCGTGGGTTTATCTCTGGGCTTTCTATCTTGTTCCATTGATCTGTGTTTCTGTTTTTGTGCCAGTACCATATTGTCTTGATTACTGTAGCTTTGTAGTATAGTCTGAAGTCAGGGAGTCTGATTCCTCTAGCTCCATTTTTTTCCATCAAGACTGCTTTGGCTATTCGGGCTCTTTTGTGTCTCCATACAAATTTTAAGATTTTTTTGTTCTAGTTCTGTAAAAAATGCCATTGGTAATTCGATAGGGATTGCATTGAATCTGTAGATTCCTTTGGGTAGTATAGTCATTTTTACAATATTGATTCTTCCAAGAACATGGTATATCTCTCCATCTGTTTGTATCATCTTTAATTTCTTTCATCAGTGTCTTATAGTTTTCTGCATACAGGTCTTTTGTCTCCCTAGGTAGGTTTATTCCTAGGTATTTTATTGTTTTTGTTGCAATGGTAAATGGGAGTGTTTGCTTCATTAATCTTTCAGATTTTTCATCATTAGTGTATAGGAATGCTAGAGGTTTCTGTGCATTCATTCTGTATCCTGCAACTTTACCAAATTCATTGATTAGCTCTAGTAGTTTTCCGGTAGCATCTTTAGGATTCTCTATGTATAGTATCATGTCATCTGCAAACAGTGACAGTTTTACTACTTCTTTTCCAGTTTGGCTTCCTTTTATTTCTTTTCCTTCTCTGATTGCCATGGCTAGGACTTCCAAAACTATGTTGAATAATAGTGGTGAGAGTGGACATCCTTGTTTTGTTCCTGATCTTAGAGGAAATGCTTTCAGTTTTTCACCATTGAGAATGATGTTTGCTGTGGGTTTGTCATATATGGCCTTTATTATGTTGAGGTATGTTCCCTCTATGCCCACTTTCTGGAGCGTTTTTATCATAAATGGGTGTTGAATTTTGTGAAAAGCTTTTTTTGCATCTGTTGAGATGATCATATGGTTTTTATTCTTCCGTTTGTTAATATGGTATATCACGTGGATTGATTTGCGTATATTGAAGAATCCTTGCATCCTTGGGATAAATCCCACTTGGTCATGGTGTATGATCCTTTTAATGTGGTGTTGGACTCTGTTTGCTAGTATTTTGTTGAGGATTTTTGCATGTATATTCATCAGTGATATTGGTCTGTAATTTTCTTTTTTGTAGTATCTTTGTCTGGTTTTGGTATCAGGGTAATGGTAGCCTCATAGAATGAGTTTGGGTGTGTTCCTCCCTCTGCTAGATCTTGGAAGAGTTTGAGAAGGGTGGGTGTTAGCTCTTCTCTAAATGTTTGATAGAATTCACCTGTGAAGCCATCTGGTCCTGTACTTTTGTTTGTTGGAAGATTTTTAATCACAGTTTCAATTTCATTACCTGTGATTGGCTGGTCATATTTTCTATTTCTTCCTGGTTCAGTGTTGGCAGGTTATACCTTTCTAAGAATTTGTCCATTTCTTCCAGGTTGTCCATTTTATTGACATAGTGTTGCTTGTAGTAGTCTCTTAGGATGCTTTGTATTTCTGCGGTGTCTGTTGTAACTTCTCCTTTTTCATTTCTAATTTTATTGATTTGAGTCCTCTCCCTCTTTTTCTTGATGAGTCTGGCTAATGGTTTGTCAATTTTGTTTATCTTCTCAAAGAACCAGCTTTTAGTTTTATTGCTCTTTGCTATTGTTTTCTTTGTTTCTATTTCATTTATTTCTGCTCTGATCTTTATGATTTCTTTCCTTCTGCTAACTTTTGGGTTTTGTTTGTTCTTCTTTCTCTAGTTCCTTTAAGTGTAAGGTTAGATTGCTTATTTGAGATTTTTCTTGTTTCTTGAGGTAGGCTTGTGTAGCTATAAACTTCCCTTTTATAACTGCTTTTGCTGCATCCCATAGGTTTTGGATCGTCGTGTTTTCATTGTCATTTGTCTCTAGGTATTTTTTGATTTCCTCTTTGATTTCTAATGTGATCTCTTGGTTATTTAGTCACGTATTGTTTAGCCTCCATATGTTTGTGTTTTGTATGTTTTTTTCCCTGTAATTCATTTCTAATCTCATAGTGTTGTGTTAAGAAAAGATCTTGATATGATTTCAATTTTCTTAAATTTACTGAGGCTTGATTTGTGACCCAAGATGTGATCTATCCTGGAGAATGTTCCATGTGCACTTGAGAAGAAAGTGTAATCTGCTGTTTTTGGATGGAATGTCCTATAAATATCAATTAAATCTATCTGGTCTATTGTGTCATTTAAAGCTTCTGTTTCCTTATTTATTTTCATTTTGGGTGATCTGTCCATTGGTGTAAGTGAGGTGTTAAAGTCCCCCATTATTATTGTGTTACTGTCGATTTCCTATTTTATAGCTGTTAGCATTTGCTTTATGTATTGAGGTGCTACTATGTTGGGTGCATATATATTTATAATTGTTATATCTTCTTCTTGGATTGATCCCTTGATCATTATGTAGTGTCCTTCCTTGTTTCTTGTGACATTCTTTATTTTAAAGTCTATTTTATCTGATATGAATATTGCTACTCCAGCTTTCTTTTGATTTCCATTTGCATGGAATATCTTTTTCCATCCCCTCACTTTCAGTCTGTATGTGTTTCTAGGTCTGAAGTGGGTCTCTTGTAGACAGCATATATATGGGTCTTGTTTTTGTATCCATTCAGTGAGTCTGTGTCATTTGTTTGGAGCATTTAATCCATTCACATTTAACATCATTATCGATATGTATGTTCCTATCACCATTTTCTTAATTGTTTTGGGTTTGTTTTTGTAGGTCCTTTTCTTCTCTTGTGTTTCCCACCTAGAGAAGTTCCTTTACCATTTGTTATAGAGCTGGTTTGGTGGTGCTGAATCCTCTTAGCTTTTGCTTGTCTGTAAAGCTTTCGATTTCTCCATCGAATCTGAATGAGATCCTTGTCGGGTAGAGTAATCTTGGTTGTAGGTTCTTGCCTTTCATCACTTTAAGTATATCATGCCACTCCCTCTGGCTTGTAGAGTTTGTGCTGAGAAATCAGCTGTTTACCTTATGGGAATTCCCTTGTGTGTTATTTGTCGTTTTTCCCTTGCTGCTTTTAATAATTTTTCTTTGTCTTTATTTTTTTCCAGTTTGATTACTGTGTGTCTCGGCATGTTTCTCCTTGGGTTTATCCTGTATGGGACTCTCTGCGCTTCCTGGACTTGGGTGGCTAATTCCTTTCCCATGTTAGGGAAGTTTTCGACTATAATCTCTTCAAATATTTTCTTGGGTCCTTTCTCTCTTTTCCTTCTGGGTCCCCTATAATGCAAATGTTGTTGCATTTAATGTTGTCCCAGCTGTCTCTTAGGCTGTCTTCATTTCTTTTCATTCCTTTTTCTTTATTCTGTTTTGCAGTCGTGAATTCCACCATTCTGTCTTCCAGGTCAGTTATTCATTCTTCCGCCTCAGTTATTCTGCTATTGATTCCTTCTAGTGTATTTTTCATTTCAGTTCTTGTATTGTTCATCTCTGTTTGTTTGTTCTTTAATTCTTCTAGGTCTTTGTTAAACATTTCTTGCATCTTCTTGATCTTTGCCTCCATTCTTTTTCTGAGGTCCTGGATCATCTTCACTATCATTATTCTGAATTTTTTTTCTGGAAGGTTGCCTATCTCCACTTCATTTAGTTGTTTTTCTGGGGTTTTATCTTGTTCCTTCATCTGGTACATAGCCCTCTACCTTTTCATCTTGTCTGTCTTTCTGTGAATGTGGTTTTTGTTCCACAGGCTGCAGGATTGTAGTTCTTCTTACTTCTGCTGTCTGCCCTCTGGTGGATGAGGCTATCTAAGAGGCTTGAGCAAGTTTTCTGCCTTTACTTCTTAATTACATTTCTAATATTTCCTTGTCTTTTTGAATGTCTACATTTTCCTCCAGCCACTTACAAGTTATAAAGGAAAGTCTAGACTTTCTATTTCAGAAGACACTGACTTTGAAGAAAATATGTGAGTATTTAAAACCTGTAGTAGGCAGAGAAATGAAGAAAAAAATTTCTGGAAATACATTGCAATGTGATTTAATCACCACACCAATCAATGTTTAACCATACTGTTGACAAAATAACCCAGAAAATAATATTATTAGTGACTCTTGATAGTAGCTGTCTGAACATACCTTGGAATTGACTGGTACTTATAAATTATAGAACTGTGGAAAATATTATATACCATATATTAAAAATACTATATCATCAGAACTTAATTTGTGACTAGATGACATTTGATAAAATTTTATTGATATTATAAACAAATGTGACACCCAATTAATTTAAAGCAATTATTATTCAGAAATTGCATTATTTGGCATGCTTTCATTTTGGGTTTGTAATTTGGTAAATCTTTAAGTTGGAATGATCACTTACTTTGTTGAGATTTTGGTAATCTAAAAAGAGCAAGATGGGACTCCTACTTAAATTAGACATCTGACCCAAACTTAGCAGTTCTCTCAGCTTGCCAGGGAAAACACTTGATGGTGTCACTACTTTCTTCCGTCATCTTGAGAGATTCTACCCCATTTTTCTCCTCCATTGAGGAGAGAAACTAACCTTTGTTAGTTTCTAGTTAGTCAAACTAACCTTTGACTTCCCAAACCTGCATTTCTTTCCATCAGGGGTGAATAAACGCTCTTGGTATGTGAAGATGAAAGGTCTATGGACCCTGCAGGTACCCTGAAGCAAATTTGTTCAGAATTAATTTTTTACCTCCAATTGTGGTTTTTTTAGAATAGGATACCAGATAGAATTCAACAGTGTATCTTGAATCTTAGAACTTAGTACTTTTGTTACAAACAACAGGAAAAAAAAAAAAAGAGAAAAAGACCAAGTGCCAGTAACATTTACTCTTCAAAGGAAAGTTTTTGTCTTTCTGTGCCTGGTTATCTTCAAGCGTTGCAGAATAAAAAAGAAAATTTCAGTGGAAGTATACTTCAGCCTTGGATATAGAAAAGACCTTTAAAAAGAGTCATTGTTGACATGAAACGGAAAACATACTGATTTTCTGGGATGTAAGCCTTAGAAAACAAGCCAGAGTAAAAGAACATGTAGAAATGAAAAACTTATGACTCTAGGAGATGACCTGTTGTGAATTATTTCAGAATTCAGTGGATATCTCAGTTGGTTGACTTTTCTCCTATGAATCCTTGCTCCTATGAATGTACTGAGTAGGCATCAGCTTTGTTTTAGTGTGAAACAATCATTGCAACGAATATCAGTGTTCTGAATACATAAACCAGTTGTGTTAGAACATACTGTAAAGTATGTACTTGTGAAGGGAAGAACGTGTCTATATGACTAAAGAATGTAAAGAAGTATTTCTCTAAGAAATTGTAACTATTGATTGGTCTTTAGGCATAGGTGACTTGGCTTACAGATTTCAGAATCTAAAACTAGAAGATGCATTTTACCAATTACACTTAGGTGATTCTGGCAACAGATATAGTAATCTGGAAGTGACAGAGGAATTAAGAAGCAGAGAAGCAAGAAGGAATAGATCCTTTCTTAGGCATATGCTTTCTACCTTTTTGTAAAATAAAGTGTGCAACAAAATATATGTTCCACAATACTACCGATGCACCTGACTCCTGGAATTCAGTTGGTTATGTTCTATTTAGGAACAGAAGCAGTTAAAAACAGGCATTTGATAATATATTTAGTAAGTTCTAGTTGGGTTGGCAAAATAGTACATTCAAAATCATGAAAGGATGCTTCTCTTTATTTTTTATTTATTTTTTAAAAAATATTTTTAAAATTAATTTTTATTGGAATATGGTTGCTTTACAATGTTTTGTTAATTTCTGCTGTACAACAAAGTGAATCAGCTATACATATACATATATCCCCTCATTTTTTGGATTTCCTTCCCATTTAGGTCACTGCAGAGCATTGAGTAGAGTTCCCTGTGCTATACAGTAGGTTCTCATTAGTTATCTATTTTATACATAGTAGTGTATATATGTCAATTCCAATCTTTCAGTTCATCCCACCCTCCCTTCCCTCCTTGGTATCCATATGTCTGTTCTCTACATCTAGAATGCTTCTCTTTAAACATCAAGCAGAATCAATTTTGTTATATCCAAACACCATCATGTTATTGAAAACTTATTGAATAATTGGGTACCTTATAAATAGCTATCAAAGTCAGTTTTTCAATCCTCTACATTTTTACCATAGAGAACCTTCTGAAATTTCATTGTTTAGAAATCTTGAGATAGCCTTCTTATTTTAGGAGAGATATGCTCAGTTCTCTTATTTGTTTGAAAATCTAGGCTTTGAATTGTTAATATGAAAATAAATAGAAGAGATAGGAGAGACCAGAGCTTTAGAAGAACCTTAATCAGTTCAGTAATGTCACGGTTCAGGAATATTTTTAAAAGCCATATTTTTACTGTTAAGATATCGTAATGGTTAAAGCAGAGGACCCTGGACCACGTGCTCACTAGCTTACTAACTATGAGACCTTGGGCAAGGTATTTAAATTCTCTGTGCCTCAGACCCTCTTTCTGTAAAATGGGGTGCAGAGAATTTAAATATGTACCACGTGGTGTTGTTATGAGGATTGAATAAGTTAATACAAGTACTAATAACACTACTATATATGTTTCAGCCAACACTATTATTAGATTTGGTGCATTTGCCAATTTGCTCACTTTGACAATTGTTTTCCTTAGAGAGCCTATAACTCTCTAGTTATTGAGTTAAATTCCTTGCAGGGATACAGTTGTCTGTGAATTATATCTCTCTTAGAAGATTGGGCCCAAGATAGGAAAGCTAGGCAAAACAGATATTTCCTAGTAAATATTATGTAATGGGTCACTGAGTCAGCAACATCATTTAGTGCCCACATGTGTGCAGAGTTTTGTTTTAGCCTCTTCTGTTTGCTGGATTGCATCAAGTTCAAAGAGTTCAAATCACAGGGATTTGGAAATTGTGTTTCTTAGAGGAATATGATTCAGGAAGGCAGCTCGTTGTGGTTTCTAAGATCAAGGACTTGAACTGGAGTCCACATGGAATCCATGTTGAACTGGTACCTTGACGCAGTACAAAGGAACAAGTTGTACTTTTCTTTTTCTACCTATTGAACCAGTACCATAATCAAACTAGAAAAAAATATTTTGCTTCGTGGTTTAAATAACAGTCAGCAGTCTTTTATTGTTGTTGATACATAGAGAAAATTTGGAAGATGGTTATCTGTATAGTGCTGCCAAATATATTGTTATTATGCAGACCCTGCAGGCAGCAGCTGCAGTTGTTTTCCAAAGGACATGCAACCAATCTAGCTATCGTGCGCTCAGCTTTAGTATTGCTGGCTGTATTTGGTCTTTTTACTCACAGATGCATGCATACTCACACTTTTAGTCACAATGTTAAACTTGAAGGATGGGTACTATATTTTGGTCCTTATCTTCTCTTTCATCTGTTCTTGGTTTTAGTTCTTAATTACTGCTATTATTCTTGGGCATTTTTGATCACAAGCATACAATTTATATCTAATATATCCTTTTTTTTTTGGTTCAGGGCAGTTATGTAAGTATATGATGTACTGAAATGATTTGCTTTGACTTGACCCAATTAGAGTGTACTTTAAGTCTTGAGCCAGCTGAAATAAGATTCAGCTGATTTATGACACTATTTTTTTTCCAGTAATGTTGACTGGAGCAGAACCACTTATTGTGCTAATGCTCACTTCTAAAATGTACAGGCTCATTTACATAGCCTGAAAAAAGTATCCATACTAGTTGCATTTTAATCTAGTGGTAGGCAAAGTAGCATATTGTAAAAGGTATAGTTTGCCTCTTTGACATGGTTTTCTGGTATGAAACTTGATGTATTAAATATTAATCAAAATAAGAAGCTGGAGTGAGATGGATATATTTATTCCAGAATTATAGTCATGTTGTCAATTTTATACCATACCTGTGAAGCAGATAGTGGTAATCAATAATAATAATGATAAAAATAATAATTATTTAATACTTATTAAGCCCTTACTTGGTTAACCAGGCACTTGGGTTAACCTCTTTACATTAAATAATTCACACCAAACAACAATTTTTGAAGCAAGTACTAGTATTACTTTTTAATTTTACAGATGAGATAACAGAGGCTTAGAGATGTTAGCATACTCTCCAAAGCCACACAGTTTTGAAGCAGGGATCCAGTTCCAATTGTTTCTGACTTTAGAGTCTGAACTCTTAGTGTCTGTTCTATTTTTACTACCTTCCATGTTATATATTGGCACGCAGTTATATAGATCAGGGTCTTGGTGGCAAATAGATTGCACACTCAAATGGGGTAATTGATAGAGGAGTTATGAAGAAGAGTAAGAGATAATAACAAGGGATGATGAAGAGATGGTGAGGCTAGCAACAGTGGGAAATATTATCATCCCTATATATGAAGGGACAAAAGATGGGATTGGTTACTGGATCTTGAAGAGAGGGCCATCTGGCAGCCCCTGTTGTCTTAGGTTGAAGGACATAACCAAGCTTGGTGACCTAGCAGGGAAGGAGCCGAGGAAATAAATACCCTGACCGCATTTTCCTCCCTGTCTCCAGTCTCTTGCCAGTGATCCTCATTGGCCGAACTCAACTGGAAGCCAGAGGAAAAGAGATCCTTTGATGCAGTGATTAGCTTCTGGCACACAGCAGGTTGGAAGCAGATAAAAAGTTTGCAGGGCAAACAGAAAATATCCAGTTCACAGATGCACTACCAAGAAAATAGTTTCTCAATGCCAAAGCATTAGTGAGCCCAGGATATTCTACTTCATTTGACCTGCTTATTCTTAATTTTAATTTTTTATTTTGACTTCTTAATTATAGATTTCAGAAACAACATGCATTGGTAGGGAGACTATAGACCAAGATTCTTTCCTTGAAATTGCCAAGGCTACGTTTAGGATTTTGAACAAATTAACTTTGGATATGTCTCAACTTTTTTCTTCTTCTTTAAAATATGAATAACAATATCAGTACTGTTCTAAGTAGATACAATAAACATTCATGAAATAGTTATAAAATTTGGACATTTAATAACATATACATATGTCTACATTTTACTTTTTTTTACTAGTCTTCTTCCTTTCTAAATCCTTAAGTGTTTATCTGAGATTGTTTTTCTTCTCCCTAAAAAACACTCTTTACTTTTCTTTGAGTATGGGTCTGCTGGTAAGTTTTTCGATTTTTTTTGTCTGGAATGAAATGACTTTTTTACCTATGTTCATTTTTGAAGGGTATTTTTGCTGGGTATAGAATTTTAGATTAACAGTTATTTTCTTTCAACACTTTGAAACTATCAGTCCATTAGTCCTCTGGTTTCTGTAGTTATTATTGAGAAGCTAGCTGTGTTATTCTAACTATTACTTCTTTGAAGGTAGTCTGTCCTTTTCTAGTTGCTTTTAAGATTTTTCTCACTTTGATTTTCAGAAATTTTACTATAATAGGCTTAAGGTTATTAATTTATTCACAACTTGCTTCTTTCCAAAACACTTATTTCAAGAGGACCCAAAAGGTTGGAGTGTTAAATAATTGTTATTTTTTAAAAATAAAATTAATAAGCTGGTAGCTAATGAGGGCTGATGTAGATAAGTTAACAGGTTCCTCTTTTAAGTACTTTTACGTACTTCTTCTTAACATTGCTTCTTTTTTC
Source organism: Aethalodelphis obliquidens (assembly GCF_003676395.1). Classification (NCBI taxonomy): domain Eukaryota; kingdom Metazoa; phylum Chordata; class Mammalia; order Artiodactyla; family Delphinidae; genus Aethalodelphis; species Aethalodelphis obliquidens. The sequence continues at coordinate 43,513,662 of NW_020837949.1, read as the reverse complement.
CAGGTTTATTGGGGTATAATTGACTCATAAAACTCTATATATTTAAGGTGTACCATGTGATGGTTTGATATATGTTTACATTTTGAAATGATTACCATAAGCTAATTAACACATTCATTATCTCACATAGGTACCATTTGTGACTGTGTGTTAACATTGCTTCCTTTTTTTTAAAAAAAATTAATTAATTAATTATTTTTTGGCTTCATTGGGTCCTTGCTGCTGTGCGCGGGCTTTCTTTAGTTGCGGTGAGTGGGGGCTACTCTTCGTTGCGGTATGTGGGCTTCTCATTGCAGTGGCTTCTCTTGTTGTGGAGCATGGGCTCTAGGCACACGGGCTTCAGTAGTTGTGGCATGCGGGCTCTAGAGCACAGGCTCAGTAGTTGTGGTGCATGGGCTTAGTTGCTCCGCGACATGTGGGATCTTCCTGGACCAAGGCTCAAACCTGTGTCCCCTGCACGGGCAGGCAGATTCTTAACCACTGTGCCACCAGGGAAGCCCAACATTGCTTCTTAACAGAAGAATGATGGTAGTGCAGGAAGTCAGGTAAGGTCAAAGAGAATCTGACAAGGTTCCCTCTTTCCCTTATCTAATGCCAGGAATGTAGAAGAAGAGAAGGAAAGGATAGACTTACGTCAATTCAGAAGTATTATACAAAGTGAAGGATCTTGAAAATAGTAGAAGATTGTTTATTGCAAAAGACAAATTATTTTGCCCAATGAATTGTCAGTCTGTAGTGAAGGCTGTCACTGTAAACCAGATATTTGAATTATTGGATTGATATTGTACAATGGAAAGTATCTGAAGCATTCTGATTTCTTGAAAGGTTATGTTGTGAAAAATTTGTTTTGTGAGAGTAGTTGTACAAAAACATGTCGTTGTTATTACCTAGAATCCAATAAAAGATAGCTTTTGCAAATTATTACCACATGTGTGTAGGAGTTGCTTTCACACTTCAGTTTTTTTTTTTAAATCAAATAATTTTATTTTTTGGCTGCGTTGGGTCTTTGTTGCCGTGTGTGGGCTTTCTCTAGTTGTGGTGAGCGGGGTCTGCGTTTCCTTGCGGTGCATGGAAGGAAGGGCTACACTTCTCATTGCAGTGGCTTCTTGTGTTGTGGAGCATGTGGGCTTCAGTAGTTCTGGCACGTGGACTCAGTAGTTGTGGCTCGTGGGCTCTAGAGTGCAGGCTCAATAGTTGTGGCACACGGGCTTAGTTGCTTCACTGCATGTGGGACCTTCCCGGACAAGGGCTCGAACCTGTGTCCCCTGCATTGGCAGGCAGATTCTTAACCACTGCACCACCAGGGAAGTCCAGTTATGTTATTTTAGATAGCAGAATAATTTGTTTTACATTTTAAGCATTGAAATGCCCCTTTAAGTTCTGTTATTCCTGTGACTCCAGCATGATATATAATAGAAATAGCACAGAATAAAATATTTTGGCAAGTAATTGAAATAGCAAATTCTATGCGTAGTCTATTGAATGCAATAATGATATTTGCGGGGGCATTGTATGAGTGCAGTATCTGTGAGAAGTCTTCTCCCAAAGCTACTAAATTCAAGACTTATGTCCTTAAACCATATAATTAAAAAGAAGAAGAATATAAAGCAATTGATAAAGCAAAGAATGACCAGCAATTCATTGGTGGCTGCAATATACTATAATTTTCAACTTTTAACTTGCAACCTATATTTGCTTTTAAAATATCACTTAGCTGTGCACATGCAGCCACAAAATTAGGATTTTTTCTTCTTGTGGTCTGTATTTACTGAATTTTAGAGTTATGGCAAAATTCTGAAGTCATTTGAACCCTAAGGGAATTTACAGTCTGCAATCATAGTAGTAGCAGAAGTATTAGTAACCATAAAGAAGGCCATTCTCATTTCCCACTTAGAGGTCATATACCTTGTGTGATCTATTACAATTGATGGCTTATCATAGGCCATCTAGAATTTTCAAAAAATTGCTTGGGACTTCCCTGGTAGCACAGTGGTTAAGAATCCTCCTGGACACGGGTTCGATCCCTGGTCCAGGAAGATCCTACATATTGCAGATCAACTAAGCCCGTGTGCTACAGCTACTGAGCCTGTGCTCTAGAGCCCGTGAGCCACAACTACTGAGCCTGCATGCCACAACTACTGAAGCCTGCGCGCCTAGAGCCTGTGCTTCGCAACAAGAGAAGCCACCACAATGAGAAGCCCACACATTGCAACGAAGAGTAGCCCCTGCTCACTGCAACTAGAGAAATCCCGCACACAGCAATGAAGACCCAACGCAGCCAAAAATAAATAAAATAAAATCAATAAATTAAAAAACTTCCTTATTAGTACTGAAATGTGTTTAAAAGTTGGCTGTCAGTTTAGAAGTACAGTCTTTGCCTTACATACTGCATTTTTGGTATATTTGTTACTAGTGATTACTCGGTTGTAGGGGCTGATAGACACTGAGGAGTATTTTGCTTTTATAAGTTAAAGGTGTTACTAACTTGGACTAAGTTCTAATAGATTTAGATTATTTGTTTATCATTAAGTATCATTGCAAATAAGTTAGTTCTCTAGGCCTACAAAAAGGAGACAGATTTGTGCTGTAATGAAACCATTTGATACTGTTCAAATTATGCTGTATTTTGTTGCAATAGCATCACTTTATACTCTACCAAAATGAAGTTGTAAAACAAACCAATTGCTAGATATTGTTAGCAGGTCTGCAAAATGGCCTCAATCATTGAAGGAGGAAAAAGTCAAAAGCTAGGTGGTCATGAAGTACGTGTGTTCATTGGAGTAAATGATGTGTGTAGAGGGGTGTGAATTGAAGATGTACAAGTGAATAAATGTCATCTTCTGAGTGGTAAAAGGTAAGTTGGCAGGATATTGTTGGTTGGATGCTCGCAGCAATTCAGGCAGCTAGCTGACTGTATGCTTCACAAAGACCACGTTGACCACAAAGACCACAAGGACCACGTGCAGCATCTGTGGGGAAACATGGAATCAAGTTAGGAAGGACTGGAGTTGGAGGATGCAGCTCATCACAGAACCCTCTGTTCTCCCTAGAGAAGAAAGTTAAGGCCAGAAATAAGGTTAAGCTGCCTAAAGGAAATTTAGAGGTTGATTTGTCAAGATTAGCTTAAACTTTCAGGTAGGAGTAAGTAGGTCAGAAAATAGACATCAGTGAGTTTCTGAAATTCTTTGTTTTAACTGGATTGTTCTGCAGAATTATCATTGCTAAGGTGTCTAATCATAAGATTTGGTTGTTCACTAAAGGTCTGATGTTTGGTAGCTTGAGTTTATAGAGCTATAGGAAAACACCATTCACCACAATTCTAAAGTTAGGAATTGTCCTTATCTCCTGAACTTTGTGTCACACTGATTCTCCATCTCAATCAGTTGACAGTATTCCTAAATTATGGTAGCAGTTTTCAAGAGATAAATAGATCTCTTCTTGGTATTTTGAAAATGCAAGCCCCAATCACTACTTTATGAGGGATTTTAAAAATGTAGACTTAATACTTATTACGTCCTCAATCCTGACATAGTTTCTATAGGGGAAATCAGAAGACTACATCTCTGACCTGTGACCTTTTAAGAGACACCAACCATACACATATGGGGGAAAAAAGAAAGCATTTTTAAAGCAACATAAAAGCAAGCATTATATCAGTTGGTGTAGATTGTATATAAATAGTAGTTGTTCTTTGGCACAATGAAAAGAATGTGAGTTTTGGAATCAGAGAGAGCTTGGTCCATTTACTAGTTAAGAAACCTTGAGCTAATCTTGTCACTTCTCTGAGACTGAATTTCCTTATCTGCAAAAAAAAAAAAAAAAATTTCCTTATCTGGAAGTGACAATATTGAGGGTTTAGACTTGTGGCTTTTAGTTTTGGCGGCTTTAGAATCACTGGAGCGTGGGGTCTTTAAATAACACTCATTTTTGGACCCCAGAAGGACTAGGTACAGGTGATTTTTTAGAAGATTCGCCCAGATGATTCTAATGTACTGCTAGGATTGGGAATCATTGGCCTAGAGTAAGGTAGTGACAAATGAATTCAAGAATTTGGAGGACTTAAAATCGTAACAGAGTTGAGCTAGAAGGGGCATTAGATCAACTGGTTTAACTGCTTCACTTTGCAAATGAGGACACTAAGAAGCAAGTAAGTCATGTGATTCAGTGACCTTTTATTTAGAGGCGTGAAGTAGAGAAAGAATTTTGGTCATTTCTGTAACATGGTGATATGGTTAATTGTACTGATATTGAAAGAGAAGGAAAGGTTGGAAAAGGGACCAGGTTTATGAGAAAGAAAAGTTTAGTTTTCAGTATATTGAATTTAAGGCAACTGATGTACATATATGGAAATAAATGTGTGTGAAAGTTTTTTTTTTTAAACATCTTTATTGGAGTATAATTGCTCTGCAATGGTGTGTTAGTTTCTGCCATACAACAAAGTAAATCAGCTATACATATACATATATTCCCATTTCTCATCCCTCTTGCATCTCCTTCCCTCCCACCCTCCCTATCCCACCCCTCTAGGTGGACTCAAAGCACTGAGCTGTCTCCCTGTGCTATGTGGCTGCCTCCCACTAGCTATCTATTTTACATTTGGTGGTGTATATATGTCCATGCCACTCTCTCACTTTGTCCCAGCTTACCCTTCCCCCTCCCCGTGTCCTCAATTCTGTTCTCTAGGTCTGCGTCTTTATTCCTGTCCTGCCCCTAGGTTCTTCAGAACCTTTTTTTTAGATTCCATATATATGTGTTAGCATACAGTATTTGTTTTTCTCTTTCTGACTTAGTTTTCACTCTGTATGACAGACACTAAGTCCATCCACCTCACTGCAAATAACTCAATTTCGTTTCTTTTTGAGGCTGAGTAATACTCCATTGTATATATGTGCCACATTTGCTTAATCCATTCATCTGTTGATGGACACTTAGGTTGCTTCATGTCCTGGCTATTGTAAATAGGGCTGCAATGAACATTGTGGTACATGACTCTTTTTGAATTATGGTTTTCTCAGGGTATATGCCCAGTAGTGGGATTGCTGTATGGTATGGTAGTTCTATTTTTAGTTTTTAAGGCACCTCCATACTGTTCTCCATAGTGGCTGTATCAATTTACATTCCACCCAACAGTGCAAAAGCGTTCCCTTTCTCCACACCCTCTCAAGCATTTATTGTTCGTAGATTTTTTGATGATGACCATTCTGACTGGTGTGAGGTGATACCTCATTGTAGTTTTTTGTTTGTTTGTTTGTTTTGTTTTTTTGGTGTACGTGGGCCTCTCACTGCTGTGGCCTCTCCCGTTGCAGAGCACAGGCTCCGGATGTGCAGGCTCAGCAGCTATGGCTCACGGGCCCAGCCGCTCCGCGGCATGTGGTATCTTCCCGGACCGGGGCACGAACCCGTGTCCCCTGCATCAGCAGGTGGACTCTCAACCACTGCGCCACCAGGGAAGCCCCCTCATTGTAGTTTTGATTTGCATTTCTCTAATGATTAGTGATGTTAAGCATCCTTTCATGTGTTTGTTGGCAATCTGTATATCTTCTTTGGAGAATGTCTATTTAGGTCTTCTGCCCATTCTTGGATTGGATTGTTTGTTTTTTTGATATTGAGCTGCATGAGCTGCTTGTATATTTTAGAGAATAATCCTTTGTCAGTTGCTTCATTTCCAAATAATTTCTCCCATTGTGAGGGTTGTCTTTTCGTCTTGTTTATGGTTTCCTTTGCTGTGCAAAAGCTTTGAAGCTTCATTAGGTCCCATTTGTTTATTTTTGTTTCCATTACTCTAGGAGGTGGATCAAAAAAGATCTTGCTGTGATTTATGTCATAGAGTGTTCTTCCTATGTTTTCCTCTAAGAGTTTTATAGTGTCCGGTCTTACATTTAGGTCTCGAATCCATTTTGAGTTTATTTTTGTGTATGGTGTAGGGAGTGTTCTAATTTCATTCTTTTACATGTAGCTGTCCAGTTTTCCCAGCACCACTTATTGAAGAGACTGTCTTTTCTCCATTGTATATCCTTGCCTCCTTTGTCACAGATTAGTGGACCATAGGTGTGTGGGTTTATCTCTGGGCTTTCTATCTTGTTCCATTGATCTGTGTTTCTGTTTTTGTGCCAGTACCATATTGTCTTGATTACTGTAGCTTTGTAGTATAGTCTGAAGTCAGGGAGTCTGATTGCTCCAGCTCCATTTTTTTCCCTCAAGACTGCTTTGGCTATTCGGGCTTTTTTGTGTCTCCATACAAATTTTAAGATTTTTTTGTTCTAGTTCTGTAAAAAATGCCATTGGTAATTTGATAGGGATTGCATTGAATCTGTAGATTGCTTTGGGTAGTATAGTCATTTTTACAATATTGATTCTTCCAATCCAAGAACATGGTATATCCTCCATCTGTTGGTATCATCTTTAATTTCTTTCATCAGTGTCTTATAGTTTTCTGCATACAGGTCGTTTGTCTCCCTAGGTAGGTTTATTCCTAGGTATTTTATTCTTTTTGTTGCAATGGTAAATGGGACTGTTTCCTTCATTTCTCTTTCAGACTTTTCATCATTAGTGTATAGGAATGCAAGAGGTTTCTGAGCATTAATTTTATATCCTGCTATATTACCAAATTCATTGATTAGCCCTAGTAGTTTTCTGGTATCATCTTTAGGATTCTCTATGTATAGTATCATGTCATCAGCAAACAGTGACAGCTTTACTTCTTCTTTTCCGGTTTGGATTACTTTTATTTCTTTTTGTTCTCTGATTGCTGTGCCTAAAACTTCCAAAACTGTGTTGAATAATAGTGGTGAGAGTGGGCAACCTTGTCTTGTTCCTGATCTTAGTGGAAATGGTTTCAGTTTTTCACCATTGAGAACAGTGCTGGCTGTGGGTTTGTCATATATGGCCTTTATTATATTGAGGTAAGTTCCCTCTCTGCCTGCTTTCTGGAGGGTTTTTATGAAAAATGGGTGTTGAATTTTGTTGAAAGCTTTTCTGCATCTTTTAAGATGACCATATGGTTTTTCTCCTTCATTTGGTTAATATGGTGTATCACACTGATTGACTTTCCATATTGAAGAATCCTTGCAGTCCTGGGATAAACCCCACTTGATCATGGTGTATGATCCCTTTAATGTGCTGTTGGATTCTGTTTGCTAGTATTCGTTGAGGATTTTTGCATCTATGCTCATCAGTGATATTGGTGTGTAGTTTTCTTTTTTTGTAGTATCTTTGTCTGGTTTTGGTATCAGGGTGATGGATAGAATGAGTTTGGGAGTGTTCCTGCCTCTGCTAGATCTTGGAAAAGTTTGAGAAGTATGGATGTTAGCTCTTCTTTAATGTTTGATAGAATTCAACTGTGAAGCCATCTGGTCCTGGGCTTTTGTTTGTTCGAAGATTTTAAATCACAGTTTCAATTTCAGGGCTTGTGATTGGTCTGTTTATGTTTTCTATTTCTTCTTGGTTCAGTCTTGGAAGGTTGTGCTTTTCTAAGAATTTGTCCATTTCTTCCAGGTGCTCCATTTTATTGGCATAGAGTTGCTTGTAGTAACCTCTCATGATCCTTTGTATTTCTGCAGTGTCAGTTGTTACTTCTCCTTTTTCATTTCTAATTCTATTGATTTGAGTCTTCTCCCTTTTTTTCTTGATAAGTCTGGCTAATGGTTTATCAATTTTGTTTATCTTCTCAAAGAACCAGCTTTTAGTTATATTGATCTTTGCCATCGTTTCCTTCATTTCTTTTTCATTTATTTCTGATCTGATCTTTATGATTTCTTTCCTTCTGCTAACTTTGGGGTTTTTTTGTTCTTCTTTCACTAATTGTTTTAGGTGTAAGGTTAGATTGTTTATTTTAGATGTTTCTTGTTTCTTGAGCTAAGATTGTTGCTATAAACTTCCCATTTAGAACTGCTTTTGCTGCATCCCATAGGTTTTGGGTCATCCTGTTTTCATTGTCATTTGTTTCTAGGTATTTTTTGATTTCCTGTTTGATTTGTTCAGTGATCTCTGGTTATTTAGTAGCGTATTGTTTAGCCTCCATGTGTTTGTATTTTTTACAGTTTTTTTCCAGTAACTGATACCTAGTCCCATAGCGTTGTGGTCGGAAAAGATACTCGATACAATTTCAATTTTCTTAAATTTACCAAGGCTTGATTTATGACCCAAGATATGATCTATCCTGGAGAATGATCCATGAGCTGTGAGAAGAAAGTGTATTCTGTTGTTTTTGAATGGAATGTCCTACAAATATCAATTAAGTTCATCTTGTTTAATGTGTCATTTAAAGCTTGTGTTTCCTTATTTATTTTCATTTTGGTTGATCTGTCCATTGGTGAAAGTGCAGTGTTAAAGTCACCTACTATTATTCTGTTACTGTTGATTTCCTCTTTTATAGCTGTTAGCATTTGCATTATGTATTGAGGTGGTCCTATGTTGGGTGCATAAATATTTAGAATCTTTATATCTTCATCTTGGATTGATCACTTGATAATTATGTATTGTCCTTCTTTGTCTCTTGTAATAGTCTTTATTTTAAAGTCTATTTTGTCTGATGTGAGAATTGCTCCTCCAGCTTTCTTTTGATTTCCATTTGCATGGAATATCTTTTTCCATCCCCTCACTTTCAGTCTGTATGAGTCCCTGGGTCTGAAGTGGGTCTCTTGTATATAGCATAAGCATACATATGGGTTTTGTTTTTGTATCCATTTAGCCAGTCTGTGTCTTTTGGTTGGAGCTTTAATCCATTCACATTTAAGGTAGTTATTGATATGTATGTTCGTATTACCTTTTTCTTAATTGTTTTGGGTTTGTTATTGTAGGTCTTTCCCTTCTCTTGTGTTTCCTGCTTAGAGTAGTTCCTTTAGCATTTGTTGTAAAGCTGGTTTGGTGGTGCTGAATTTTCTTAGCTTTTGCTTGTCTGTAAAGGTTTTAATTTCTCCGTTGAATCTGAATGAGATCCTTGCTCGGTGGAGTAATCTTCGTTTGAGGTTTTTCCCTTTCATTACTTTAAATATGTCCTGCCACTCCCTTCTGGCTTGCAGAGTGTCTGCCTAAAGATCAGCTGTTAACCTTATGGGGATTCCCTTGTATGTTATTTATTGCTTTTCCCTTGCTGCTATTAATATTTTTTCCTTGTATCTAATTTCTGATAGTTTGATTAATATGTGTTTTGGCGTGTTTCTCCTTGGATTTATCCTACATGGGAATCTGTGTGCTTCCTGGACTTGATTCACTATTTTCTTTCCTATATTAGGGAAGTTTTCAGCTATAATCTCTTCAAATATTTTCTCAGTCCCTTTCTTTTTCTCTTCTTCTTCTGGGACCCCTATAATTCGAATGTTGGTGCATTTAATGTTGTCCCAGAGGTCTCTGAGACTGTTCTCAATTCTTTTCATTCTTTTTTCTCTATTCTGCTCTGCAGTAGTTATTTCCACTATTTTATCTTCCAGGTCACTTATCCGTTCTTCTGCCTCAGTTATTCTGCTATTGATCCCTTCTAGAGAATTTTTAATTTCATTTATTGTGTTGGTCATCACTGTTTGTTTGCTCTTTAGTTCTTCTAGGTCCTTGTTAAATGTTTCTTGTATTTTCTCCATTCTATTTCTCAGATTTTGGATCATCTTTACTGTCATTGCTCAGAATTCTTTTTCATGTAGCCTGCATGTTTCCTCTTCATTTCTTAGATCTGGTGGGTTTTTATCTTGCTCCTTCATCTGCTGTGTGTTTTTCTGTCTTCTCATTTTGCTTAACTTACTGTGTTTGGGGTCTCCTTTTCGCAGGCTCCAGGTTTGTAGTTCCCGTTGTTTTTGGTGTCTGTCCTCAGTGGCTAAGGTTGGTTCAGTGGGTTGTGTAAGCTTCCTGGTGGAGGGGACTGGTACCTGTGTTCTGGTAGATGAGGCTGGATCTTGTCTTTCTGGCAGGCAGGTCCACATCTGGTGGTGTGTTCTGGGGTGTTGGTGGCCTTATTATGATTTTAGGCAGCCTCTCTGCTAATGGGTGGGGTTGTGTTTCTGTCTTGTTAGTTGTTTGGCATAGGGTGTCCTGCAGTAGAGCTTGCTGGTTGTTGTGTGGAGCTGGGTCTTAGCATTGAGATGGAGATCTCTGGGAGACTTTTCACCATTTGATATCATGTGAGGCTGGGAGGTCTCTGGTGGACCAATGTCCTGAACTCGCCTCTCTCACCTCAGAGGCTCAGGCCTGACCCCTGGCCAGAGCACTAAGACCTTGTCAGCCACTCGGCTCAGAAGAAAAGGGAGAAAAGAAAGAAAGAAAGAAACAAAGAAAGAAAAAAGTTATTAAAATAAAAGAAGTTATTAAAAATAATAAAAGTAATAAAGAAAAAAAGAAGAGAGCAACCAATCCAAAAAAGAAATCCACCAATGACAGCAAGCACTAAAAACTATACAAAAGAAAACCCCCAAAAAACGGACAGGCAAAACCGTAGGACAAAGGGTAAAAGCAAAGTTATACAGACAAAATCACACAAAGAAGCATACACATACACGCTCACAAAAAGAAAAAGGAAAAAACATATATATATATATAAAAAAGGAAGATAGGAACCAGATCAATAAAGAAATCTACCAATGATTAAGCTCTAAATACTAAACTAAAATAAACATAAAACTCGAAACAAATTACTTGCAGAAAGCAAACCCCAAGTCTACAGTTGCTCCCAAAGTCCACCTCCTCAATTTGGGATGATTCATTGTCTATTCAGGTATTCCACAGATGCAGGGTACATCAAGTTGACTGTGAAGATTTAATCCACTGCTTCTGAGGCTGCTGGGAGAGGTTTCCCTTTGTCTTCTTTATTCGCACAGCTCCTGGGGTTCAGCTTTGGGTTTGGCCCCGCCTCTGTGTGTAGGTCACCTGAGGGCGTCTGTTCCCCGCTCAGACAAGACAGGGTTAAAGGAGCCACTGATTAGGGGGCTCTGGCTCACTCAGGCCTGGGGCAGGGAGGGGTATGGTAGTTATATTTGGAATATGGGGCGAGCCTGTGGTGGCAGAGGCTGGCGTGACACTTCAACAGCCTGAGGTGCGCTGTGTGTTCTCCTGGGGAAGTTGTCCCTGGATCACGGGACCCTGGCAGTGGCGGGCTGCACAGGCTCCCATGAGGGGAGGTGTGGATAGTGACCTGTGCTTGCACACAGGATTCTTGGTGGCTGCAGCCGCAGCCTTCACATCTCATGCCCGTCTCTGGTGTCCGCGCTGGTAGCCACAGCTTGTGCCCGTCTCTGGAGCTTGTTTAGGCTGTCCTCTGAATCCCCTCTCCTCGCGCACCACGAAACAATGGTCTCTTGCCTCTTAGGCAGTTCTAGACTTTTTCCCGGACTCCCTCCCAGCTAGCTGTGGCGCACTAGCCCCCTTTAGGCTGTGTTCAAGCAGCCAACCCCAGTCCTCTCCCTGGGATCTGACTTCTGAAGCCCGAGCTTCAGCTCTCAGCCTCTGCCCGCCCCGGTTGGTAAGCAGACAATCCTCTCCGGCTGGTGAGTGCTGGTCGGCACTGATCCTCTGTGCGGGAATGTCTCCACTTTACCCTCTGCACCCCTGTTGCTGCGGTCTCCTCCCTGGCTCCAAAGCTTCCCCCCTGCCCACCCCCCACCTCCTGCAGTGAAGGGGCTTCCTAGTGTGTGGAAAGTTTTCCTCCTTCACAGCTCCCTCCCAGAGGTACAGGTCCAGTCCCTATTCTTTTGTCTCTGTTTTTCCTTTTTTCTTTTGACCTACCCAGGTATGTGTGAGGAGTTCTTGTGAGGAGTTCTTGCCTTTTGGGAAGTCTGAGGTCTTCTGCCAGCGTTCAGTAGGTGTTCTGTAGGAGCTGTTCCACATGTAGATATATTTTTGATGTATTTGTGGGGAGGAAGATGATCTCCATGTCTTACTCCTCCGCCATCTTGAAGGTCCCCCCCACCCGCTGTGAAAGTTGTTTTTAAACTGAAAAGACTCATACACATGAAAGTTAATATAATCCAAGTGGAAGTACTCAGGTGATCTGGCCACATGATATTTGAGATTACAGGCTGTGAGTGAGACTGGCAATTGTTATCACAGAGGTAATAGCTAATAGAATGAATTCTCAGAGTTAACAGAGTGGGAAGCGGAGAAGTTTGAGTAGTATTTAGGGATTCTCAAAATTAGGAAGCAGGAAGAAGAGCCCTTGAAGAAAACAAGGAGTAGATAAGTGGGAGAAATCCAATGGCACTGGAGCCAAAGGAGTGGAGCACATCCCAACAAAGCTCTGTGTCCCTGCAAGTCCTGTGCTTCCACATGTCTGGTGGGTATCACCTGAGTATTGGGGGGGTGCTTCAAAATTCAAGCTTACTATCTTCATCTTCTCCCCATTCACTCCACAAAATACAACCCACCTTCTATTGTATATCTAATCTTGATAGATGTCTTTATATCCAGCTCTCTCAGGTTCAACCTTAGGGATTTTCTTTGACTTCTTTTTCCCACATTTAATTGATCATCATGTACTATTTATTATTCTTTGTATCTTTGCTGTGTTTCTTCTGTCCACTATCATTGTACTATTTCCATTCATTTCAAAGCCTAATACAAAGGTAGTTTTTGTTTGTTTGTTTGTTTTAAACCATAGTTCTTGGAAATAATGCTATAATTTCTGCTAGGTTAGAAGAAATACCATGGTCATTATGTACATAATAGTTCACTTGGTCTGGGCAAGAGAACCCATATAGATACATCCAGGTAGGATGACAATATAATTTATTAACTGGGATACTTCTGAGAGTGAAAGGGGGTGGTGTTAATAAATGTACCAGAACAACAGGCATAAACTGGGACTGACCTTTGCAAACCAGGATATATTATCTCCTAGCTCAGTGGTTCTCATCTGGGAGAGATTTTGCTACGCAGGGGACATTTGGCAATGCCTGGAGACATTTTTGGTTGTCATAACACAAAGAGGAGAGAGAGTTTTTATTGGTATTTAGTGGGTTCAGGGCAGGGATGGTGGTAAACATCGTAGAATGCATGGATGCATCCTAGAATGCATTCCCCCACAACAAAGAATTATTTTGCTTTCTTCATTTAATTAATTCAGTGAGTGTTTATTTAGCCTCCCTCTCTGTGCCAGGTACTGTGCTGGGTTCTGGAGATATGTTTATGAGCAAAGCAATCATAGTCACTGAATTTAGGGAATTTGTAGTGAGGAAGACTGATATTAAATACATAATTACACAGATAAAGATATTATTTCACTAGTGAAAAATCCTGAAGGAATAGTAGTACCTTGTTCTTTGGGAGCATGTAAACAAGGGACCTCACCTAGAATGTGAGGTCCTAGGAAAATTTTCTGAGTTGAAATCTGAAGGATGAGTAGACTTGAGCTAAACAAAGATCCTTTTTAAAGGGAGGGGAGGAAGAGCATACCAGGTACTAAAGGGGAATGGAGAATGACAATTCCAACGAAGTGGAAGAGGGAAGTCAGTAGAAGGATAGGGAATGGAGGGCTGGGAAGCATGGGGGGGAGGGAAGTGACTACAGGTCAAATAAGCAGGGGTCATAGCTTAATTTAAAGGATTTTTATTTTTATTTTATTTTACTTTTAATATTTATTTGGCTGCGCCCAATCTTAGTTGTGGCACGCGGATCTTCCTTGCCACATGCGAGATCTTCGTTGCAGCATGTGGGATCTAGTTCCCTGACCAGAGAACAAACCCGGGCCCCCTGCATTGGGAGCACAGAGTTTTAACCGTTGGACCACCAGGGAAGTCCCAGGATTTTGATTTTTAAATGGGAAATCACTGGAGGTTTCTGATCCAGGGAATGGTGTGATTAGACTTGCATTTAAAAAAGGTCCCATTTCTAAAACGTTGTCTAATTCTGTTATTGCCTTACTTAAAAGAGAGTGCTCACAGCCTTCAAGATCTGTCATAGTCTGGCCCATTTGTAGTTACAGACACTTTTCACTTACCTGCCTTGTTTACTGCATGATGTGTTTGAAAGCTGCCTTGATTTTTCTCCTAAAAATATCTGTGTATTGATGTTAACATTTTAATTGCTTAAAATAGTGGTCATTATTTTTTCCCACTGATATTCTTCAATAGAATGTTAATCTAAAACCCCCCCCCAAAACCCAGAAAAACAAAACAACAAAAAAAATAATGTTAATCTAAATAGTAAGAAATACACTTTTCCCCACAGGGTATATTATGATAAAAGCTATTTTAATTTTGGAAGAAAAGTAATGTGGCCCAGAAAGATTTGAATTTTTTGTGAATTAACTCTGATGCAGAAAAGCTCTTATGATTTCTTGCCATACTGCACTTGAGATGACATATGATTGTGTTTCTCTAAAATTCTCCACCTGAAATACGTTTTTTCTGTCCATCTCCTTTTGTTTACATCCTATTTGTTTTTCAAATTCTCCATGAAGCCTTTCTTGGTTTCATAATATTAACATTTTATAGTGTCCTTTTCTATGTTACTATTGAGCTTTGTTCATTCATTATATTACTTAGCACATAGGGTCTTGTGTTATCTAGAATGGAATATAAGCACCTATCTTCCTTAGTGACCAGAGATGAATCACACCTCTGTAACCTTTTATGACATGTAATATAGTATTAATTTAAAAGTATTGTTTTTAACACAGTATCATGTAGCCGCACAGTGAGTGCCTATGGAATGAGTGAATGGGAGGGACATGATCAGTTCTGTCAAATACTACATGAAATTGAGGAGTACTGAGAAAATTTATTGTTTCTCCTCCATTGGGATCTTTCAGTGGTTTCCTATTGCTTGTGGTGTAAGGTCTACAATTCTTTGCAGGGCATTCAAAGCCTTTGTATTTTTATCATCTTTAATTTTTATCACCCCCACTTTTCCATATGAATCCCCTTGGGGAGAAATAGACTTTCTGGCTGATGGAAACAGGTGTATCTTGATACTTAATGCTGTTCCACTGTTCTGGAATGCCCTCCCCAGCCTATGCAACTCATGTCTGTCTTTCTAGGTCCAATTTGAGGCTTACTTTACCTGCTTACTTTTTCTTCATAGTGCCTGTTACCTTTGAACTTACTATATATTTATTTCTTTTGTTCATTGTTTTTCCTCTCCTTACCAGAATGTGAGCTCCTGGAGGACAGAGATTTTTGTGTTGTTTCTTCACTGGTACTCAATTTGAGAACGATCTCTGACACATCTTTGATACTCACATAGATATTTGTTGAATATCTATTTGGTTCTGGCTTTGGTAAAACACCTCCTGAACGCTGTGAACGCTATGCAGGGGTGTGTGTGTGTGTGTGTGTGTGTGTGTGTGTGTGTGTGTGTGTGTG